>NW_026652281.1:58867094-59233940 GCF_009828535.3 Hylobates moloch | reverse complement strand
TTATATATAATATAAAATATAAATATATTATATATAATATAAAATATATATAATATATATTTTAATGTATATTATATATATTTAATATATTATATATAATATTTGTGTGTGTGTGTGTGTGTGTGTATATATATATATATATATCTATCTACACATATATATATTTTTTGAGACAAAGTCTTGCTGTGTTGCCCAGGCTGGACTGCAGTGGCACCATCTTGGCTCACTGCAACCTGCGTCTCCTGAGTTCAAAGGATTCTTTTGCCTCTGCCTCCCTAGTGGCTGTGACTACAGGCATGTGCCGCCACACCTGGCATATTTTTGTATTTTTATTACAGACTCGTTTTCATCATGTTCCTCAGGATGGTCTCGAAGTCCTAGCCTCAAGCAATCCACCTGCCTCGGCCCCCCAAAAGTGCTAGGATTACAGGTGTGAGCCACCATGCCTGGCCTGGAAATATATGCTTAAATCTTACCTGCCCAATTTTGAAACACATGTTATACACATGCAATGAGTCACTCTTCTCCTTCTTTATCATTTATCACTTCTACTATCTCTTTAGGTAGTAGATAAAAGGGAATGAGGACACTATAACATATCGAAATGGGCCTGAATGAGACTGCAATGAAGAATATACCTCCAGTTTGCACTCCAGCCCAGGTGACAGCATGAGACTCTATCTCAAAAAAAAAAAAAAAAAAAATATATATATATATATATACTTCTGGTGACACAGACTTCAGTTGCTTGCAATTAATCACTCTCAATTAATCAATCGATTGATGCTGATTGGGCAGTGAAAATAGTTGACTAAAGCTGTGTTCAAGCTCCGACCTTACTGTTTACCAGATGTATAATCCTGGTCAATTCATCTACCCTTTCAGAAACCTAGTTTTCTTATTAAGATCAAATGAGATATTTGCAAAACCACACCTGTAACTTCTGCATTCTCCAAAAGCCAGGCATTGTTATTATTGCTTTTTCAAATGAAATCAGGAGATTGATCTTCATTAGGAGTTACTTTCAGATCTGCATTTATAGATTTTACAGTGTATCAGAGTCATAAATTTTCTTAAATATCATGCTAAGAAAATTATTTGTGAAGTATTTTTTATTTATAGATGTTATAGTATTACTAATACGTGAACTTTAAAAAATAATTAGAATTCTCAGCACATCCTAAGAAAAACTTTTTATTCCATAATTAATTTCAAATTTTTGAAACACAGATGTTAAGCGTAAAGTTAATCGTTTTATAGTTTTGAGTTAATGACCATGAAAAACAATACCTTCCTTTCCATTTGAACTGCCTTAAAACTCAGAGTTGACTTCAGACCTTAGCTGGGGAAAGTTCTATTTTAGATTCTTCTAATAGCTATCTCTTTGCTTTGTTTTATTCATCTTTATTCTCATTTACTTTCAACTGATTCATGCTATCTATGTATTTCAACATTCTGAGTAGCTTCATATTCTTTATGGAAATTACAAAAATGAAAAAGAAAGCTATGAAAGGAGGGAAAAAAGACAGGAGAAAGGAAAGAGTAGAGAGGGTGTTGGAGAAGGAATGACAAACTCTGAGCCGAGCAGTGGCTTGCAAACAAGAAGGAATCGATTGAAGACAGATGGTTGGTGAGAAGGCACTTACAGGTGCCAAAGAGAGAAGAAATAAGATCTAGACTGAAGGTCATGACAGTGAGAAAGGAGATCAGGGGATGAGCTTAAGAACTTTTTCAGGTGAACAACAAAGAAGACTTGGAAACTCAGTGATCAGGGATTGGAAATGATGGTGATGGAAAGTGGAATATCAGTGATGCTGAACATTCAAACCTCACTGATCTCAGAAAAGGTATGAAGATGGGGTGGAGGAGGGGACAGAGATAAAAGTGCCAGATATAGTGCTAGCCAATTTACAGAAAGCCCTTAACTTTACATGAATAGTCTTATTTAATTCCCCAAATAACCATTTGAGATATTGGTATTCCTCTTTGCAGATGAGTAAATTTTAAAAGAGCAGGGTTTTTGTTGTTGTTGTTTTTTAAACTGGTAATTCTGACTTATACAGACATGACAAACTCCAAAAGGAAACCCAAGCAGCTATTTGGCTCCCTTAATTAATGAAGTCACCCAGTATGGATAATTCAGGTAAAAAACAATTACTCCTCTTTCCTCATCAGATATCATGTTGTGATCTTGCATGTGTATAAGATTATGTGTTTGGAGAAGGAATTATTTTTACTGCAGAAAGTTTCTTCTTTGTGTTGGTTATGTAACATTAACTTCACTCATATAGCAACTTGGATGTGCCTGGAAAATAGCTCCATTATTTTGTCTATAACTATTCTGGTTCTCTTATAAATATAGAGTCCTATGCATTTTAAAATTCAGTCCAATCCAATAATTAAAACCATCCCTTTAGGTAATGCTGTCTCTTTTGGAAAACGTGCCTAGTCTCCCAGATTTCTCAGCCTTCTGTCCACTTTCAGGCACCCCTTCAAGTTGGTGTCTGGGTGCTTTCACAGTCTGGGAGTGGTAGGGAAGAGCTGGTATTCTTCGGTGCAGAGACCTGTTGATCCTCTGGTTTTTGGGGTGCTGTCCTTGTCTATTGTCTTGCTGGCACTCATAGCTGATCTAGGTACCTTTTATGTTAAGTTGATCAACTCTCCCTCCCCTTGGCTTTGGTTGGTGCTACAGAACGTCTGTCTCTGCTTTATTCTCAAGTGGCTCCCTGGTGGAAAGCCCAAACTGAGCCTCTGCCATGGAAGCACCTTGCCTGCCAGTTCTCACCTCAGCTGCCTCGTCAGTTCCCCTGGGGCTTAGATGTGGGGTTTTGTAGAAATTCCTAGTTTCTATCCAGGCCACACTGAAACTCAGAGGAGTCTAGAAAGCCATTCCTCAAGGTTGAGAGATGAGCTCTAAGCAGGGCAGCTCCAGAAGGTTGCATTCTAGAGTCAGGTATGGAATTTGGGATTGCTTTTCCCTTGAGCTTCCCAGCACACAACTACTAAGAAAAGAGAAAGCCAGAAAGGGAAATTGAAATGCAGTCTCAGATTGCTTTCCATCCTCTACCATTCTCAGCCCCCAGAAACAGAAGGGATGGGCTTAGCTCTTCTTTAACTTTATACTAAGCCCTTGTATATACAGCAGCAAGCCTCATGACCTAGAGAGTTCATAGGTGGATGACATCCTCTCTTTATAATGAGAATTCTGATTGAATCCTCTAGGCTTAGTTTTGAAATGTTAAGTAGGTACTAAAAGAATTTAGCAAATCCATTTACTCTCCCCAAAGCCTTGCTTTCAAGCTAAATTCTTATTCTTTCCTGACCTAAAGCAGTAAGTTTTCTGGCTTGGCCTTGAAGATGAGACCAAAAAGAAACGTGATTTAGGGAATGTCATGAAATACACTGGTTATTATTTGTAAAATACTGTTCCTGGTACAGTTACATAAACACAGTTAAAAGTCCAGAAATCTATGTAGCTGAATGTGCGGTTTGCACTTTCTAGCTTCTGGTAAAATTAACATGACAATCACTTTCTAATCAATTTTGTCTAGCAAGTAGAAAAGGTGGAGAGCTAGTTTTATTGTAAGCAAAAGGTTGATAAGAACTTAGTAGATTATATTTAGTATACAGCCTATAAAAAAGAGAAATAATTACAGCCATAGTGACAAAAACAGGCAAACACTTCTTTTATCAACAAATAACGAATTAACAAAAAAGGTGACTTTTACGGTGTAATGTTCCTGAGGAGTTTTTAAACTGCCAGTTTTAGAGATTGTTTTCTAAGTGTTTTGTCAGAAGAAAAAGCTTTAATAATTTTTATTTTTTGAATGCTACAGTGTAGAGTTTTGTTTTATGTGATAGCAAAATAAATTAACTTCTGTTTTACTTTATTTTTTCTCATTCTATTTCACCATCTGTAATGGGCCTGGTCAGATAGAGGTGAAAATTAAGTTACAGTAACATGAAAAGTATACCTAGAAAATCATGTGAATTCTTTAACGAACGTTCTGCATTTACTTTACTTGAAGAAATATTTCCTTCGTGGTGCAGACTGAAAATCAGAAGTATTGAATTAAATATTTGTAAAAGAATAGTGAATTATCCACTGTTGCATTGCATTATATATCTTAGTCTTGGTATTCTATTCTAATTACAAGGTAAAATTTCTCCCAAATTCCAAGTTTACATTACAAATAAAACACATATAATGGCCACAACTCCTAAAATATTCTCCGAAATTATGGGCACATTTATTCATGTTAACATGAGGTTTGCATTTTAATGTAGAGGATGGCGCTGTGGATTGCTTTTGCGAATAATTTCATCTAAGGACAGTTTGACTTTGTAAGAACAGTTAAAACCAAAGCCAATTATAACATGAACTCTTCTCTCCTGCATGCATGGAACAGCATAAATAGAGAAGCTTGTTCTTTACTGCACTTGTCAAATATTAATGTTTAAAAGTCTTAAAATTCAAACATATATTTATATCAATAAAAATTATACGTAATGGATGGAATGCTTATAGCTGTACTCTTTATTGCCCCCCTTCAATCATTATATGAGTATTTATCACTCATACAAAAGTATATATCTGTAACTTCTTTAGTTTCGTTTCTTGAGAGATACCAGTTCCTCTCTTCTTTCTTATGAACCTAGAAGTGTAGATGTAATATAATATTCTCATCCACGTAACATTATTACAGGGTTTTTTTTTTCTGTGGTTTCTGGTGGCTTAATGGCAAAAGTGAAATTTTTAAGATGATTTAAAAATTTCTTCTTCAAGTAGTAATTTAGGCAACACTTCTGAAGTGCAATTTGACTTGAGGAATTTGGTACATATTTGAATAGTGGGCAGAGGCTTATTAAAATTATATTTACATATGATATGAAATGATATGATACTTACAAATATTTTAATTTCAGGACTATACTTTGTCATGATTTCTGGAAATTTTCATTTTTGGAAAAGGGAATTTTGCTGACGTATGCACACCATAATAATTATTGCTTTTAATGTAAAATATGGCTTAAACCTGATCTTTCTAGTAACTATACCAGGACACCAACGATGTTCTTTAACTCTCCTTTGCCCTCTGGAGATAATATACAATTTAATATCTAAAACTGTAATGCATCGTTGTCAAAATTTTTTTCTTAAATATATGAAAAAGAATACATTTTTCAGATAGTTGTGCCTTCACTTTGTAAAGTTTCTTCTTAAAAGCAACACAAAAATGAAAATGTGAAAATGGAAAAGAACTCCTTTTTTAAAACTATTATTCTTTGGTGGGATGGGGGGCTAAGAGGGAATTAGTTAACATGATTTTTAATTTGTCTCAAGGCTTGTGGAAAGAAACTGGCTTTCTAGAATGTACATGGTTGAGTATCATACAGAAATAAATATCTCCCCTTTGGAATTTAAATTGTATCTAGTAGTACTATTTTTATACCTCTTACTAGGAAACGAAATACCTCTAAATTTAGTGCTTTGGAATTTTATTTCCACTAAAAATTTCTTCAGATATGTGAGCACCATAGTAACAGCTTTGCGAGCTGATTCTTCATTACAGTTCCCCGATAAGAGCTTCACTCAAGACAGTTCCTTTGGGATGACTGAGACTAAAAATCAATTCTGATAACATTAGAACAAATTTAAAGACCGAAAAAAAAAGAGAAAAAAAAAAGAAAATCAGAGAAAGCATGCATGCTGTGGATAAATAGAGCTTCCCTTAAAAATTCTTTTTTCAGTCAAAAATCTAAAATGCATTTTCTCAAAACTTTTTTATTTCTTGTATTATCTTTATACCTAGGTAGGATTTTTCTCACCTTTGGAAAAAATAAATCTCTTACCAGGTCTATGAAAAATTCAGCTGAATTTATTTATGGTCCCAGTAAAGGTCTTTTCATGCTCTACAATGACAATATTTTTACAAAACCTACAAGTAAGTAATATGGGTGTGGAAAGATGAATGCAATGAATCTATTTTAATAAAAAGTTAATAATTCTTTATTTTCAAGAAAATAATTGCCTTTAAAAAAACTATGTAGTACACTAGACTGAGCTCTGATCATCTTAAAAAGAAGTCTGTCAAAATAAATCAGGTTGATAACTGATTAGCAGAACGTGTAGTCTGTCATTTTTAAATATGTGCCCAATTTCTTCACATAAATCTTACCTTTAAAATCTTCAAGGGGAAAATTTATTTTGGGCACATTGGCCATGAATATCAGTTGACATTTATACAGTGCACAGAATTTATACTGTGGGTTAGGATGTTGGCCATAATTCTAGGCTGATAGTTTGTAAAGGGAAGATTCCATTTTGTACTGTTTATAAAATGTTACTCTGCAGTTCCGTGCTCCAAGACTAACAAAGTCTATCCAAGTATAGTCAAGCACCGCAGTTTAACTTATTGCATTCATTAAACTAGGCTTAGATTGTCCTAATTATATGTTATCAACAATTAAGAAATGGATCACATGCCATAGACTGGCTAAAACATTCTGTATTCTTGGCTGGATGCCAGTGGAGGTGTCAAGTTCCATTCTACCTTGTCATCAGCTGCATCTCTGCTTTTGCAGTACAAGCAGCAGCTGTGCTAGACAAAATAACCTAAATTCTCACATATACTTTTCCTTTAGGAAACAGCTCACACTGAATTGCATTTCTAGTGTGAATGGTACTACACCTGAGTGAGTTTGTGCTGAAACGTATTTTATGCAAATAATTTTTAAGTGATATACTCTTTCATGACTTTTAAATGTGTTTGTTCTATCAAAATAATGGTCTTACTCCTCATGCTGAAATTATTACCAAATGGATTCTGTGGGCAGCAAAGTACTCTGCTCATTCGGCAATGATTTTCCTATACCTCAAATTACATAATTTTATAGGTGCTCTGTTTCAAAGGCAAACAATCTTTATTGATCCAAGTAGTCAAAATTAATCATGGATCTCTGATCTCAAAACTCCTGGCAAAATCCTTTTATTCAGAACACCCATATGCTAGACGCTCAACACTTCACAAATCCTTGTGGGACGACGGGTTTTTCAGTCTGACTGTTCAATCGAGTGCAGCTTCCGAAAGTGGAGATTCAGCAAGGCTTTCCCCTGAGCAGAGGCAGGCTCAACCAATTTTATAAGTAGCTAAATTTGACCTGGCTTTTGCTTCACATTGTCATGTTTGTTCTTGGTAATGTAAAAATGGGTTTTAGAAGTTGTTCTCCTTTCCATGTGTCTGACAGAGGGAAGATCCTCCCACAGCAGCAGGTGTGTGTTGCAGCAGGATCTGAGAGTCATGGTGCCAGAGCACCATGATAAGTAAATGGATCCCAACAGCTGGGTGTCCTTTGCTCCTGGAATAGATCCTGTTCTACACGATCGTGGAAAGCTAGTCCGCATGAGAGGCAGTGACTTTAAAGTTCACCTCAGAGCTTACATATGTGTTGACATGCATTTTCAGATCACCAATTTACTTGGTTATTAAAAGCTTTACTGCATCATACATGAATCAAAGTGGAGGGGTCATGCCAAGTCCTTACTCAGAAGGAGAAGGTAATAGAAGAGATGCAGAACACCCAGGCAAGGTCTCTACTTTATATACAGCTTGTCCTAGGCCATTTTGCAATGGCATCTGCTGAGACCACATCTTACTGGATCATTTAACTTTTCAAATTTTGCTTCACATTCAGAAATCCTTGTGGTCCTGTGCAACTCACAGAAATATGACAACAAATTCCTTCACCAAAACTAACTTCCTGGAAATAATAGTTTTCTTTGATTTCACAAAGTATATTTTTTTCTTTGTCCTTCAGTAGATGATCTATCTAGGGATGCCGGCAAGTGTTCTCAAGAGAAAATGTATTCTGTTTCATCCAGGTAATATATCAACCCCTCTGCTCACAAGCCAGCCAATCAAATACTATAGTCCCATCATTTATATACATCCTCTCTCTCTCTCTCTCTCTCTCTGTCTGTCTCTCCCTCCCTCCCTCCTCTGTGCTGTCTGCTGTCATCTGTCTGCACTTGGGTTAATACTGCGCACTGGGCTATAAGAAATGCAATTCTAAATAATTAGTTCTTCTGGTCTTTGGACAACACAATCTTGGTCCAATAATACATTAGTAGTGGGTTTGCCCATTTGGGTAATCATTTATCTTGGCATACGGGCAGTATCTGTCCCTAGTAATTGTTTAGTGACTATTTGCTGGCTGAGGACTCTAATTTGACTTGCTTTCTTTTTACATAACCTATTTATCTAGGTGCATCTTTCACTCTACTTGTGATTTTTGACTTTTGGGGGAGTTTCCCAAGAGATGTTCAGCATTTGTTTGGGGGGAGGTGATTAAAATTCCCTTTTTTCTTCAGATTATTTTTCTTCTTTTTTTGTTGTTAGAAATAACTTTTTTCACCGTGTAGTTTTTAATTATCTATTGCCTGTCTTCTTATGTCTTTATTTACTCTTTTGAAACAGACTGTTTTGCTCTCTTTGGTCAGCTTTTTCTCTCCTCTTACTCTCCTTTGTGCTACCATTTAGGTTCATGCTAAATTGCTGGGACAGCTGCTTTCTTTGACCTCCTCTCGACTTTGCTGACCACATCACCAACTGGCAGGGTGTGGTGCCTTAAGAGCTTCCAAGAGACTTGCTTCCAAATGGAAATAATGGAGTAACATTTTGTATGATAAAACATGAGAGAATTCGAGTCATTTTAAGCATTTTAAGGTACAGCATATTGCTCAAATGATTATTAAAATTCTGAATCTGAAAAGCAGTTGATCCCACATTGAAACTGCTTGTAGAATACATGATTCAGATAGTGGCCATTGGTTAATAGCAGCAACAGAAGGAAGCCCTGGGAGCCATCTAGTAGGGAACCCCTCTTCTTCCAGAAAGTAATACACCAAAGCTATTCTCTGTAGAAGACTGTTTTGTCTTTTCTTAAGAAATGGAAAGGACAGAATTTTTATTATATTCCTGTCTATTGTCTTACGACTTTTATAGCTATTGAATTATTTGAACTAAATCCTCTTCTTTTTATTAGCCTCTTCCTTCTCAAACACATATACTTACAACTAGACACACATGCTCACAATGTAGTGGGCAAAACAGGCTTTTTTGTTGCTCTGTATCATTAGGAGGAAAATTATTTTTTCTGATCATAGGAGTAGAGGTTTGTTTTATTTCAAAATACTTAGAATTAGAACCAAAGTTGAGTTTGTTAGTGCTGAGAAACATTTCTCTTGCTTGAATCAAGAGTCCAGTGCAACATTTTTGCCACTTTCATTCTTATTTATATCATCAACAACCTTCTCTTCAGCTACCATGCGGTAAAAAATATTTGCAAGTAGTGTCTGGTGCTTCCATGAGGTATGCCTGGCTGCTCAGGGGGAATGCATGGGAGAGGGGGAGGCCCTTTTATACTCTGTAGCCGGCAGGACAAATCACTGAAATCCTCTTAGATATTAGAGGGGAATATCCTGAGCTATTCTGAAATCTCAAAAGGACTAACAAAGTTCATTCCATTTGTCATTGAAATATGACAGTGATGTAGAACAAAACCTTTCCGCAGTGGGGGCTGGCTGCACCGAATTCCTTTTGCAACAAGGAAATTAGGTCAGAAGAAATTTAGGTCAACACCTTACAGAGATGTCCCCATGCCTGAAAGGAGCCAGGAGAACTTGAAACATTCCACACAGAAAGGTTATTGTTTTTATATTTAATTTGAAAAATGGTACCTTCCAAGCTTAGTGTCATATAAATTCAGCTATGATTCAGCAAAGAAAATTACCTTTTGCATCACTAGCACTGCTTCTGATAAATCCAAGCACGATCCTGAGGTGCTTCTAACCAAGCCCAGCCGACCGACCCAGTTTAATCATGCAATTCAAGACATATTTATCAAGTCTTGATTATGTACAATTAAACTATTAGATAATGTAAAGGTTGTAAATATTAGTAAGTACCTCCTCCCACTAACCCCATCTTTACCATTAGGAAGTTATAAGCTAAGGAGGAGGAGAAGATTATGGGGTAAATTAAAATGCAATGTAGCCTATAAGTCATTGATTCACTTATCATAGAGCAAATGAATTCCTACTGTATGCCAAAGACTATGAAAGTGATATACAAGAGTTAAAGTTAGTGATTCTGGATGGAGAAGAGAAAGAGATCAGGTTAGTTTGGGGTGGACAAAAAGGAATACTTTCTTGAAAAAAGGGCAGTTTAACTGAACTTTAAATGGATATAATTTCAAAAGATGGAGGTAGGTAAGAGGTCCCTGAGTGGAAGTGTTGGGAAGAGGGACACAGTGGGTGGGGATGCCTGGACGAGGGGAGGCAAAGAGACCCCATGGCTGAGAATGTTAGAAGGAGAGAAAAGCATGTGCAATGGCAAAGGGGTAGAAAAGAATATGCTGTATTTGGGGAACAAATGATGACCCATGTTGATTATATTGACCACAAAAGGCAGAAATTGAAGTACTTAGAAAGGGTAAGTCAGAATCCTATTTAGACATGCCTTGAATACCAGGCTGGGGAGTGGCATGAGTAGGGTGAGCCATCCTGTGGCTCCGTGGAAAGGATTCTGGTGACTTGGATGGCTCTTCTGACCAGTCACGATGGTTGAATACAGGTTAGCAAAGTTATTCCATAAATCCTAAACCATTGTTCTGGAATGTCTTTAGATATAAAGTTACTTGATCAACATCTCTACTGTCAATATTGAATGTATATTTCTTAAGCGAAACAAGTGGAATTTTACTAAATCCACTTTTTAAAGTATCCCAACTGAAGTCTAATTTGGGGTTTGGCCAGTTTAAACAAAAAAAAGAATGAGAAATATAAAAAATGAGCACGGTTTTTATTTTTATTGGTTATGTGACCACCTTCTCACTACATACATCAGTTAGCAAAGTCTGCTTTCAACTGTGGAAATTTCATTATCACATCTAATGCTGGTTTGGTAGCATATTAAACTTTCAAACAGTTAATGACTCTGGTTTTCTTTCTGTTCAGCTTTACCTTTCATAAAGCACCGGCAAGAGGAAAGAAATGACAGTAAGACTGAATTATGAACTTTAAAAAGTTGAGAACAAGTAACTACTTGTACTGTGAAAGCTACTCTCTCTGCTGTTGATTAACTGTCTGCAATAGGTCAGTGGTGAGCACTGTGTACTGTGGCGATGATTGTTGCAGCAGACAGGCAGAGTAAATCACAGAGATGGGTGGGGGACCCAAAGGGAGGAATTTCTTTTAGCCTCCTATTTAACACATAGAGATTACTGAAACTCTGCTTTCATAAAATGGCTCATTTCACGGACTTATTTCCAATATCTTCCATAGATCACAATTTTAACAAAAAAACAAAACAGCATTTGTAGTGAAGAATAGATTAGTTTTTGCTTACCTTGAAGTTCTTTGGAAATTGGTGAGTGAGGACTTTTTGAATAAGATTTTGATCCCAGAACTTTGTGGGTGGAGAGCAGGGAGAGGTTGTGTGTATGTATGTATGTATGTACATAAAATCTATATATAATATATGTATATATATATGTGCACAGTTTCATATATAACACACATATTTACACACACATGCACATTCACAATTTATATATTGATGGGAATATCAGGAAGGAAGAAAGATTAGCTGATCTCTTACCATATTTTCTCCATTGAGATTGGTTCTAATATCCCTCCATTTTAGATGAATTTGAGGATCAGAGAAGTTAAATAAATTAAATAAATAATTTAATTGCATAAATTAAATAAATGCATGCCCAAAGTAAAAAAGCCAGAAGATGGTGGGATCCTAATCTAGGCCTAACTGGTCTCCAAAACTCAGAATATAGGCTCACACTCTTTTCCACCTCATCCCCTGCTTTCCTTTATTCTCCTGCTAGTGTTATATCAAAATGTGTCAAAATGGCTCTCAAAAGAAATACAATAAAGTAAGTAAAAATTACTTAAATTTGTTAAAAAGATGTTACTTAGCCAAAATGAAGACCAGAGAAGAAAGAACACACCATGAGGCTGGATGTGAATTTAATGACAAAGATGACTCTCAGTTTCTTAGCAGCCAAGCCAAAGAAACAAAAGTGAACAATATACAAACGAGTTACTCAGAATTACCCCCAAACAACAACATTACAGTTTTATATGGCTTGTTTCTTGTGATGCCCTTTGTCTGTGATGTTTGGTATAGCTCTCTGATGGTCTAGCTCAATTTCTCATTTCATCATTATAATCTCATACATTTTTATGCATGGTGCACACATGGACTCTTTGGCACAAAGAAACAAAATGTTGAGGAACGAGTCCACACCTCAGGCTGTATTAATCCTCACTGGAGAGATAAGCTGTCATCATTAAGAAGTAACTGTCGAGTCGGGGCTGATCTAGCAGACTATAGAGAATCCTTACACCATAGTCATGCCATGGTCACGTATGTGCATCTTAGTGTGCCTACGCATGTGTCTTACAACACCCTGTCATATGTCTTTGTCTTACTTTGCCGTCTATTTATTATTCTCAGTGTTACTCATGAAAAAGCCTTTCTACGTACCTTCAAATGACAATTATTTCACAACTCTATACCGTTTTCATCTAGACCTTTACATGTTCTGAGAATGGAGTCTATGCCATCGAGAACATTTGTAATCGTGAATGAATGCCTTTTTGTGCATTGGTTAGGTGGGATGACTCGTAAAGATGAGGGTTGTAAAGAAGAGTTTGAATACTGACGATCTGCTAGACAAAGTAGAAAACTAAGAAACCTGATGCTGGCTCCGCAAGTTCTCACACTTGCTTTTAGTTTGTTAAAAAAAAGAGTAGGCTTCAAGTTCATTTTATTTGATTGAGTGCAACAGTGTTCCAAGAAAATATAAGATTACTTTCTCTCTTGTTTGCCTTGATATATATACTCTGTAGGGAATCATAATTATAGAAAAAACTTCTTCTTCTTTATTAAATCTAATTTAATATAAACTTGCTGTTTAGAAAAATACTAAAAATGAGTTTTACTAGCTTGATTTGTTTTTACAGAAATACTATCAACCGAATAGAACTGAAAGAGAAATCAAAATATTCTTACATCCATTCTGAATCTAACATTCTCCAGTATATCAGAGAATCAGGCTCCATAAAAACTGCTAAGCAAACTAGGTCACAGATAACAAGGTAGCAATTAAAATGACTGTATCAATTATTTGGTTATTTCCTAATATTTCACTCTGTAGGATCTTTTATATAGGACCCTCATTTAGTGCTTTACTATGAAGAGAAAACGGTTTTTTAACATCATATTATTTATAGAATCATTTAAAATATGATGAATGGGAAAAGAGAATTCATTAAAAAGGCTGGGGGGGGGGATTACCAGAGAGCTCTCATTTAGAAATATCTTCAACTAAAATGACTGAACTATAGTTGATGTGGTAAAGAAGAAATTTAATATGTTACCTAAAGAATATCATTTGGAATGTTTTAGTTTGTCTCCTCTCTGCTCTAGGAAATATGCTTCCTCCAATAGTGGATTTCCTACTGCACTTTACATCAGTGATTTTTCCACTGCGATTCCTTTCTTAAACCTAGATTAACCTATTAATTTAAAAACCTGGACCTTTTACAATGTTCTAGGAAACCAAGCCTGAGTGACCAGAGACTTGCACAAATGATTTTATTGAGCCTGTTCTGTTTATTTAACTGCTCTTATTTGATCCTTATAATGGAATTCTTACACCCTCCCAAAAGACAAAACCTTGTACTTTGAATTGTACCATACATTAAAATGGGTTGTTTACAGCTTTCTAGTATTACTAAACCTCTTTATGGCTTTTTGGAGCCAGTTCTCCTGAGATTATGTTTGGCTGTCGGAGGGAAGTCAATAGGAGCAGGGGTTTCAAACTACACCAAAGAGCTGAGTAAGATTCGACTGATTCAGCATCTGTCCTCACTGCCCTAGGGTTCACTAGCATATATTTTCCAAAAAAATAAATATTAGGGAAAGTATATGTGGTCAGATCCCATGCTGCATGCTGGGGGATACAGGTTTGGTCCTTGCCCTTGGAGCGTTCACTTTTCTTTTGGGAAAGAGAACATGTACCCAGATCACTAGGATCTGAAGGGAGTGTGAGATGGTGTACGCACAGTGTGCAGACAATGAAGAGGGAAAGCTCCTCACCTGGCTGGGGGATGGGTGTGTTGTGGGGTGGGCAGTCAGGGACAGCTTACAGTTTTCTGGTTGAGATCATGCCTGGGTCTTCTGTTTGTTTGTTTGTTTAGAGACAGCATCTCACTCTGCTGTCCAGCTTGGAGTGCAGTGGTGAGATCATAATTCACCGTAACCTCAAACTCCTGGGCTCGTATGATCCTGTCTCCTCAGCCTCTTGGGTAGCTAGGACAGACACAAGTATGCCTGAATCTTAAAGGCTGAGTTACCAGGTTAGGGAAAGGAGGAGTTAAAAGTAGGGGGAGGAAGGGCATGCTAGTTGATGGGGATGTCAAGATAAAAAGTCAATCAGGGAGAACTCTTAAATAAGTACAAGAAATACTTTCTTCTTCTACTACTAAGTTCCTTCATTTAAGAAAGAACTCAGTGAATAGTGAAACATTAAGAAATATAGCCCTAGTCTCTTTTAATTTTTTTTTTTCTTTTTTTTGAGACGGAGTCTAGCTGTCACCCAGGCTGGAGTGCAGTGGCGTGATCTCGGCTCACTGCAGGCTCCGCCCCCGGGGTTCACGCCATTCTCCTGCCTCAGCCTCCTGAGAAGCTGGGACTACAGGCACCCGCCACCTCGCCCGGCTAATTTTTTTTTGTATTTTTAGTAGAGACGGGGTTTCACTGTGTTAGCCAGGATGGTCTCGATCTCCTGACATCGTGATCCACCCGCCTCGGCCTCCCAAAGTGCTGGGATTACAGGCGTGAGCCACCACGCCCGGCCCTTTTTTTTTTTGGTGTTTTCCATAGAAAAATGAGAGGATGAGCTACATCATCATCAAGGTTTCTTCAGAGCTCTGATATTATGTGATTTATATTTGTACAAATTTATAAGGCATATGTGAAATTTTGTTACATGTATGTAATGCATAGTGATCAAGTTAAGGAATTTAGGGTGTCTGTCTCCTGAGTACAAGACATTTTTGTTTAACTATAATCACTCTACTATCAAACACTGAGTTTATTTCTTCTATCTAATTGTATATTTTTACTCTTTAACCCATTTCTCTTTGTCTTCCCCACTATGTATTTAATTAACCTGAGATAACAGACCCTTACACTGTTTGTATTAATCTATGGATATTATCTTCAGGAAAACAATAACACTGTTTATTTCTAGACATAATTTGTAAATCAAAACATGAGAATAGTACAGTTCTATTCCCTTTATGTACTCTGATTAAAATCAGTTTTACTGCACAAAGATTTGTTTTCAGAGGAATTTCCCAGGAAAGCCTTTTTTCTACACATCAAACTATGATCCTACTGTCACATTCAGAATTTGAGATCCTTTTAAAAAGAGGAATAGAAGATTCAAACTTATGTTACTACTAGTGAATGATAAATTTCCTTTGAAATGACTTTACACATTTAGGCTATCGTTCCTATGCTACTTTTAAACTATGGTTGTAATTGAAGAATTTTCACGATATGGCTTTGCCCCAAAGTGTACCAAGCAGGAATTTGATTAACAGCAACCAACCAAGGAAAGCCTAAAGTTCCAACCCTGGTGTGTTATTCCTTGTCTTCAATGTGCCTTAGGATCCTTCAACATTTCTGCTCCACAGTTGTGACAAAGGAAGTTCTGTACAAAATGTGACCATTTTAGGCAGAAAGAAAAGGGAGGGAGAAAGGGCACATACATGTGCCAGCTGAATGAGTCTCACTCAACAGCTTCTGCTTACATTTATTGGTAGAACTTAGTCATAGGCTCCCTACCTTTAAGGGAGGCTGGGAAATACAGTCTTTAGCTAATTATACTGCAACCCTTAGCTACATCGGGTTCTGTTCATAAAGAAGAAAGAGTAAATGAATATCATGTTGGCAACTAATCATCTCTGTTTTAAGTCTCAAAGTAAAAAATAGCAATCTGGGCCAGACATGGTGGCTCCCACCTGTAATCCCAATATTTAGAGAGTCCAGGTTGGAAGGATCACTCAAGCACAGGAGTTTGAGACCAGCCTGGGCAACACAGTGAGTGAGACCCTGTCTTTACAAAAAATTAAAAATTAGCTGGATATTGTGGTGTGCACCTGTAGTCCCAGGTACCTGGGGGGTTGAGGCAAGAGGTTACTTTGAGCTCGGGTGTTTGAGGCTATGATAAACTATGATTGTATTGCTGCACTCCAGCCTGTGCAAAAGAGTAAAACTTTGTCTCAAAAAAAGGAAAAAAAAAAAAAGAGAAAAAGTAAAAAAAAAAGCAAAGCAAACAAACAAAACAACAGACAAAAAATAGAAATGTGGCTCAGAGTTTAAAATAAAAACAATTAAAAGTCTAAGTGGACAAAAGAATGTAGTGTCTAAGAGAAAAGTTAGGCTTATTTCCTAACTGTGCTAGATTGTGACAGTTTCTTCCATATTTGTTGGTTGAATTCATTTGAGCTACCATGAGGTAGAGAAATAAAACCTGGACCAGTAGTCAGGAGAAGGAGGTTCCACTCTCAAATCTGCTGCATTGTTACTTGCAGTGAATTTATCTTTCTGAATTCCAGACTGAATTAATGATTTTCAAATTTTTCTTAAAGCTATGAAACACTTTGTTCAAACAGAGGCCACCTGTAAAACACCCAGCACTACTTGGGTTGAAGTTGGATGTGGTGATAGTAGATCAGAAATCCTACTTGGTTGGCTGGGCGCAGTGGCTCATGCCTGTAATCCTAGCACTTTGGGAGGCCGAGGTGGGTAGATCACTTGAGGTCAGGAGTTCGAGACCAGCCTGGCCAACAGGTGAAACCCCCCTCTCTACAAAAATAGAAAAATTAGCCAGGTGTGGTGGCTCACACCGGTAATCCCAGCTACTCAGGAGGCTGAGGCAAGAGAATCACTTGAACCCGGGAGGCAGAGGTTATAGTGAGCCAAGATCACACCACTGCACTCCAGCCTGGATGACAGAGTGAGACTGTCTCAAACAACAACAACAGTAACAACAAAGAATTCCTACATGGTTTCTGAGCCTTTTCCTGACTTTAATATTCCACATGTCACCATTAAGGTGACACCAAACCCTGGTTGCCCTAAGAAGCCATGTGGTACCACTTGGAGTACATCTAGGCATTATTAAATGTACTTTTCAAAACACTGTCTTTTATTTTGTTCAACAAATGAATTACATTTCCCTTTTCTTTTCGTTACTTATTTTCAATAGTCTCCGTTTTGTAAAACTTCTTACTACATTCTTTTCAAACTGTGGAAATAGTGTGTGTCTCGTGGGAAATTCTCAGAGGTTTAAATTTTTGCATTTTCCCCAAAATTTGTTTGGCTTCCTACATGGATTTTTTTTTTTAAACCCTCTGCCCAATACTTAAATCACATTTACAACATCACACATAGCTCATGGGGGGAATAGTAATGTTTTTGCTTCAAAGGTCATCATAACAGGAGGTCAGTGAAAAATCAAACATGACTTTAAAAACATAAGAGCAGAAAGACACCCACAAAACTGGGCATGTGGATTGAGTGCTAGATGGGTGGTCAACCCAACCCAGACACTCCAGCAGTAGTCCAACCACATAACAGACCGGAAAACTCCAAAGTTGCTAACTAAGAAGCTAGTTTTATTTATTTTTTTTCAAGAATTCTATTTCTAGTCACTGGTATCAAGAGGTAGAAAATGTGCTGATTTCTTGTGTTACTTCATATTGGTCTTTTATATAAGGTGTTTTTATGAAGATATGAAATGTATTTACACTTTGGAGTTTTATGAACGTAGAATAATACTCAATAACTCAGCATTTTCTTAGTGTACCAATTGAAATCATAAAAAATAACCCTTAATTTTTACATACTATATGTTTATAAGTTAAAATAAAAATTTTAATGAGCTAGTAGTTCACATAGTTTCATTAGTTTATTTTTTACTATTCTGAATAAAATCTTAGACTTATAAAATCTTATCACTTTAACGTTGCCTGTTAATTCAGGATTCCGTGAAGTATTTTCTTTTTGTTGGAAATCAAAGTTTTGGAGTTAATCATATTTTAAACATAATGAAATTTATAAAGTGTATGAATTGCTGAACAGTTTATATCTGTGCACATCAGAAAATGTGGCAGAGTGACAGTCTGGCTTTTGATAATTAAATTAAAAAAACAAATATTTGTTTAGTTATTAAAGCGTATTATTTGGAATATTTGATACTCACATCCATATATTTATTTTGGTCGTTCACCTTTAAGATAGAGTTAGAGACAATTCTTCTTTCACATGCCAAAAGAGTATGGGATAAAAAGTGTCCTTTACTGTATGAGTTCATGTCCTTTGTAGGGACATGGATGAAGCTGGAAACCATCATTCTCAGCAAACTATCTCAAGGACAGAAAACCAAACACCGCATGTTCTCACTCATAGGTGGGAATTGAACCATGAGAAAACTTGGACACAGGGTGGGGAACATCACACACCACACACCGGGGCCTGTCTTGGGGTGGGGGGAGGGGGGAGGGATAGCATTAGGAGAAATAACTATTGTAAATGACGAGTTAACGGGTGCAGCAAACCAACATGGCACATGTATACATATGTAACAAACCTGCACGTTGTGCACATGTACCCTAGAACTTAAAGTAAAAAATAAAATAAAATAAGAAAAAAATGTCCGTTACTTTGTTGTTTTTTTTAAATTGAGTTATAATTGAATATCTCTAGCTTAGATCTTTTCCCTTATTTCCAGACACACACATATATAGTAACTCCTTGACATATGAAATGGAATTATTATTAGAGAAACATGAATAATCCCAAAATTCACCTATCAAAATAATTTTCCTATAAGAAATTATGGCAAAGGACTTTGTAACATAGTTTTCAAAGCTGTGTGGCTTCCTGTTAATTTTCTATATGTTAACAGACTGAACCAAAACACCAAGGACCACAGTCCTCCACTCTTGGGCACCCCCAGAAGAGAAGATTGACACCCACTCCTCCTGTTCTTACCTTCTTGGTATGCCCTGTGGAGTGCTGGCCAATAAACATAGTCAAGGGGAAGGATTTCTCTGGCTTTTTTTCTTTCTCCCACCAGATTTCCCAGTAAGCAAGGCAACTAGAACACAGTTGGTTTTTTGTTTCTTTGTTTGTTTGTTTTTGTTTTGTTTTGCTGTGATTCAAGGCTAAATCAAAGTGATTAAAATTCAAAAAGCAAATTTTGCAATGTGGAAAATTCAAGTATAGCCAACTATTTCAAAACTACAAAACTACAAGTCTAGAGTTAGCAGCAGCTTACAGTGCTGTTGGCTAGTTTACTATGTCTGCAGACCGTGCAGTGAGAGTGTGCGGCCCAGACAGAAATGCATGCTGTTTTGAGGGCTGCAAGGGTAAACCGTATACCATATAAACCAAGAAGTGTGCTCTAGTCAATTTTCTAGCAGCTATCCCAGGTTACCCCAAACTGACCTCATCATATTCTCTCCTCAACAGATTCACTTTTTAGTATTCCCTGTCTCACCTGAATTACTGTAGTAACCCTCTGGCTCCGCTGAATCATTTACACTTACACTTTGGCCAGAATGATTTTTCTGAAACACCAATCTGATGAAGACACTCGCTAAAATGTCTAAAGTGGCTCTCGATCAATTTTAGGGTAAAAATCTAGACATGGCATAAGAGGCTGTTGACCATCAGGGCCTGTCTTTTAGTCCAACTTCATTTCTCTCTTTACCCCTGTGTACACGCAGGCTCCAACTGCATCTAAAGCATGGAGTTTTCTAAAAGCACCTTCAGGCCCATGCTTTCATGCTGTAGCATCTGTGGTTCCTGCTGCTTGGAATTCCCTTCTCCATTATTTGGCCTGTTACTCATCTTCGAAAACTTATTTAAGCATGACCTTTTCTGGGAAGTTTCCTTGGGAATCTTCCCTGGAGCCCTCTCATCCTCCAGCATCTTTTAACATAGCATTTACCTTGGGGATTTGCAATTGTGGATTCACCAGGGACATCTCTGAACGCAATGGGTGCTCTTTGTTTTTAAGTGTTTACAATGTGTAGTTCAGTGCTTGACCCTCAGTAGAAGCTCACTAAATAAATATTTGCTGAATGAGTGAATGGATGGTCAGAAACCATACGACTTGGCTTGGAATGGGCTGTTCAGTAGTTTGTCTCTTGGGGCATGTAGAATCAAGATCACAGAGTATATCCAGATGGACTAGATTTCTTGTTGTGTATGTAAGCCTTAAAAACTGAGGATTCTAGTGTACATAAAACAACTAAAATTGATCTCTGGGATAGATAAGCAGATACTAAGAGTGTCCAACTACTAGTGGTGGTAACAGTGGTGGAGGTGAAGAACCATTAATTACCAGGATGTAAGAATCAAGACATGATTGTGGTGATGAGGAGAAATTAATTTAAATATTTTGCATTCAATTATATTTAGGAATAATAAAAATTCTGAAAATAGTCTAAGTTTTTGCTTTTAAAAAAATAATAAAGTTTGAGACTGGGTGCGGTGGCTCAGGCCTGTTATCTCAGCACTTTGGGAGGCTGAGGCAGATGGATTGCTTGAACTCGGGAGTTCGAGACCAGCCTGGGCAACAGATTGAAACCCCATCTCTACTAAAAATACAAAAATTAGCTGGGCGTGCTGGCATGTGCCTGTAGTCCCAGCTACTGTGGAAGCTGAGGCAGGAGGATCACTTGAGCCTGGGAGGCGAAGGTTGCAATGAGCAGAGATCGTGCCACTGCACTCCAGCCTGGGTGATAAAGCAAGACCCTGTCTCAGGAAAAAAAAAAAAAAATCAAGTAAGAAAGTAATTTCATTTCTGTGGGGAAAGTATTTGGTTAATATTCTTCCTGAGTGTTTATATATTTATATAAATTGTGTGAATTTTCAGTAAGTGAAAAGCAGTTCTTGTTATTGCTTATCTAATATTTTTATTACAGTTTCTGTAAACATGAGTATGCCTTTGGGGGAAGACAGAGGAGCATGGAAGCCATAAGAAAAAACAAACGAATTCTAAGGTATAAACAAAGTGCAGATGGTTGTTGGCCATGCTGCAGGGATTTCTTATTTGTCTTCTCAGTAGTGTTAGCTAATTTTGTCTTCCAATCCCCAATTCCTTATAGGACCTGGACACTTTGAACTTCCCAGGACCCCTCAGATTCTAGCACATAAACTCAGAGCCAAATTCACAGCCAGCTCTCCTTCAAACTGCCTTATCTGTTTTTGACTTAATTAGAAGGGCCTTTTAACAACTTTCCATTTGAGTCCTAAGAAAAGCCTAGTTCATTAGGCAATAAAGCCACCGTGCTGGCCCCTAATCAAGGTCAGTACATATCATTATACGACTGATCCAAATCTGAGTTGGTTCAGTTATTTCATTTGTTCATTGTCCACAATGTTCCAGTCACAGTACCAGGTGTTCAGAGTGTGGTGTTAGAGACAAGATTCAAAGTGAGTAATTTTAGACCAGTGTCATATGTGCCATTATAGAAGTATTGCTGAAAATGGAATTTATATAAATAAGCATGTGAGTTGTTCACTAAACAGGGATGGGCAAGACCTTACAGAAGAGATGAATATCTTAGTGAGTATCTTAGCAGGATTTCAAAGAATGAACCAGAGTTTTGCAGGCAGATGAGACAGGAAGGGTGCCAGGGAGAAAGGAAAGCATGGGCAAGGGCTCAGAAGGTGGGGAACAATGTGATATAGTTTGAGGTACTGGAGTATAAAGTTAACAAGAGGTGAATATTTAGAAGGGAGGATGGAGAAGTGGGCAGAGAGCAGATTATCAGGTTAAAGTATTAGAAATTAGTATTGAAGTTTACTAGAAGCCAGCAGCACATTCAATGCAAGCAGGTGCCATGGTCATATTAGTTTTAGTTTAGTAATCAGTGTAGAAGATGGATGAGAGGGGGTGAGTCTGGAGGCAGTAAGCATAGTTGGTAGTAGCAGTCTACATGTGACCTGACAGGGGCCTTTACTAGCCCAGTGGTGGGCATTTTTTATGCATTCGTCTTTCTTCTAGGCTGTGAATTTCTTATAACGAGGGTATGGTCTTCCTCACACTTGTTTCTTCACACTGTTGCCTACTATCATACCTGACATGCAGTAAATTATCATAGCAAGACAAAAAATCCTTTAAACGTGTACTCTTTATTACTCTGTTGGACTACGATGAGAGCATCTTATTGTATGGCTATTTAAAATTATTTATGAAGATAATATTTTTTGTGTTGGAAATGCTACAATAATTTAGTTGTGAGATTTATAAATAAGATTTATTGTTCACATTTGTTTTATGTTTTCATATATATATGATGAAATAGACAATTTACTCTGTAAGTCTTAAATATAAAAATGATTCATTATTTCTTTCTGAGCCAGGGATGTGCTTGAATTTTTTTCTCCAGTAGTAGCAATAGATGTATACAAATTAACATATGTTTCTCATTCCATTCTTATATAAAATAGCATACACAACTAGTTTGAACAGCTAGAGCATAATAAACTCAAACTATGGATTCACTCTTTCCCTACCACAGTTGAAATATTAGGTAAGTTCTATATCTTTTTTATCCCCTTTTGGATAATAAAAGAAGTACTCTAGTCACTTACAGTCAGAAACCCATTTCAGTAATTAAAATGACTAGTCCATGCAATAATCAGTAATCTCAGTTTCCTGTAAATTTAAAAGCTCTCATTTCCCATGTTGGTTCCACTGCCATTCCCCTAACCACTGGCTCTGTGTTTTTCACTGTTCCTTGGTGGAGAAAGAGGGAGGAGAGGCAAGGGCAGGGATGCTAGTGGTCTGCATTGGCTTGTTACATTAGGCTAATGCAACAGGAATTGCAGTTTTTGTCATTAAAGTCAAAAACCGCAATTACTTTTGCACCAACCTAATATGCTCTCAGCTGATGTGGGGCACTCTTGTGGGTTCTGCAGAAATTCCCTCACTAGAACCAGCTTGTCTCTTTCTCTCTGCTTGTTTGCTTCAATAGCTCCTCAGCTTCTACATCAGTTAGTACCCCATAGCTTCTTTATGCCCAGGTTGCCTCATCCTCAGAAAAAAAATCCTTTTAAAAGAAACTCTTACCCAGATGTCATCTAAAGAGCCCACACTGGGTCATGGAAACACCAACCTCTGCTTTATTGTCCGTGGAAGTGCAGCTGGCTCCAAGGACAGCTGTGCCACTTTGCATTGCCTCTAAGTAGGCAACTCCAACTATAGAGTCTTTTGCCTGAAATTTCTCAAAGGTGGACTAATCACATGTCTCCTCTGTCCTCCAAGATTTAGGGAATCGACATTAAGCTCTCTGTGAGGTGTTCTTGATGCCTGTCTTACAGATGAGGGAGATGAAAAGTAGCAACAGCCTCCAACAACATTCTACAGAGAAATTCTTATGTCTCTCAGTTTCCTCAATATCAACTGTTTCAGACCCTTAAGTAGATGTTGAGTCACTAAGCAGTTTCAGTCCACTTCCTTTCAGGTCTTGTTTAGGAGGTCCATTGCCTTATTTTAGAATGTGGGAGAACTTGCTACCTATTGTTCCTGTTTTGATTTTGGGGGCCTCCCCCAAAACTTAGACAGAAAGAATCTTTCCTTAATACCTTGTTACAGAGACAAGTGTAAGATATCTGTAAATCATGGCCATAAACTGGAATACAATGAGTTGGTTTATTGGAGATGTAAATGCTTAACTTTGGCATACAATAAGCACAATATTGATGTACAACAATACTGAGCATCATTTTAAAATGTAAAATCAAACAGAAATCAGTAAAATCAACAAAAATTGCTTACCATCTCCTAAATGCCAGTTTATTCCAGGTGCTTGATGTGCAAAGATTAAGCATATGATTCTTTCCTCATGGAGCTAGCTATCTAGCGAGAGAATAAAATGCTGAAATGTGTTCAAACGTAATCACAATACAACTTAACATCACGATGGAAAGTTCTACAAACACTTCAGGGCACATAGAAGATGGAGTATCTGAGTTTAAGAAAGTCTTTGCAAAGGATATTTGAACAGGCTCTTGAATGAAGATAGGACTTCTCTAAGAAGAAAGGAGGAAAGAGCATCTCAGATGGCACAATGGGATGTGTAAAGGCTGGTTAGGGAAGGTTAGGATGGTGTGGTGTGGGAACTGTGAAGAAAGTGTAGCTGGTACATAAGGCTGGAGCAGTTACAAGATAATTGGGAAATTGCAATGACTGTTTTAAGCCAAAAAGTTTAAACTTCCTACAGACAATAGGAAATTATAATTATTACTATTTTTTACTTTTCAAGTGTTTACATAAAAATATCACACACATTTTACATCAATGTATAAAGATGATCATACATACTGTTTTTCCTCTTCATTTTTTAATTGGCTCCTGCCTCCCACTTTTCTCTTTCCTTCCTGTCTTATCCCCCTTCTCTACCCACATCTTTCCTTCCCCAACTCATGTTCACAGTTATTTCGTATCCTTTCTTTGTTTTCTCCTTGGTTATATAATGATATTCAAGCATACAGTATATGTATATATTCAATATCCATATACATAGGGTTTTTTTGGCCATTGTTCGCTTTACAAAAGAATACTTTGCATATTTTTCTGCATCTTGCTTTTTTTACTTGACTATTCTTGGAGGAAATGTCTCCAAGTCAACAGGACTAGCTCATTGCAGGCTTTTAAATGACATAATCAGAATTTTGTATCTGAGATATGATGTTACAGTGGACAATGAGTTTAAAAGGGGATAGAAACTAGAGGAAGGAGATAAACTGAGACATTAATCAAGTGAAAAATGATGGGGGCTTTAGCCAATGCAGTCACAGTTTTGGCAAGGACATGTCCTTAGCACATACAAGTCTCACATAAAAAACGATTTACTATATAATGCATCTCAGTAAAATGCCAATGCCCACCATCATCTGTGTCTAAAAATTTATATTAGATGCTCTAAATGTGCTGCTTCAGAAGCATAGGTTCAAAATATTTACAATTAGATTAGCTGGAGTTTTGAAAAAAGGTGCTTTCTTCTCCCATATACATCCATATTTATTTCTCTACTTCCTCCTTTATTCTGCATATTTTCCTGCAAAATATCCCTAATCTCAAACTAGTTTTGAAACTCAATAACTAAATCCACTGATGGTTTAGTTTAGAATTCATAGCTACATTGTCTTTGAATAACAGCAACATTTTCCATCTTCCAGTAATACTATAATCCTTCTTTAGGTTGCTCAGTATTGGATGTGATTATACTACTTTTTATCCAGATTGCAATTAATGCAATCATGTAACACATTACTAATGCCAACTAGTGGTCTTAGCATATTATAGTATAAATTTTCACAAGTTTTCTATATTTATAAATGCCTTTTCAACATCCAAACTGGGTAAATATTTCACTGGAACACCCAGTATATCATTATCAGTCCTGTTAAACAAGTCTGGTTATTCTGCGAATAAAACCCCGCTTGTCATAATCACGACAAAGATAACATGACCTTTCCAACCTTCTGCCCCCAGATATCATTTTCAACCTCAGTCTAGCCAGTAATTTTGTTTTGTTTTGTTTTGTCTTTGAGTTGGAGTCTCTCTCTGTCACCCAGGCTGGAGTGCAGTGGCATCATCATAGCTCACTACAGCCTTGAACTCCTGGGCTCAAGCGATCCTCCTGCCTTCGCCTCCCAAGGAGCTAAAACCACAGGTGAGTGTCACCATGCCTGGCTTGTTTTTTAAAAGATTTTTGCAGAGACAAGGTCTTACTTTATTGCCCAGTCTGGTTTCCAACTCCTGGGCTCAGCTCGCTTTGATCTCCCAAAATGCTGGGATTACAGATGTGAGCCGTTGTGCCCAGCCCGGTAATTTGTTACTAATCATAAAGCACCTAGCATTTTAAGAATTTAATTGTTTTAAAAATTAATTTTAAAAATGTAAATATTTCAGAAAAATACATAGAATAATAGAACATCTATGGCCAGAACTAATAATTGTTAACATTTTGTCTTACTTATTTCCCATTAACCACCAATGTTAATCCTAATCTACTCTTCCTTACCTATATAATCTCTATGATGAATTTGGTGTGCATCTTTCTTGTTCATGTTTATTTTTTATACACATAAGTATCATAAATATTTTATAACTTTTGGTTTTAAAATGTTTATAGTAGTTACATTACTACATTTATCATTTTCACCTTCCTTTCCCCTCAATATCATTTTCTGAGAACTAAAACATATATAACTAAACCTATTTTAGTAGGACCAACAGTATTTCAAGGATTATGCATATTTGTATATTTGTGTTTCTATGGGCACACACTCAAAAGTTGTCCACCATCAATGTTAGGGGCTGAATGAATTTGTCCTCTTAAAATTCACGTGTTGAGGCTGGGCATGGTGGCTCATGCCTGTAATCCCGGCACTTTGGGAGGCCGAGGCAGGCAGATCACCTGAGGTCGGGAGTTTGAGACCAGCCTGACCAACATGGAGAAACCCGTCTCTACTAAAAATACAAAATTAGCTGGGCGTGGTGGTGCATGCCTGTAATCCCAGCTACTTGGGAGGCTGAGGCAGGAGAATTACTTGAACCTGGGAGGTGGAGGTTGCAGTGAGCCGAGAGTGCGCCATTGCACTCCAGCCTGGGCAACAAGAGCAAAACTCCGCCTCAAAAAAAAAAAAAATTAACATGTTGAAGTCCTCACCCCCAACATGATGGTATTAGGAGGTAGGGTCTTTGGGAAGCAATCAGGTTTGGATGAGGTCATGAGAGTGGGCCCTCCATGATATTATTAGTGCCCTTATAAGAAGAAGAGGAGACATGAAAAAGTTTTCTGCCTCTTTTTTTCTCTCTCTGCACAAAGAGGTTATATGAATAGACAGTGAGATGGCAGCTATCTCCAAACCAGGAGGAAGGCTTTCACTAAGAACCAAATCCATCAGCACCTTCATCTTGGACTTCCTAGCCTCCAGATCTATTAGAAATAAATGTCTATTGTTTAACCCATCCAGTCTATGGTGTTTTGTTACAGAAACCCAAGTTAAGACAGCCAGGAAGTGGAATCACCAGGTCATAGCATATGCCCATTTCCCATTTGAAATTTAACTATATGTTGCCAGGTTACTCTTCAAAGTGGCTGTGCCAACTTACACTCTTTTTTTAGGATACCTATTATTTGACATTGTTATTCAATAATGAGATGGATAAGAAGGCTGTCTTATTATTGTTTAAATTGTGTTTAAAAATTACTTACCAGATTGAGGTTGGAAATGTTACCTGGGGGCAGAAGGCTGGAAGAGGTCATGTTATCTTTATCATGATTGTGACAAACAGGGTTTTAAATTGTGTTTTTCTGATTGCAAATGAATATATATGTGGATTTATATATGCATATTTTTTCTATGTATAAAATCCCAGTAGAAACTTTGATCTGAATTAATGCTATATGATAAAGTGAGAATTGGAATTTATCAGAGAATGAATCCACAAAATTGGTATTCCACCATTTATCTCCAAAATATTTAAGTTTCCCAGTTTGCTAGACAGTGTAAGTATTAGGAAGTCAAACTCTTACAGTTATAATTTATTATAACAGTGGTACTTCAGAGCTCAACTTGAGCGAGAAAAAATTATATTTAAGGCAGAAGACTATTTGACTATGAAATAACAAAATCATAATCAGTTTGAATGTAAATTGAGAGAAGGTAAAGACAAAAAACGAGATTAATT
Organism: Hylobates moloch; assembly: GCF_009828535.3. Lineage (NCBI taxonomy): Eukaryota > Metazoa > Chordata > Mammalia > Primates > Hylobatidae > Hylobates > Hylobates moloch. The sequence continues at coordinate 59,206,067 of NW_026652281.1, read as the reverse complement.
GCTTTTTTTCTTTTGAATGATTTGTTTGAATTTGTATATTAAGTTCTTTGATACCACCCAAATTTGAATAACTATATGGTTATAAAGGAGAAACAAGAATGCAAAACACTGGTCTCAAGTGATAACTGGGCACATCTACACAAAATCTTTGCTTTTTTTCTTACCACACAACTCACTGAAACATAGACTGCAAAAAAATTGACCATTGTAAAAATAGTAAGTCTCCCATTGAATCAGTTCAAATTCATATGGAGTGCTGTGGACGAAAGGAAATAGGGTATGATTTGAAATGGCATTTGAACTGCCCTTTAAATAATAATTAATTATTCTCTTAAATGAAACTTTTGTTTTAAGAGAACAATTTTTTTTTTCTCCCAAGAATTAAAAAGAGCCTGGGGAGAATATAGGAAGTGCAGGGTGGTCCATATAAAATAATGGATCACTATAATTCTAAATGGAACCCATTTTTCATGAGCCCCACAAAATTGTTGCTGATTTCCAAATTCGAGTATTTCTTTCATAACAGAAAACTAAACCTTGGTGGGAGAATGCTGATTTTTGATTGATTTTGGCTCTTAGGGAAGCAACACGAAAAAGAAAGAAAGAATCGAGAATGAAAGAAAGAAAGGAGAGGGGAAAGGAAGGGGAGCGGAGGGGAGGGGAGCGGATGGGAGGGGAGGGGAGGGGAGGGGAGGGGAGGGGAGGGAAGGGAAGGGAAGGGAGCGGTGACTCAAGCCTGTAATCCCAGAACTTTGGGAGGCCAAGGCGGGCGGATCATGAGGTCAGGAGATCGAGGCCATCCTGGCCAACATGGCAAAAACCCGTCTCTACTAACAACAACAACAACAACAACAACAAATTAGCTGGATGTGATGGTGTGTGCCTGTAATCCCAGCTACTCAGGAGGCTGAGGCAGGAGAATCGCTTGAACCCGGGAGGCAGAGGTTGCAGTGAGCCAAGATCGCACCGTTGTGCTCCAGCCTGGCAACAGAGCGAGACTCTGTCTCAAAAAAGGAAAAAAAAAAAGAATTAATGAATGGAAGGAAGAAAAGAAGGAAGGAAGGAAGGAAGGAAGGAAGGAAGGAAGGAAGGGAGGAAGGGAGGGAGGAAGAAAGGAAGGAAAGAGAGAAAAGGAAGGATGGAGGGACAGAGGGAGGGAAGGAAAAAGAGAGACAGGAGGTGGGATGGGAGGGAGGGAGGGAGGGAGAAAGGAAGAAAGGGAGGAAGGAAGAAAGGAAGAAAGGATGGGTCCCTGTGATTTTGGCACTGGAATGGCTTGGGTTCAAACTCTGGCCCTACCATTAGTTTTTTTTTACATTTGATCTTAGCCAAAAGTCTGAGAGGAAGAAGAAGTTCTACCTTAGTTTTTTGGGTAAGTCACTTAAATAGCTAGAGTTTTTGTTTCCTTCATATGAAAAGTAGAGAGAACAATACATATCCTATAGAGTTCTTGTGAAAATGAAATGAGGGACTCTATAAATTGAATAACTTATGGCTGCCACATGTAGTAGCTCATTCCTGTCCAAATTTCCCATCTTTAGGAGTTTAAAAATATTTTTTTCAAAAGTGTAGAATTAAAATGAAATATTTTTCATTGAATAAATTATTTTGCATGAATTCTGGTACCATATCTCACTGGCCCCAAACATTAGTATTCAATCAAGTCATTAATCAAACTTCTTGCAAAATACCTTTATTCCATATAGTTTAGACTTAACAGCATTTCTCAAGTGTGCTTCCCAGAATGTTACTCTCATGAAATTCCCTTGTAAAGAAGGTTTTCCTAATCTCATAAATTTGGAAAATGCTGTACTTTTCCTCATTACCTCTCTGAAAAGTCTCCCAGTCAATATAGCTGTTTAAATTTGTTTAAGCGTATGTTTTTCTATTTCATTTGGCCATGGAAATTTTTTTAGGTAATTTCTATTTATAGTGCATGGAATACGTTTTGTGAAATGTTCATATAAGTGATCTGATTGGTTCCAGCAATGCAGCATGCAAATATAGTCATACTTCTTTTGATGAAAAAAATGTGAAGACTTGATTTGCCATTATTAGCAGGACCTTATTGTGTTTGGCCACCATGTTCATCATTTTCTACCCTACGCCATTCTCTTGAGTTGTCTAAGAATTCTGATATTTGTTACTCAATCCAAAATGTTTTTTTCTGCTTTCAAACACAAATCAGAGAATAAACTGAAAGCCTAATTTCCTTCTGCCAGAGGCTAGTGTTGCATAGTTCAACAGAAGCTGGTCCAGATGCCTCTCTTTTCTAGCCTTGACATTGAACATGGTGCCTCATACTGGGGCAGTGATGTTAGAGTGTCATTGTATAGTCATTGTGCATTCACTGCTCCCCAAAGAACAATACAGTCTGGAGGGACTGGCTTCAGACTCAGCCTTGCTTCCTAACCACATAGACTCTCATGTTGAGTCTGGGCTGACAGCTCAGACTCCCTTTGCCCTCCTGGTGAGTTCCCTCTTGCAGCCTTGCTGTTCTTTTGGACCAGGAGATGATGTACAGAGTCATCCTAGTCTATTTAATCAGTTTCTGTAACCTGAAATCTTGGGGAATAGGGTGGAGTCTTTGTAGCTTTCCTCACTGAAGGCCCCTCATCTCCTGATTCAAATTGGTTGAACCACTCCCTAGAACCCTGAATGCTACGGGAATTCAGTGAGAATCAGACTCATTAAGTCAGACCTATTAACAGAATCTAGTGTAACATTTCCTGGGACCATCGTTTATTCCTACACTTAATTTTCATAATTAAAAGGGGTCAATTCACTGACTTACTAGATATTTACTGTGTCAACCATGTACCAGAAACTGTCTTAGGACTGGGATATAGCAATTAACACAACAAATAATGTTTCTGCTCTGTTGGAACTTATGTTGTAAGGTAGGGAAAAAGACAATGAACAAATCATATACATCAATTAGTGATGAATGTTCTGAAGGAAGAATAAGGGTATATAAAGTGATGGAGGTAGTGCCTTATTTCATATAGAATGATTATAGAAATATTATATATCATTCTATATAATATAAGACACTACCCCCATCACTCTGTATACCTATATACCTTCATCTTCAGTGAAGGCTTCTCACCTGGAGTCTCATTTGAGAACAAAAGTGACAGAGCAAGCCATGTGGACATTTTGAGGGACTCCCTTCCAGGCAGAGGGAAATATGATTGCCAAGAGGTAGGAGGGTACTTGGAATACTTGAGGAATATCCAGGAATCCATTGTTATTGCATCAGCATTTGTAGGAGAATAATAGGAGATGAAATCAGAGAATATGTGGGGTGGATCACAAGGAGGTAATTTAGGGTCCTGCATGCTGTGGTTAGGCTTTGGATTTCATTATGAGTGATGGGAAGCCAAGGAATATCTGTCAACAAAATTTTGACATGATTTTATTTCCGTTTTATAAGAATTACGAGATACCGTGTAAATACAGTTACCTGTAAAAGCGGCATGGTTAAAAACAGGGAGACTAGTTTAGCAGCCCATTGCAGTAGTACAGTGACAGATGATCAAGCTTTCAATTAGGGTGTTAGAAGTGTGAAGAAGTAGTTCGTTAGGAGTATATGTTGAAGATAGAGCTTTATGGGATTTATCAATGAATTAAGTTGGAGGTATGAGAGTCTCTTAGACCATTTGTTGTGCTATGACAAAATACATGAGACTGAGTAATTTACAAATAACAGAAATTTATTTCTTACAATTCTGGAGGCTGGGAAGTATAAGATTAAGGTGCTGACATTCATGTCTGGTGAGGGTCTACTTGCTACATTCTCACATGGTAGAAGGGGTGAATGCTGTGTCTTCACAAGTGGAAGACAGAAGGGCAAAAGAGGGCCTAGCTAGTTCTCTCCAGCCCTTTTATAAGGTTGCTAATTCCATTCATGAGGGCAGAGCTCTAGTTGTCTAATTATCTCCTAAAGACCTTACCTCCTAATACTTTTGCACTGGGGATTAAGTTTCAACATGAACACAAACATTTAAACCACAGCAGAAAGAAAGAGAGAGCCTATGAAGATACTGAGTTTTCCGGCATAAACAACTGAAATTGTGGAGATACCATTTATTCAAACAAAGTAGATTGGAGGAAGTGTTGGTTTTGGGTGGTGAAGGAGTAATCATAAGTTTGGATTTGGGCATGTTAAGTTTGAAATGCCTTTCAGATATCCAAGTAAACATGTTAAGTATGCAACTGGATATATTAGCCTGGAGTAGAAGGGAGACATTAGTGATAATGATTAAATTTGAATCCTTAGCATTTAAATGGTATGTAAAGCCATAGCATTGGATGAAATTACCTAGATGGTGTCAGTAGAGAATGGAAGCAAAGGGCATTGACATCTGAGGAGTGGCACATTCCAGTGATTCAAGTTTACAAGATGAGTAGGTGACAGTTGAAAGGAGGAGAATGAGAGTAAATGATATTTCAAGAGTCAAGTAAAGAATGTATTTCAAAATCACATTGACCACTGGCTTTGACAACATGGACACTGATTACATTAACAAGAGCAATTATAGTTTTAGACGTGTACATAAGGCAGGGAGTGCATTCAGGAAGTAGAGACAACTCTTTCAGAAGAGACTTATGTCAAGAAAGCAGACAAATCATGATATGTTTGGTGGGAGCTATGAGGTCAAAGTACTTTTTTTTTCAAGTTGATAGATACTAATGCATTATCATAGGGGAATGGGAAGGATTTAGTAGTTAGTGTAATAAGTTGATGATACAGGAAACAGAAGGGAACATTGTACTTTACATAGGTGAGAATCTCACTTAAATAGGTGAGAAAGGAACAGCCTGGGCAATACAGTGAGATCCGGTCTCTACAAAAAACTTTAAAATTAGCCAGGCATGGTCGTGCCTGCCCATGGTCCCAGCTATATGGAAGCCTGAGGCAGGAGGATCATATGAGCCTGGGAGGTAGAGGCTTCAGTAAGCTGTGTTCATTACACTGCACTCCAGCCTGGGTGACAGAGAGAGACCCTATCTCACTTAAAAAAAAAAAAAAAGATATGATGCAAACTTGTTAGGCTGGTATTAGATGGGAGTTTATACTTCCGTCTGGGATATGGACGGAAATCAGAGTACAAGAGTACCAGAAGGTAGAGGGATATATTTAGTTGAAGGAATTATTCATTCATATTTATCTAACTAGTACTTATTAAGCGTTAATATACTAGGCACTTTTTCTAGGTATTGAGGACACAGTAGGGATCACAACAGTTACAAATTCCTGTAGTTTATTTCTAATGAGGAGTGACCAAGAATACAGAAAATAAATGCATAATTTAAATAATATGGCATATTGTGCTAGGTAACATGGATAAATTCTAACTTAAAGTGAATAAATTAATTTGTAGACATTTTGCTATCACTATTATTGTAATATATTTTTTGAGATAACTATGTTAATTAAATAGAAAAAACAAGTTTATTATAAGCATATGGTGACTAAACCAATGCCCAATCAACATTCAATCCATGAATGACTTAAATTTACAAATGGCCTCCCTCATTATTTATTTACTAACATCATAGAACACTGCTGGAATCCCAAAGAGAAGCAGAAGCCTGATCATTTGTTTTGAGTTCAGAAATAAGACAGAGGAAGAGTCTGTGGAAAGTGGAAACACTTTAGGAGCACCAGGGACAGACTTTCAAAATAACAGATGTGAGGCGTGGTTGACCTAACTAGCTGTTTGACTTTTTTTTTTTTTTTTCTCTTTACTTTTTAACATACCTGGATCAAATAAAAATTTGTTTGAGTTAAAAATGAAAATAACTCATATGTACAATACTGAGGTCAGAACACACAGCAAAAACTAGGCAAATTGAGAATCCTGCATTTTGGAATAAAAATAGCTTTAAGCCAGGAGCCAGAAATCTTGGAATCCATACTCAAGGCTGCTATTGTCTACATATGTAACTTGTATAAATCTCTTAAATTCATTGAACCTTAATTTCCCTATGTTCAGAATGTGGGTAAAAATAACTGTACTGTCTAGCTCAAAAGGCTGCTAACTTCTTTTAACTAGAAAGATCAGTATGTTATGCACATCTGAAGATATATGAGGAATACAGTTAGATAGCATGAATAAGAGCTAGCATTTGGTAGCGCAATAGGGTGACTACAGATAAGAATCATTGTTTGTATACTTTAAAATAATGGAAAGAGTAGGATTAGAATGTTCCTAACACAAGGAAATGATAAATGCTTAAGGTGATGGATACCCCAGTTACCCTGTTTGATCATTACACATTGTATGCCTGTATCAAAACATTATATGTACCCCATAAATATGTAACTATTGTATACCCACGATAATTAAAAATAAGTAATTTACAAAATTAAAATATGAGGAAATTGAGTCTTAGATCAAACAACTTGTCTAAGATGACATAGTACATAATGTTAAGACCAATGTTGAATCCAGGCTTCTCTGATACTAAAACCTAAGCTATTAACATGTTTTGCAGCATCCAGCAAGCAAGGACAATCAACTGAGGTGAAGAAGATATGAAAATACTTGGTAAATAGCTTTCATTCTCCTGTCAGCTTTAGTGTTCATCGTCATGTTCACTGTTGGTTGGTTTCAGAGGAAGGGTACGAAATAATCCCTTCAAACATTCTTCCCATGCAGCCAATGCTTCATTCTCCTCTGGATGCTGTCTTACTTTGAATTGCTTCATTCACCCACTTTGCAGGCCACATATAGCAGGGGATGAACATTTAGTGGTTGATTACCAATTTCCTGTGAGCTAAATGGAAATGCTGAGTAATAAGGGTTTTTTTTTTTTGTCTTTTTCTATTATGCCAAAATGTATGAGTTATGTAGGGTATAAGTCAGGACATAGCAGTGCACTTAAAGTTTGCAAATATGCATTTACAAATTAGCTTACTGCTAAAGTCACTTGTATTTGTACACATCTAATGTTTTTTTTCTACTCAGCAGCAATGTTACAGATGAAATTGAAAGACAGAAGTAGTATTTTCATGCTAATGTGCCATAAAATATCTTTGCTAAATAAGCAATCCTTCCATAGCAAGGTTTATTTGCAGTGATATAATTTAGAGGTGTCCCTAATGACAACCTTTTGAGCCATATTAGTTAAATGATAGAACATCTCCAGTGTCAAATCTATAGCAATATATTATAATGGGGAAAAAATGCCTGAGCAGCAGGGAGCCTTTAATACAGAACTCCATAGGCCACTTAAATAGTGTAATCTGGCTTTCAAGTAGAGCATTCTAAAGAACCTCTATGAACCTTGCTTTGGGGTTTCAGAGAATCGGAATGATATTGAGGACAAAGCTCTGTTCTGGATCTACCTGTCACTGAAATGCTCATGCTGCTCTTCCACAAAGCCAGGTGGGATCATTTTTCTAGGAAACATCAATTACTTCTGCTTTTGCTCAGAAATGGCACAGTTATTTTTAGATATATTTTCCACTGGTCTACAAAGTATTACAATTGCCATAACATACTGGGTAGTGTCATAATGGTGTAAGGATTCCTGAGCAAAATATGCCTCCCCACGATACTGCCATACACATCTTTGAAAAACAGCAGGATTATATATCCTATAACTTCCTGTACCACTAGCAATGTGTCAATGTGAATGGCGAATGAATGAATTAGAATTCTATAGATTTCCAACATAATTAAATTCATGGATACTTTTTTTCTCTGAGAGTCAGCTGTGAAGTTTTGGGTTTGAAATAGCCTTATCGGAATAAAATGAACCTGGTTCTTCTAGTGGCTCATCAAATCCCAGGTAGTAAGTCAGCCACCTTTGGAAGTTGCATTAACACAGCAGTAGCTTAATAAATTATACTCTGCTGATCTGACTTCCACTGGTACTTAATTTACAACAGGAAATGATCCCAGTGTATGGAGAATCAAGCTTATCATGATCTAGTTACTTGTTCTTATGCAATGCATATATGCAGCCAAGGAGTTTAAAATAATAGTTTTGTAAAAACATATATATGTATATATATGTGGAGTCTTGTGAGGGTAAACTTCTTGACTAAAGAATTAATACCTAGAATCATGACAACTTTTTCTTTCTTGGAATCTCTTCAGTTTGTCTTCCATAGTAATAGCTATGATATGCAGAAAATGAATCATTGTGTCATTATAGCCTCTTAAGGAAAAATTTTCCCAATTGCTCCCTCAGCTGTCTTCAACCTACTGGTACATTTTCAAACCAGCTATGATAAAGAAGAAAGTCAAACACTTTGATCTTTTGTTCAAAAACTATTTTGTAAATTGCAGTCTTGGAAAGATTCCTCTATCCATCCATCTATACATTCAGTTATCCATCTGTTTATTCATCAATTTGTTGTTTTATTCATTTAATAAATAGAGAACTCTCACTTTAATAGTTTTTTTGTAGTTTCCTGGACTTTACAAAATTTAAACCAAAAGTGGCCTACACCATAAAAATTACTAAATTTCAGCTTCAGCAGAAATATTTGCTAATAATAACTTGCTTCAAATAGCTCGACTGGGTCAGCCATCTCTGTTACTTGGTATCTAGCTAAGGTGGACATTGAATTATTGTTCTATAATAAAGAATGTCATTGGCAAGCTCATTTAGGTACTCTACATTTGTACCATGACTGAATGCACTGTACCTAACCTTTGGATAAACAGAAGATTTTGGTTTTCAATCCTGTTGGTGTTTCAGCTGTAAAATACATACATATTATCTCTTTCATAAAACTGTAGAATTCATGTTCAGAATTAAACACCAACAAACAAGGATGGAGTTCTCAAGTCAACCTGAAAATAGCACACAATTTGTCAGGGAGATGGTGACATTTAAATTACTTATTAATCTTTTTGGTAGATTTTCTAACCTCAATCCCTAGCTCACTCTGTCCCTCTTGGTGTTTTCATTTTTAATAAGAAAAGCCATTGTAATAAATGCAAAACTAATTCAAATTCTTTAAATTAAATTGTGAAAGGTGTTTAATTAAATGTGTGGATTGCAATTTACTCAATCGATACACTTATTTATTTCAATTCACTGAGTGGGGGATTTTAAAATCAGTTTTATTGAAGTGCATCAGGATGTACGAGTCCAAGATTCCAAGATACTAAAGATTGTGCCAGGAGGAAGCAAATGTTGATATCAATTGCTCTTTAATTTCAGGAGACAGTTTTCCCTTCAGCTGATGTGAGGCAACTCATTTTCACCAATGAGTCTGGCTTAAACTCTTCCAGAGATGTTTATTATCATTGTCTGGACTTAGGAAACGATTTGAGATATTTGATTTCAGAACTCCATCAAGTTCTCATGGTACAGAGTAACATCTGATCATTTGATGTGGTCATCTCAGGCAAAGGACAATTAAGTGGAAAAGAAGATTCTATCCCATACACCCACATGATGTATTATCTTCAACTTGTAAAATATTTTATTCCTCATGATACCGTACTGAATTGTGTTCTTTAGAGAGTCTTGTATCTTTTACAATAGCTTTTTAATTTCAGTGACCTAGGGGGGACAATTTTCTTTATTTGCATATTGGTTGAACAGATACTGAATGAGAATCATGAAAGTGTTTTGGACATTCTATATGTTTTTAATTAAGGACAATTACACAGAGATGTAGACATTGTTATAAGGCAGCTGGTGTATTGTGGAATGGTGGCATTCTGTGTTCAGTGTGGAACTTTATGTGTCAGTTTGTGGTAAAACCCCAAGGCATCCATCAAAAAATGTTTAACAATCCACTGCTTCTGGAGACCAGATAGTTTTCCAGATGATTAATACCTCAAACATCTTAAATTGGTGACTTCCATTATTTAGAGATGCAGATCTTATTTTTTTAGTTGTTGACTTTCAAAGGCATATTCTTTCTCTCTTTGGATGAATTCTTCAATAACAGAAAAGATTTACATGTATGGAAGGCTTATGGAAGGCTTACACATAATCTTTAAAGAGTTGGGCATTTAGAGACATGATCATTTGCATTTTCCTTCTTTGAAAGCTTAACCCCTAAACTATTGCCCTTTAGAGAGAAAAACTTTGGGATTTATCATTTTTTTCTCTTTTCCTTGAAAACTGGAACACTCTTCTTTTTAGCATGTAGCATCTAAGGTAATGAGGAACACACCAGTACATTAAAGCAAATGTGTGTCAAATCCCCAGGGAAAACAGATGTCATGCATGCAATATTTCCTGCAGACATCTGAAATCCAGCATCATTGTTCCTTCAATCTGTTTTCTAAGCAAATGAAACAATGGGGAGTATATGTAAATCTTTCTATATTAGAATTTAAGAAATATTTCAACTGGAGAAGTTCAAAGCTTACCTTTGGTAAGTCAAGATATAAAGAGCTTAGAATTAGGAAAACTGGATTAGGAAATGTGCATATTCCCACTGATTATTCCACAACTCTACTGCTTTCCCATTCGTTTTCACAATCTGTGAAGTAGAAGCCTGAAACGCTCTAAATAAGAACATCATTTTGTGGACATTTTAAACAACATGTTGAATATGAAAGATCATAAACTTAATGTAGTTTTCCTAATTTTAACTATGATTTATGAGTTTTCCTATTGTGAGAAGACTTGGTGGTCAGCAGTAACTTTAGACTATTGAAAAGTCCAGACTTAAGATAAACATTCATATTTTATTTACAAAAAAGTGTTAGTGTGTGCTACTATGTATGTATGAAAGTGTGTGTTTATATGTTGAGAAGAACTTAGCATTTGTTGAATAGAAAAAAATGTAACTAACAGAGAAAGGTACAGTTACATTTTGTCTAGCCTCATCTAATTTTAGATTGTGAAAGGCTTTGACTTGCAGGATCATTTCTGTCCAGTTTGATCCAAGAGAACTAAGACTGAAAGAGATATGTGAGTTTCACCTCCACCAGTGCAGGACGTTGGCACTAGTCTTATTGTCCCGAGCCTGTCCCATGCTTGGACTGTCGTGGGTCTGAGCAATCCAAGCTGCAGCCACATCTCTTGATCTGGTTGTACCTTTCCTTGACTGTGCTTGCTTTACTGAGTGTCATCCAATTCAATTTGCTGGAACTAGGATCCTGCCACAAAATCCCAGGCCATAGGCTGTATGACTTCTTGAATAGCTCTTGCCATCCCTCAGCCAATCTTTCCTGCTAAGCATAAGCTATCTCACGCTTCCAAGATGCCTATTTCCCGTATATGAACATCAGTTGGGATTGCATCTGAGATTGTGATGCTCTCTCAGACAAAAGATGTTTGTTCCTTGAGGGCTGAATCTACAGCTAGTTTAATTTTCTTAGCCTCAGCTTAACATCATTTCAGTTAACTTCACATTCCATGTCAGCCCAACCAAGGAGATCCTAGCATGCCTGTGACAAAGCTACACAGGTGTAACAAAAACCACGCTAAATAAGAAAGCTTACAAACATTTTGACTTCCAACGAAAAATTATTACTAGGGTAATTTGGATTATTATTCCTCTGTGAAACCATCATTCTGTGTGTAAAGTTTAGTTGAGATGTACCACTCAGAAGCCATTTGTTGTTGAACGTTTGCTGTTCCCTATTTGGGCACTGACAAGATGAGATAATGGGCGAGGAGCAGGTGTTTTTCCACCAGGAGGAAAAAAGCAGATAATAAGTATTTCATGATACTACATCCCTAATTAAAACAGCAGAGATTTTAACAAGTTTTTGCCATTTTATTTTCCCTGTCAAATAAGTCAGGTGTTACCTAATCTGAAATGCCTAAACCTGCATGTCTTCAACATGTCTCTTCTCTGACCAAAGACCAATTAAATAACTAATTATTTTTCAAGATTAACCTGCTTACACTGTAGCAGAATCACTTATAATTTAAGGTGCTATATAATATTTAGTACTTACAAGTGGTCCATTTTAGTTTTGGATATATATGAAAGAATGAATGATCTCAATGCCATTAAATTATTTCTTCTTAAGTTGCTAGTAATCAGCACATTTATTTTAATACAGACACATCATTTTCGCTGTAAGTATTTATGATGTTTTATGTCACATGTAAAAGTAAAAACCCAGCAAAAAGTGAAAAAATATATCTTATAATGTTTTAAGTGAAAGATATTCTGTGACACCTGTTTATGTGGGACTTTTACAAAAAATAAACATGGCGAATATTAGTTTGAAGAATAAAACTTTTATTTCAATAAAAATTTGATCACTTTTTAATGAAAACAAATCTACAAGATAATCCTTCTAATTTAAGTCATGTATTTGAAGTCTCTGATGAAGTGTATTCAACAATGCTTGATTAGCTTGATCTTGCAAATATACTACCCAGTAAGCATTGAAAATAAATAGTTTTGGGTGCAGTGGCTGACGCCTGTAATCCTAGCATTTTGAAACACTCAGGTGGGAGGATTGCTTGAGCCCAGGAGTTCGAGACCAGCCTGGGCAACATGGTGAAACATTGTCTCCACAAAAAATATAAAAAAATTAACTGGGCACGGTGGCAGGTGCCTGTAGCCTCAGCTACTTGGGAGGATGAGGCAAGAGAATCGCTTGAACCCAGGAGGTGGAGGTTGCAGTGAGCTGAGATCATGCCACTGCACTCCAGCCTGGGCAACAGGAACAGGAGTGAAACCCCATCTCAAAAAAAAAAAAAAAAAAACAAAACAAACAAAAAAACAGTTTTGTAATTTTTTTTTCTTCAGGGATTTTAGAAATGTATCATTAATCTTGGAGAGTAGTAGTGTACACTCTTTTAAAGCAATGTGCTCTTTTTAAGTGGACAAATTGGCTCAGGTAAAATAAAAGCCCGAAGAGCAATCCCCTGTAATTCAAATGTTGACCTTCACTTAAAAAGTCCCAGGACATTTACATTTCCTGCTCCTTCTTACAAGAGTTTAATGTTGAAATTTTGTCATAACTTTGTGTATGTTCTCCCTGTGACAGATCCTGATGTTAGAGATTTAACTTCTTGTGGAGATATGCAATTTATGGATTCTCCTGGTATTCTGATGGTTTCCAATAGTTACCAATAATTTTTGAGTTTCATCTTTCTTTGACTTATCTTTAAACTCTCTTATTTGGCTGTGCATATGGATATGTTGCTAATGTAGGGTAGAAAATATAATGTGTGAGTTGGCATTATGCTTCTCTACACTGATGGTGTGAGTGTTCTTCATATCTTATGAAATAGGGATCAGAGAAGGTAAATTTATTTGATTAAAACAGTAAACTTCTTCCATTCTCTCAAGCGTCTACTCCCTCCCTACTTCCCATCCCCAGGCACCAAAAGTTGAATGGGTGTAAGCAAAGGCGAAAGGAGGGTAGCAAGAGTGCCCTCCCATTATCAAGTTATTTTTCTCCATTGTGTGAACTCTAGTTCTACTCAGATTTCCACAGTTCTTTATACAGAAATAATATTGTTTTGTTTTATTTGTTTTTATAGTCAACATTGCTTGTCTTAACTCTTCCCCAAAAAAACACCCTGGATACACAGGACAGTGGAACCTCCCTTAATTTTCTCTGAGGTTGCTGTGTTTGCACACCATGACCTTGGAGTATGGCCTAGTTTGACTGAGGAGAGCTTTTTAAGAGGCTTTCGTGTAGAGAGGGAACTGGCATAAAGAGTGCCAGTTTTGTGTTTATGTTTGGAATTGGGTGTAGGGAAGGATGAGAGCATATACAATGAGAGGAAGTGAGTACAAAGAAGGTTTTTTTAAAATATGTAAGTGATTAGAATGCTATCATGCTAGCCTTCTTTACTTGGCTTTGCTGAATTGTCCAATCAGTAAGTATATCAAGGAAAACCGTAACAATGTAATCTAGAAAAGTTTTTTTGTTTGTTTTTGTTTTTGTTTTCGTTTTTGACATTGCCTTTAGATTGAATAAACCACACTGTAGCCCAGAAGCAAGAACATAAAGATATTTCTCCTGAGGAGTGGAGATACCCTAATGATATCCTAGCTCAGGATGTGTCCACATGAAGCTAATGAATTAGCTATATTATTTGGTTACCTTTCTTCACTATTTGTTATTTAAACATCCTGGAAAAGCAACCTGGGCAATTGTGTCTTAGCCATATACCTTTTTAGTATATATAAAGAGCATGTAGATATTTCAATCCATGTTCCAAACAGAATCATCCTCAATTGTAATGTTGTCCTTTAAAACGAGGCAAAAGGGTAGCCCAATATCAAATTGAAGTGCTGATACGGTTTGCCCATGTGTTCCCACCCAAATCTTACCTTGAATTGTAATAATCCCCACGTGTCATGGGAGGGTCTTGTGGGAAGTAATTGAATCATAAGGGCGGTTTTTCCCATGCTGTTCCAGTGATAATGAATAAGTCTCACGAGAGGTGATGGTTTAATAAAGAGAAGTTCCCCTGTGCATGCCCTCTTGCCTTCTGCCATGTAAGACGTGCCTTTGCTTCCCTTCTCCTTTGCCTTCCACCATGAGTGTGAGGCCTCCCAGCCACGTGGAACTGTGAATACATTAAACTTCTTTCCTTTATAAATTACTCAGTCTCGAATATGTCTTTATTAGCAGCATGAGAACAGACTAATACCAGTTCATATATTCCTCTCACACTTTTTCAATTTGACTGTAGTTGGGAAACATTTAGGGCAACAGCAAAATTAAGCAAATGACAAAGAATTGCAGATATAACAAGTTTTTTGGAATTTTGTGGTGACTCCAAAAGCCAAATCTTGGAAATTTGATTCTTGATTTGTTGAACATATCATCACTTTGATATAATGTGCTAAAGCTTTATATTATTTTCATGGAGTATTTAGGATAATTTTGTGGTATAATTTAATAACTATATCTATTGCAAATACTCATTCCCAATACAGAATTCAGTCTTTTCATTAGTGTGGTTGTACACTTGTAGAAGGGTCTTGTGATTCATCCATTATTAGGAAAGGTTTTGTTTTCAGACTATTGGCTGCTTACCTAAGAACTATCCAGTCTTGTTGACATGCTAACAAAACACACTCTGTTGGGTCTTATTGCTTAAATATTCCCACTTCTAAAATTACCACTACACCATTGGGGGTGAATGAATACACGATTACAATTTCAATTTGACAGTTTTAAAGGAAATGGCATAGGGATTTAATTAGACCCTCTCCATGTGCGTCATTGGTTCTCAGATGGGTTTTCATTCTAGCATAAGCAGATGTGGATTCTAACATAGAAGTTAGAACTTCTTGTACCTGGCTGGGTTATTCAAATCAGTGGACTGAGAGTTGGAACATTGGTGTTCCAGTCTTGACCTTGCACTGACCAGCATGTGATATGCCATTTTACTTTCTTAGACATCATCTCCCCCACCACTAAACTTAGAGAATGAAATAAAATTAATGCATAGGACTCTTACAGTTCTTAAAATGATGTATGATTCTAAGTTATTAAAACATCCTTGACTAGTTAAAGTATAATATTTTAATGTCAGTATTTCCAGATCTGTTACAAAGACCATATAGACATTTTATCTATGTACAGTGGTCAGAAGAGTTCAGAGAACAATTTGAAATATTGCGGTAGAATGAGCTCTCCTTTCTTAAAACTCCTCTGAGACCTCGGCTCGATTTGTAGGTTCTGGCAAAGTCAAGAACCACAGTATTCCATCATGTTTTGGGAGGGAGGTAGTCTTTTCTTCTCTACTGAAGAGCACTGCATTAGAAAACAGAAGTGCTGGGATCTACCCATGGTTTTATCACTGATTAGACAACTATGGGCAAAGGAAATGACTCTCTTCTTTGGACATCATTTTTCTTGTCTGTAAAATGAGCCAGATATTCTAGAAAATCTTTGAATTCTTCTACGACCAAACAACCCAATTACAGTCCTAGTTAGGAACATCTAATAGATTCATGAGTTTAAAAAGTTTAGATTGGAATGCTCTCCTTAATGTGTCAAAGCAGGTCAAATTACAAATTTTCAGTGAAAAAAATCCTGTTGCTATCTCCAGTCTTAACCACATGTAATCATTTATCTTTCATGAAAAGAGTAATTGTTATATTGTAGATATGGACTTAAGGTCTCTAGTGTGTTTTGAATTAGTTAGAAACCAAGCACACACACACACACACACATGCACACACATACAGTGATCTTATAAATAACAAGTAAATTCTCTTCCCAACAAGGACACTAAATTTAGGCTGGGGAAGCATTCTGCATGCTTTTAAACATAGATCTAGTATCTAATATGTCTAACAGCTAAGATTACTGTATCATAATGCAGTTTTTTTTTCTATTTTTCCTCCTTTGATAAGGTTTTACAATACCAGGGTAGACACTGGTTCACTTTAAGGACCAGTAAAAAAATCAGATTTTACTTTTATTATGTTCGGCCTTATATTTTCAATTGAAATATATTGCTCATTTACCCAATTTGAAAAGACTGCTTATTGTTTAAGAATCACCATTGATTGGGCCAGGTGCAGTGGCTCACACCTGTAATCCCAGCACTTTGGGAGGCCGAGGCGGGTGGTTCACGAGGTCAGGAGATTGAGACCATCCTGGCTAACACGGTGAAACCCCGTTTTAGCCGGGCGTGGTGGCAGGCGCCTGTAATCCCAGCTACTGGGGAGGCTGAGGCAGGAGAATGGCGTGAACCCGGGAGGCGGAGCTTGCAGTGAGCCGAGAAAAAAAAAAAGAATCACCATTGGTTAAATAATAATCAAATTACAAGTAAATAATAAGTTTTCAAAAGGGAAAAAGAAATATTGACATATTAAAAGTATACGTTGATTAAAAACTGCTTCCTGACTTTGGAATTCATAATTGTGAAAAATAAATGTCTCGAGCCAAGGAAATATGATCAATCACTGAAGCAGGGGGTAGGCATACTTGAGATATTATCCCGAATTCCCTGATTCTCCTGGGAAGCTCTTCTGCTGGACCTTCCCATTGAACTCTGGGATAACCTGGATACCAACAGGCAGCAGTGCCTCATGTGCAGCATCTCTGCATTCGTATCTTGAGCTGCTTTGATAAGTTCCTCTGATTAAATGCAGTTGCACTATCCTACCCTCTGAAAACTGCTGGTGGAAATATTAAAACAATCACTCAGTTTCCCATGTTACAAATCCCCAGATCTTATTGCATCGTGTAAATAAGCTGCTTCTCTCCCACAAAAAGTAAGACACAGAGCTCTTAGAAACAGAGCAGGGTTGAAAAGTTTTTGAGAAGCAAAAAATCCCCCCCACAAAAAAGAAAACCCACAACAAATTAAGAAAAATTGTGATTTTGCCAATTCACTGGCAGAAACTTATTGCTACATTATTGGGAGAAATTAAATAATAATAGTTATAAGTATGAAATTAAACTTTGGAATCTACATAATCTTGGATTAACTGACCAAAAAGTAAAATTAAAGATACATTCTGACACAAGGACCTTATTACAGATTTGAATTCAAATTCTGGCCAGTTTGGAAATAACACTGTAAATCTTAAAAGTACAAAATTGACTTGGTCTTATACTTGCTATTGATTGTTCAAGTTGCTAACCAAAAGCTATATTTTCCATCATAGCTACATTGTTCCTTGAATTTAAGATACAAACTCAGGAAGTGCTGTTATTCTGCTGTACTTAAATGACATGAAAATTACACTTACAAGCTACTTAGATATATGAGAAACTTCTTCAACACCTCCTATTTCCTCACACTACTTACGTTTAAATATTCAGACATGGGTAAGGGTGTTCTCCTTACCCATTTTTGCAGTTTCTGCTAACTGTTCATCTCCTTTCTCCTGGGCCTAAAACTTTCCTTTGACATTCAGCTATCAAGCATTCTACCCTGACAGTGTCCTGGCCTTAAAGTCTTGTGCTGTCTGTTCAAGTTAGTTCATTTTAACAGATATTCACTGGATGATTATTATGGCCAGGGTGTTTGGGGAGATGACTTGTCTTTTCCTTACCCACTTCAAACACAACTTCTCTAACTCCTATTCTACTACGGACCCGTTAGAAAGCCACAACTGATCTTTTATAACTAATCTGATATAATGATGACTTTATGTATTACCCCTGCCTGATAACTTCTGCCTTTAAATGGTGGTTGTCAAGGCCTTTAAACTAAAGTCTTGAAGTCTTAGTTAGCAGGAAACAAGGCAAGGTCAGTTGAAGGTGCTCAGTGCTTCTCAAATTACACCATGAAGAACTGTTTTCGTCCAACAGGAGCAAAAGTGATAGATCAGGAGCTAAAGTTAACTTCACTTTAATTTAAAAAAATATAAAACAAAACAAGCAAGGGCATTTAAATATTAACTTTCTTTTCTATTACTAATTCTACCTTCTCTCTAGTTTTCTGAAATTATTATTTTTATCAAATGACCAGAATAAACTTATTACATGTTTTTTAGAAATCACCTTTGGAACAATGAAAAAGTGTCTAGAAATGATTGCTTAGCACATTAAACTTCCAAGTTAGGATTACATTTTTATACCTTTAATCAATCAACCTTTATCAATCCGCAAATGTTATCTACAGGGGCATTTTTCTGTAAGTATTTATCAAATGCTGTGTTGAAAATCAGATGGAATGAAATATTGGCATTTGGTTGAATTGATCCAGTAAATCCATGTACTACAATAAGTCAATCCATTTATAGACATTTAGTTGACACAAGAAATTTTTAAATTGTGAATGAGAGACTCATCAGTAAGAACTGGGGAAGTATGAAATACTTCTCTTTAAACAAACGTCATTTATCTGCTGATTGAAGATTTGTTTAAGGAGAATAGATTGGAGAATTTTCTTCCATGCATGAAGTGAGTTGATTGTTCGTTTCAACTGCTACTCTTTAAAGAAAATAGCTACATAGCTCTATAGTTCTTTTCTAAACCATAAATTATTGTACTATGATTTATAAAATCTAAAATAATACAACTTCTCTTTAAAATCGCAATGCACTGTGCTTCAGTGTTCAAGCAACAGATGAGAAAATCAGAACTGATTTGTTTTCATTTTCAAAAAGTACCTTGAGAAATCATTGATTTTGTTTATAGGATAATTTACCTGATTTTAAAATTAAATTCGAATTCTACAGATGAATTTCTTCTCTAAACATAAATATTTCTTATAGTTTGCCCTTTAAAGTGGCATAAAGTATTTGTATAGGCAAAGAAGCAAACAAATTGAAAGAAACCCCAGAAAACTCCTCAAAGCATTTTCCTTTCATTATGGAAACTGAATTTACCTTAAAATTGCTGGAGTAAATGCTCGAAGATTCTCCTAAATCAACATGCTTATGAGTTGTCTTACTGAGAATAATAGCACTTTTTACCTTTTTTTTTTGTCACTTTACATTTTGTGGGAAATTTTAACTTCTTGGTAAAAAGTATTTTCATTGGAATAAAAATGGGACTTTCAGATGCCTGTCATTTTCTAAAATGCTTTGAAGTTTAAATTTTCTATGTATATCAAGAGAGTTAAGTCCCTCTGAATAGAGTGCACTAATGATAAATTTAAGATTTCAGGAATCAACCTACAATACTGTTACAAAAACCATACCTGTTATTGACATCACACAGTCAGCTTTTGTGCAAATTTCATTTGTGACAACTATTTATTATACTTAAGTGGCAGGAAAAAGGCTCCAACACTGAAGTTTTAAAAATAGTGACAGGCACTGAATGTAGATGGCACCGGACCAATCAGGTAATGTGATAAGACAGTGCTAAGAGGTCAAAGCAGTTGTGGCAAATGAAAGGAGTTAAGAAAGTACTCACGGCTATTCAGCAACTCACTTTTTTTTTTTTTTTTTTTTACAAGAGTGCAACACTTCTGTGGGAAGCCTGAGAAAAGGTGATCTGGCAGACAGAATTCTAAGGTGGCCCCTGAGATTCCCTCCTACCAGTGCATAACCCCTTCTTGAGTATGAGCAGGACTAGTGAATATGACGAAATATCACTCTGGTGATTTTGTTATATTATATGGCAGAAGGGATTTTGCAGATGTAGTTAAGTTCCCTAATCATTTCACTTTGACTTAATCAGAGAGAGATAAATCTGGGTGAAACTGACTAGTCAGGTGAGCCCTTAATAGAGATCAGAAAGATTTGAGGCACTAGAGAAATTCTGCTGTCCTGGAAGAAGTAAGTTTCTGTGTGGTGAGAGGGTCTGTGCAAGAGGTTGCAGGACGAAGACCTGAAGGCGGGTTCTAGCAGCTGAGTGTAGTCCCTAGCGAACAGCTAGCAAGAGAATAGGGTTATTGATCATTTAACTGCAAGCAACTAGTGAGCTCGGAAGAGGACCCTGGAGTTGAAGGCGTGACTGTAGCCCCGGCCAGTACCTTGAGGTCAGCCTAGAGACATCCTGAGTAGAGGACCCAGCTAATTCGTGTCCAGACTTTCAAACAAGAAAACTTTGAGATGATAAATCTTGTATTGTTTTAGGCTATGAAGTTTCTAGTAATCTTTTATGTAGCAATAGGAAAATGAACATAGGTGAGAATGAAGCTTTTATGTGGACAGTACAGTTGTAAGGTTAAAGACAGGAGTATGAATGGCACCGGACTCTAGAGGCTTCAGCTAGCAGTAATCTAGAATGCAAATCAATTTCTTTCTTTTCATGTCTTTCTCCTTCTCATCAAGTTTATGTGTATATAATAATATATTTTGTCTTTCTCAATATGTGCTATGTCTTTGTGTATTGCAAACTCTTATCTATAACTCTTTATTATTTATTTTTGAAAAGGGTCTCACTCTGTCACCCAGGCTGGAGTGCAGTGGAGCAATCATGGCTCACTGCAACCTTAACCCCCACAGGCTCAGGTGACCCTCCGACCTCAGCCTCTCAAGTAGCTGGCAATACAGGCACATGCCCCACACCCAGCTAATTTCTGTAGAGACGGGGTTTTGCCATGTTGTCTAGACGGGTCTCAACCTCCACCCGCGTTGGCCTCCCAACGTGTTGAGATTACAAGGCATGAACCACCACACCTGGCCTATAACTCTTAATCCACCTTCTTATCCATATCTGTGTCATAGATTAAGATTGGGTGACATGAATCTTCCATTAAATTAAATTACTGAGAAAAAAAAGTTTATTCAAGGTAAGAAACAATTGAGTGGGTATTATGATAATTGTTTACAGTTACCATTGGGGTAAAAGAGATTTGACTTTCTCCATGCCTATGATGGGAAATCCACTATTAAAATTTATTTAATTTTTAAGACTTTATAGGTTGATAAAGATGAAGGAACATCTATAGAGTGAAGTGCTACACTAGAAATTGGTAACACGTTTATTGCAAGAAATAATTTGACATCTTAAGTTAATAGCCCTAGGAATGTGTGCAATTGTTAGCATATTACATTTTTTGAATATATACTAAAAATTTAATATGTGAAAATTGTTATGCAAGAAAGTGTTCTCTGCAATATTTTATGCAACATTTAGATTTCCCCCACCCTTGGAAATGAAAACCTAAATGAGGTTGATTTAGCAAAGTTTTAGGATAAAAGCCCTCAGTGACATATTATGCAACCATTAAAAATATGTTAAATGAGATAGTAAATAATATGTAGTAATTTTTAGTATAACAAGGGAAAAAGAACTATACAGAATGTATATGTAATATGATTACACTGATTTAAAAATTATCAAATACAAGTGTGGTTCAAATCCTGGATGGAAATGTGTAATTGTGTTTGGATTGATGGGACTATGGTATTTTTATTTTACTTTTTGTTCTACATTTTTATTATTTTAGAAATATCTTTGATGAATATAGATTTTTTTCTTTCTTTATTTTTATTATTATTTTTTTCAGATGGAGTTTTGCTCTCGTTATCCAGACTGGAGGGCGGTGGTGCAAACTTCGCTCACTGCAACCTCCACCTCCTGGGTTCAAGCGATTCTCCTGCCTCAGCCTCCCGAGTAGCTGGGATTACAGGTGCCTGCCACCATGCCCGGCTAATTTTTTTGTATTTTTAGTAGACATGGGGTTTCACCATGTTGGCCAGGCTGGTCTTGAACCCCTAGCCTCAAGTGATCCACCCGCCTCAGCCTCCCAAAGTGCTGGGATTACAGGCATGAGCGACCGCGCCTCGCTGATGATTTTTAAAATAATTAAAACACAAGCCTTGCCCAAGAATTTTGTTTTTTTTCCCGAGAAAATAATATCCGAGACCTTTTGCCTTCTAGGGATAAATCCATGGTGATGACTGTAATAGGCCTAACAAAAGCTGAGGGATGGTTGACCTGCCACTTATTTCACATGTGCTGAGGAGCCCTGTGGCAGAGATCAAACTGATTGCCTGTGGGCCATAGTCCATCTGTAGATATGCTTTGCACTGTGTTTTAAGAAAATTTAAGACAACATTTAAAAACCAGAAAGTTTCATGCAAAAACCATATTTTTCATCTTTGCTTACAAATTTGGGTGATCTGTTGACATCAAGCTCATGTTCTCACGTGGCAACAAAGGGCTGGAGTTGAGAATCTCATGCCTTCCACCTTACCACAGTCCACGGCTCCCAGTACCCTGTCTGATACCGAGATTCAGTATCAATTGCAATTTATCATTGCACTTGCTCTCTTGTTATCCTTAAAGTGGAAAAACATTTTTTTTTTTTCTGTGCTTGTTTCCCTATCAAAAGTGGAAAATGAAAGATGGAGCTCAGAGGGCTCCTTGTTCCTGAAGCCCACTATGCTTTCTTCATTTATGAGCTTGTTGGCATTTGTGATTGTGACCCCAGGGAGATTAAATAAATAATTGATTGAAAGCACCTGGTATAACCTGGGCCAGATACTTAGCATATGTTAGTTTCCTTCTATATATCCTTTCTTGTAGTTGTTTTGAAACATTTGGACATGGAATAAAGTGGTTATTACATTCCCATGGACTCTTAAGTGGAGCAAGCATCACAACAAAATGTTGAAATCAAGCAGGAAAGACCTAGATTACATTTCTAATAAAGCTGAACATATAAAGAGGGAAGATAGTATGATAACCATGTAGGTGACCCCAGTTTTCCCTTTCTGTCTCTACTGAAATCAATGAAATTTCTCCCCAGAGCCAGGAAGGGGAGAAAACCATCCCCTGCTGCAGTGTTCGGTTTCAATTGGCTGTATATCCCTGGCCTTGGGGTGAGGTTAACTGTGCAGAGGAAAGTCACATTTCAGAACACTTAAATATTTTTTCTTGCTAAACCACACTGAAGACACTAATTCCATTTATTTCCTGGCTGTATAGAGGTGAATGAGCAAAAATTCACTCCTGCATTTTCAGTCTTCAAATAAAGCCTAATTAAAGAAATATATAGTTTTTATTGAGCTGCAAGAAAAAGGGACATGGTACACAATTAAGTTCACATTAATTATTAAAGCCATAAAATTATTAATGTAACAAATATTACACATTAATAAGAAATATATTTTGTCACCAACTGCTGCATGAAATTTCTCTCTCATAATCTATAATCCAAAGGAGAAATGGAAAAAGAATGTGTAAAAAACATTATGTTTTAGCCTTTAGCTTATTGCTGTTGGAAGTAAGATGTTTGACATATTTCAATACTATTATTTCTAAGATGCAATTGTTCTGAATCAGTTAAACAATAAATGGGAGAAAAAAGTATAATTGTGATAATAATTGCTTGTAATGAAGTTTGACTAGGGGGCTAAAAATATTTGTCAATCTGCCCAATATTTTCCTCTGATAGAAGACTACAAGTTCAGTACACAGAGAGGAAAGGGACTTCCTCCACCCTCATTTCCTATCTTCCCTGGCTGAGCTTGAATTATTCTGCTCTTATTCTTTTTGGAGTGAGAGAGATGACATTAAAGCCAGCTTTCTGACTTATGGATCACCTACTCGGAAAATTCTCATAGTCATTAAAAGTCTTTTGGAGAATAAAAAATGATTATTTATCCACCCCCTCATCCCTGGTCCTATTCTGTACTTCTTATCAAAACCCAGTGACCTGATACTGCAATTGGCTGTTTAGTTCCACGTATGCCATAGGCTTATACAGTACACAGCATATCATAAGTCTCTTCTGACTAAGGTCACAAGAGAGCTGTTTTGTTCAAATCAAGATTAAGATTGCATGATTTGTAAGTATCTTAATCAGATCTTATTGGTGAATCAATTTTTAAAATGTTAGTAATATCATCTCTGAGAGGTTTGAAAAAAGAAAAAAAAAGTTAATGTCTACTGTTGGGGATGACACAAGGTGAAGGAGGTGTTCTACTTTAGAAACCAGTGTGTCCGGAATTGGTGGGTTCTTGGTCTCACTGACTTCAAGAATGAAGCCGCGGACCCTGGCGGTGGGTGTTACAGTTCTTAAAGGTGGCGTGTCCGGAGTTTATTCCTTCTGACGTTTGGATGTGTTTGGAGTTTCTTCCTTCTGGTGGGTTCGTGGTCTCGCTGGCTCAGGAGTGAAGCTGCAGACCTTCGTGGTGAGTGTTACAGCTCATAAAGGCAGTGTGGACCCAAAGAGTGAGCAGCAGCAAGATTTATTGCAAAGAGCAAAACAAAGCTTCCACAGTGCAGAAGGGGACCCTAGCTGGTTGCCACTGCTGGCTTCGGCAGCCTGCTTTTATTCTTATCTGGCCCCACCCACATTCTGCTGATTGGTCCATTTTGCAGAGAGCCTAGTGGTCTGTTTTGACACGGCGCTGATTGGTGCGTTTACAATCCCTGAGCTAGACACAAAGGTTCTCCATGTCCCCACTAGATTAGCTATAGAGTGTCCACACAAAGGTTCTCCAAGTCTCTACCAGAGTAGCTAGATACAGAGTGTCGACTGCTGCATTCACAAACCCTAAGCTAGACACAGGGTGCTGACTGGTGTGTTTACAAACCTTGAGCTAGATACAGAGTGCCGACTGGTGTATTTACAATCCCTTAGCTAAGCATGAAGATTCTCCAAGTCTCCACCAGACTCAGGAGCCCAGCTGGCTTCACCCAGTGGATCGCGCACCGAGGCGCAGGTGGAGCTGCCTGCTAGTCCCGCGCCGTGCGCCGGTACTCCTCAGCCCTCGGGTGGTCGATGGGACTGGGCGCCGTGGAGCAGGGGGCGGCGCTAGTCCGGGAGGCTCGGGCCGCACAGGAGCCTACGGAGGAGGGGGAGGCTCAGGCATGGCGGGCTGCAGGTCCCGAGCCCTGCCCCGCGGGGAGGCAGCTAAGGCCCGGCGAGAAGTCGAGTGCAGCGCCGGTGGGCCGGCACTGCTGGGGGACCCAGCACACTCTCCGCAGCCGCTGGCCCGGGTGCTAAGCCCCTCATTGCCCGGGGTCGGCAGGGCCGGCCGGCCGGCCGCTCCGAGTGCCGGGCGCGCCAGGCCCACGCCCACTCGGAACTCCAGCTGGCCCGCAAGCGCAGCGCGCAGCCCCGGTTCCCGCTCGCGCCTCTCCCTCCACACCTCCTTGCAAGCTGAAGGAGCTGGCTCCGGCCTTGGCCAGCCTAGAAAGGGGCTCCCACAGTGCAGCGGTGGACTGGC
Source organism: Hylobates moloch (assembly GCF_009828535.3). Classification (NCBI taxonomy): domain Eukaryota; kingdom Metazoa; phylum Chordata; class Mammalia; order Primates; family Hylobatidae; genus Hylobates; species Hylobates moloch. Next base: position 59,180,602 of record NW_026652281.1, on the reverse strand, counting down.
CAAGGCCTAGAAAGGGGCTCCCACAGTGCAGCCGTGGGCTGAAGGTCTTCTCAAGCGCCGCCAGAGTGGGTGCCAAGGCCGAGGAAGCGCCGAGAGCCAGCGAGGGCGCACGCCGTCACCTCTCACAGGAGCAAAAAGAGAGTGTGTAAGTAGAATATGCAATCTTCCCCAGAAGGGAACTATCAAAATCAAGCGGGAGTTCAAAGGTGAAAAATTACCACTTAGTTCGAAGAGTTAGGATAAATTTCTTGGAAAAGGTGACATTTAAGATGTGTGGTAATGAATGGGAGGAGTTTTAAGCAGAGGAAAGATTCTGGGTGTCTGCGTGGTTAGAAGTGCAAGAAGGCACATGAGCAAATGGACAGAGGGAAAGTTTAGTTCATGCTTGGGAATAGCACGTACTCCAGCTTGGCTGAAACAATTTCCACGCAAGACCTGGGAAATTAGGCTCCCAGAAGTGGGTTAGAGTTCTATCAAGGTGGCCTTGATAGGCCTTAAATTGACAGGCCTGGGAGGTTAATCAAGGTCTGGATAGGCCTTAAATTGACAGGGCTGGGAGGTTAATCAAGGTCTGGATAGGCCTTAAATTGACAGGCCTGGGAGGTTAATCAAGGTCTGGGTGTTATCACTCTACGTGGAATGTGCTTTCAAGGTTGGTGCTACGTTAATTTAGTTTTATGTTTTATTTAAGTGTACTGTAGTCCCATTTAGCAACCAGCTCTCTTAGATTGAGTTCTCTGGCTCTAGCTTCTTTTTTTTTTTTTTTTAAATAAATTTTATGTGTATATTTGAGGTTTACAACATGATATTATAAGATACATATGGCTGGGTGCAGTGGTTCACACCTGTAATCCGAACACTTTGGGAGGCTGAGGGGGGTGGATTACCTGAGGTCAGGAGTTCAAGACCAGCCTGGCCAACATGGTGAAACCCTGTCTCTACTAAAAATACAAAAATTAGCCGAGCGTGATTGTGTGTGCCTGTAATCCCAGCTACCTGGGAGGCTGAGGCAGGAGAATCACTGGAACCTGGGAGGTGGAGGCTGCAGTGAGCCAAGATCGTGCCACTGGAACTCCAGCCTGGGTGACAGAGCAAGACTCCCATCTAAAAAAAAAAAAAAAGATACCTATCATATAGATAGTAAAATGATCACTACAGTGAAGAAGCAAGCAGATCAACATATCTATCATTCCCACAGTTACTCTTCTTGTGAAAAGAGTAGCCAAAATCTACTTATTTAACAAAAATCCCTAATACATTTTTATTAATTTTAGTTGTCATGTCGTAAATTCGATCTCTGAACTTGTTCATCCTGCGTAACTGCTACTTTATGTCCTTTGACCTGCGTCTCCGCATTTCCTATCCCTGTCCACCTCCATGGTGGTAACCACTGTTTCATTCTCAATCACTGTATTTGAGCTCTTCCTAAAATATATTCCACATGTAAGTGAGTCCATGCAAATTTTGTGTGTATGTGTGCCTGGCTTATTTTACTTAGCAAAATGTCTTCTGGTTTCATCCATGTTGTGGCAAATGTCAGGATCTCCTTCTTTGGTAAGACCAAGTAATATTCCATTGTGTGTGTGTGTGTGTGTGTGTGTGTGTGTGTGTGTATGTGATATCTATATATCTATATCTATATATCTATATCTATATCTAACATCTTTATCCATTCATCCATTATTGGCATTTAGGCATTTAGGTTGTTTTCATGTCTTGGCTGCAATGAATATGGAAGTGCACATATTTTTATGAGGTGGTGATTTCATATCCTTTGGTTGTATACCCAGAAGAGGGATTGGTGGATCATCTGGAAGTTCTATTTTTTTTTTTTTAAGACAATGTCTCACTCTTTCACCCAGGCTAGAGTGCAGTGATGTGATCACAGCTCACCGCAGCCTTAATCCCCTGGCCTCAAGCGATTTTTCTGCCTCAGACTTCTTAGGTATCTGGGACCACAGGAGTGCACCACCACACGTGGCTTTAAAAAAAAAAAAAATGTTTCAGTAGAGGCAAGGTCTCGTTATGTTGCCCAGGATGGCCTTGAACTCCTGGGCTCAAGCAATCCTTCTGCCTTGACCTCCCAAAGTGTTGGGATTACAATTCTGAGCCACCACACCCAGCCTGGAAGTTCTATTTTTAATTTCTTTAGGAACCTTCATATTATTTTCCATGAATGTACCAATGTACATCCACACCAACAGTGTACTAGGGTTTCTTTTTCTCCACATCTTTATCAACATGTCTTATCTCTTGTCTTTTTGTTGCTAGTCATCCTTACAGGTGGGATGTGTGGTGATATCTCATAGTGGTTTTAATTTTCACTTCTCGTATGATTAGTGATGCCAAGCACCTTTTCATAAATCTGTTGCCCATTTTTATGTCTTATTTGGAAAAATATCTGTTCAGGTCCTTTGCTCATTTTTAAATTGGGTTATTTGTCTTCTGGAATTGAGTTGTGGAGTTGCTCACAAATTGTGGATATTAAGTGCTTATCTGATATGTGGTTTGCCATTGTTTTTTTCCAGTCTGTGGGTTGCCTTTTAATTTTGCTGGCCTCTCCTTTGCTGTACAGAGCTTGCCAGTTTTATATAGTCACATTTATTTATTTTTGGTTTTGTAGCCTGTGTTTTTGGTGTAATATTCAAGAAACCATTGCCAACGCTAATGTCAAGGAGCTTTTCCCCTATGTTCTCTTCTAAAAGATTTATGGCTTCAGGTTTTACATTTAGGTATTTTATCCATTCGAGTTGATTTTTGTGCATGGTATAAGATAAAGCCCAATTTCATTCTTTTGCATGTGGAAATCTAGTTTTATCAGCACCACTTATTGAAGAAACTGGCTGTTCCCCATTGTATCCTCTTGGTGGCCTTGTTGAACATTAGTTGACCTTATATGTTTGGATTTATTTCTGGGTTCTCTATTCTGTTCCATTGGTCTATGTTTCTGTTTTCATGCCAGTACTATGCTGTTTTGATTATTATAGCCATAACATATAATATAATGTTATTTTATTTTATTTTTTGAGATGGAGTCTCACACTGTTGCCCAGGCTGGAATGTATTGGCACCATCTCGGTTCACTGCAACCTCTACCTCCCGGGTTCAGGCGATTCTCGTGCCTCACCCTCTCAAGTAGCTGGGATCACAGGCACGTACCATCATGCTGGGCTAAATTTTTTGTATTTTTAGTAGATACAAGGTTTCGTTATGTTAGCTTGGCTGGTCTCGAACTCCTGACCTCAGGTGATCCTTCTGCCTCGGCTTCCCAAAGTGCTGGGATTATAGGCGTGAGCCACTGGGCCTAGCCAATAGCCTTATAATTTTAAATCAGAATTGTGATGACTTCAACTTTGTTTTTGTTTCTCAGTATTGCTTTGCTATCCAGAAGGTGTTGTAGTTCCATTTGAATTTTAGGATTATTTTTTCTATTTCTGTAAAGAATGCTATTGTAATTTTGATAGAGATTGAGTTAAATCTGTATATTGCTTTGGATGGTATGGACATTTTAACAATATTAGTTCTTCCTGTCCATGAACATAAGATATCTTTCCATTTATTTGTGTCTTCAGTTTTTTATCTGTATTTTATAGTTTTCAGAGTACAAATCTTTCACCTCTTTCAGTAAATTTATTTCTAGGTTTTAAAAATGTTATTGTAAATTTGGTTGTTTCCTTAATTTATTTTTCAGCTAGGTCATTATTTGTGTGTAGAAATCCTACTGATTTTTATATGCTGATTTTGTTGTAACTTTACTGAATTTATTAGTTCTAACAGTTGTTTTCTGAAATCTTTGAGATTTTCTACATGCCATTTGCAAGTAGAGATAATTTCAATTCTTCCTTTATGTTTTGGATGCCTTTTCATTTGTGATTGTTCTTGCTAGTACTTCTAGTACTGTGTTGAATAGAAATGGTGAGAATGGGCAACCATGCCTTGTAGCAGATCTTAGTGAAAAAGTTTTCAATTGTTCCTCAATAATTATGATGTTAGCTCTGAGTTTTTTAATAAATGGCTTTTATTATTTGTGTTTTTAAAAATTTTATTCTGTTGAGGAAGTTTCCTTCTGTATCTAAATTGTTAAGAGTTTTTAGTAAGGAAGAATGCTGAACTTGGTCAAATGCTTTTACTGCATCAATTGAGATGATCATGTGCTATTTAATCTTTCATTCTGTTAATGTGGTGTATCACATTGATTGATTTGCATATGTTAAACCAGCCTTGTATGTCAGGGATAAATCTCACTTAGTCATGATGTGTAATATTTTTACTTTGCTGTTCAATTCAGTTTGCTAACATTTTATTGAGGGTTTTTGCATTGATATTCATCAGAGACATTGGCCTATAGTTTTCTTTGTTTTGCAGTGTCTTTGTCTTGCTTGAGGTATCAAGGGGGCTCTGGTTTCCTTTGCCTGTTTCATGGTTCTTTGCTTATAGTAAATAATAACTACCAATACTCAATGTATCCATTGACTTTTTATTTGATTGCTGAATTTCTTGGTTGTTCTCAACCACAAAGTATCAGCAAGTATTACATGTCATATTAGCTCTTAAGAGCATCATGGAGTAAGTATGCTCATTTTATAACCAATCAGAATTAAGGTTGCGGAGATTAAGATGTTTGCTCAATTTCTTCCAATGAGACCAGACCCACACATTTTGATTTCAAGTCCTGAACTGTTTTCCACTGTTGTGGTTTCTAGAACACGTAGGCTTTAATACTTTGTAATATCAAGCAAAGGGAAAGAAAAAAGATGCATTTTGGGGATAATAAGAGAGAAGCTCAAAAGAAGTTCTCTTCCTACACAAATCTAAATTTCACTTGGATCCAAGTGTTCAGCATGACTCAATCTTTCTCATAGATTTTCTTTTGCTCATATACATTTTAGTATCTCATCTCATCCTGGATTTCCAGACAAAGATATGTGAAAAATCCTCTTTTAATAACAATATTGGATCATTATAATAATAGTTATTATTTACTCTTTTATCATTTAGTGTTTGCCAGTCGCTGTATAGATGCTTTACACATATTATGTCTATTTCTTTTGCAATTCCACAAACCCATTTTACAAAGAAGTAACTAAACTTTCTTCCCCCACCACCCCTGGCTTTACTGTGGTATAATTGACAAAAATTGTACATATTTACAATATACAATGTGATGTTTGGATGTGTGTATACATTGTGAAATGATTACCACAATCAAGCTAATTAACTTATTCACTACCTCATATTCACACCCCACTTTGTGTGTATGTAGTTAGAACATTTAAGATCTACTCTTCTAGTAAATTTCAAGTATTTAATATTAGTGTTATTAGCTGTAATCCCCTTGCTGTACATTAGCTCTCCAGAATTCATTCATCCTCCATAACTGAAACTTGTACCCTTTGATTTACCTCTCCCTATTTCCCCCACCCTCCAACCCTTGGCAAACACCATTCTAGTGTCTGCCTCTATTAGTTTGACTTTTTTGGATCTTACATACACAGGAGATCATGCAATATTTGTCTTTCTCTGCTTGGTTTTTCCAGTCTACTTCTGCCTTTAGATTCTGAGACCTTTCCTCCTGTCCCCAAAGCTACCAGTATCTAGCCAGGAACGTGCTTACTGAATTTGTTCTACTATTTTTTCTGAAAACATGATTTAGATCAAGCTCTAATCCTATAGCCTTAGGCAAGAAGACTCCTTCAAAATCATTTCTATTTATTGCCTTTTAAGTCTTCATTGTGTGTCTAATTTTAGTCTAATTTCAGAGAAGCTATTGAAACATAGCAGTGTAAGATATGCTTTTTATCTTGCAGGAACGTAAACTTCAGTTAAATCAAACACAAAATCAACTGAAGGGGGAGTGGAGTCAATATGGGCCCAAAATTATACATTCTAGAAGGTTGGTAAAGGGAAACAGGAGATGAGGATAAAATTGGACCTTGAAAGTTGGGTAGAATTAAGATGAATGGAAAGAAGTGGGCATTTGGTGAGAGTGATAGAAAGCACTGTGAAAAAAGGTGCTGGCCTGTGAATGTTTTTGTTTACTAAAATGCTTCTAACCCATCTTTGAATTTACTCTTGGTTCTTCCTAATGACCAATCAAAAAAGAAAAGCAACAACAACAACAACAACAAAAACTGTTTTTGAGCCACTCTCTGTGGTCATGGTATGAAAGACTGAATAGCTTAAACGCACTTCAATGTCAGAAATCAAGCAACACACTAATAGGCCTAAAGGTAAAAGCTATTGTTATTGGCAGTTCAAGGACATACTTGTGCAAGACAGTCATTCTAACCTAAAATGCTAACCTCCATCTGGTTGGGGCTAATTTAGTGTGTGGGTGGAGGTGTGAGATGTACAATCCTTTGAAGAGTGTGGAGTAGTAAGTATTTAACTTCAAGAGGGTGTGATTTCTATTGCATCACTTAAAAAAAAATAAAAAAGCAGTGGTAACACCACAAACATGTACATCACCTATAACCCAATTCTGGCTTGATGATATATCACATTTTTTTAAGCCGATGACACAGGTATCTTGTGCTCAATCACCTGGGATAAATCTGTTATGAAAATGTTGAATTGCTTCAAATTGTTTTCACCTGTATCAGGCAGTTTTTACATAAAGTAGTGGAGAATTGAGAGACAATAGATTCACCACTCCTCAAAGAAATCCCCATTCCCCTCATTCTTTTTTTAGCTGCCTGCAGATTGCACCTAATTCTTTTCTAATACTTTTTCTCACATTATTTACTTCAGCTTGTAGAGGGGTGCCAACAGGGTTAGGATTCAAATAACCTGGGGTTCTGTTAGAAATGCCAGTGTCCAAGCTTTCTTCTCAGGGTCAGATTGCGTTGATATGAGTTGGGCAGAGCCATGGATATTTTTGTGAAAGGCCTCTAGGTGAATCTAACGTGCATATAGGGTTAAGAATCATTGATTTAGAGTCTTCATATGTAGAAAGGTGGATGGGCTTTAGTCATGTTATAAATAACATAATAGAAAAGGTTATCAAGTTGAAGCATTATGAAGCTTTCTAGGGAGAATGAGAACTATCCCAATGGACTACCAATTCTACACTAAAAGGTAGAAGACTTGCAGGAAGTTGCCTGAGGGCCATTAAAAAACCTGCATCTTGTCTCCAACTCCTGTGCCTTTCTACCAAGTTTTTCAATACCTGTTGTTATGTATGATTTACTCAAATATCACAACCTTGGGAGAGGTTTTTCTTGGCTATCCAATCCAAAACAGTCTTTCTCCATCCTTATTTTATCTTATTATTTTCATAACACAGTATCCGAAATCAACACGTTTATTATTTATTTATTAATCTGCTTTCTCACATTAGAAAGTGTGAGAGCAGGGATCTTTGTCATCTTGTTAACTCCTATATCCCTAGCATCTAGAACAGTGATTTGTGTATGATTGTTGAATACATGAATGACACAGTGAGAATTAAACGTTCCTACAAATATGTCAATCCCATCATGTGGTCTATGTCTAGATGGAGGAGGAACAGGGACACTTTTAATAGGATAGGAGGTTTCTCAGAGCAGCAGCTGCATTTGAGGCAGAAAATCAATTTCTACCCTGGATGACATTTTCAAAAGAAGTGTATCTGGTAGCATGGAATCTTCTATCTGACAGGGCTTATGTCAAAATACTAGGATGTCTAGATGAGTGGCCCACTTTCTGTAGAGAGGGTGTGCCATTCAAAGATGCTCTGAACTGTACATGCAATTTAGTCCTTGTTCTAACAGACTTTCTGCTTGCACAAAGAAGAGAGTGACTATGGCTTTGTGAGTATACTTATGTTCAGCAAGGAATTTGCATGTGAATGCATATATGCACATTTTATAAACTTGCTGGAGAAAGAAACGTGGGATGCAGATTCCCCAAGTTAGCTAGTATGTATAACATTTTTGGTAGTTGGGTGGAGGACGCCTGTCTGGTATGTTCTTAAATATTTGAAATACAACCATTGTTTAAGACCTAAAATTCACAATAAGATGGAGACAATTTCAGAAAAAAATGTAGACTGTTAATCACAATTTATGCAAAACATGTTAAGTGAATGAACCCAACCATTTGTCATGTACACACCATTGTGCTAAGGAATGCCTTTCCTCATGCTATTAGTTACTGAGGAAAATCACTGCCAAAGCAGTTTAGCTAATTCGTTTCCATGTTTGGAATTAAGCATTTTTAACAGTTATCTACTTTCCATTGTCTGCCTGGGACAAGCCTTGTCTTGTCAGGGCTTAGCTGGCTGCTGCCAGAATTGAGATAGGGACATCAGAATTGTGTTGTAAACTCAGGAAGATATAGACGGGGAAGCCTGCCTCTGCTCAGGAGTAAGAGGGGAGAGACAAAGAGGCAAGGTTAGTTTTATGTGTATATGGAGCTAATAACTGCTTGCTTTGTGCCATTTCAGCACCCTAGAAAGTATGTGTATTTCCTCTACTTCTTCCTCTCCACTCCCTATCCAAACACACATACAGAAACTTAGAATGTCTTTAATAGGGAGATAGCTTTTATTTTATAAATACAGAAGAGATAATACTGCAGGTAGAAGAAAATTATTGATATTCTCATGGATTGAAATAACTGATAATAGATCTTTTCCTGAGCTGAAAAAATAAGACAGCTAATAAATTTTCGACTTGTACTATGTGCTCAGTTCTGTCTTAGAAAAATTAAATATAATTTAAATATTTCATTTAACATAAAACTTAGATAAGAGTTCGGTAGGAAAATGATCTCAGGTGCTTGAAATCAGGTTGGCAATAGAAAACCCTCCTAAATGGGAGCCCAGGCTTTTGCAGGCAGAATTTGTTCACTTCAGAAATTTCCTTGGGGCTGGATTTTTTCAAAATGGGAACAGAGGATTAAAATGTGTAGGCTTCTATCCTTGAATCCCAAGGGAGTTTACGGTTTAAAAACATTAATAAAATTAAAACTAAAACTGTTAAAAATAAGTTAAAGTAGTAACAGTATGCCATCAACTAGTTAATGACTATTGCAATTATAAATTAATAGAGGTGGCTCCCTTTGACCTGCCCTAGATGTCATATCAATTGATTAAATGTTCCGAGACAATGAAATGGAAAAAGACATCTTTATTATAATGCTTCAGGCGGGGAATATTTTTATTTTGCTATTAGGAGCACATCCACATGTCAATGACCAATTCCATTTGGAAAAAAGACACTTTTTAGGATATGCACAATTAGGAAAAAAATCCAAGGTGAACCTTAGGTCTTAACTAACCACCTCTGTTATTTTTAGTTGACATTAAGAATCATAAAAGATAGCATTTTTAGGCTTTATTTTGATTCAGAGCAGGAGAGTTGTTGGTTCCATATGCTCAGAGGTGTCATGGGGTGGCACAGCCCTGCTGGGCTGACATTCTCAGTAGACATTGCTAGGAGCATGTTCTGTGCTGGGTCTCTGCACCTCAGTGACAAGAAATAAAATGGAAAAGGTGTCAGCAAACTAGCAGATTTTCTACCACATTCTGCTAGCCATTCTGAGTGTGCCGGGGATGCTGTCTTCTTGAGAATGATTCAGCAGCCATGGACCTGCCTTCTGAGACAGCTGTTTTGAGGCTTAGCTTCTCTCTGGTGATGGTGTAAATCTGGAAGGGAAAGGTCTCATTTTCCCTTTTACTAGAAAAATATATTTCTATAAAAAAGTAATAGAACCAATTTCCATAATCCCAGATAGGAAATGAGAAGCCCTGGATGAAAGACAAGTATATTTGATATTCAGAAACAGTTGATGATAAAATAAAATTGACCACATACCTGTAATTTCATTGGCCATATAAAAACTGGTTGCCTGGCAGGCAGAACTAAATCTCTAATCACTTGAAAAGTGATCTGTTGAGTGGACCCGTAGACACATAATCTCATATCTTGTAGCCCGTTAGGTCAGAAAGCTGTTACTTCTGGGGCCTAAACAACTTTGCAACGGGCCATGGCTCTGTACTTTTGAGGAACGGGGAGAACTTTCTTTATGTCCCAAGAAAGCATGATTAATGTAATATTTAGCACATCTGTTGCAGGTTAAACAGTCATATTTCTCTGACTTCTGGATTCTTATTCTAGTCATTCTTTTATTGCAATGTGTCCCTTTCAAATGTGGAAGATCAAAATATAACATAATGTTTAAAAGTATTTATAATGTTGGGCATAGGAAGGGAACAGAGTAATGACTTTTGAATGTTCTACTTTTTAAAATATACACTAATTCACTGTCAATTTCAGTAATCAGATTTATTGCTGGATCATACTTACAACTAAGATGATGTATTCCCACTTATATTAAAACAGCCTTTCAAAACCAGAACATCATTCATTCACCCATACATTACGTCCCAGGCAGTCTGCTAGACTCAAGACTGGAAGTAAGGAGGTCCGTCCTTATATGGTCAATGTGGGATGTGAACAGGAATCAAGCAAACAACCCAGTTGTATCTGTTTTTCTGCTAGAAGGAGGAACAGGGTGGTAAGAATGCCTCTAGGAGGTATACCAGTGGTCAGGGAAGCCTTCATGGAGGAAGTGTTGTCTAATTTGAGGCCTTTGAGAACTACTTGTGGAAAGCAATGGATAAATGAGATGTAATTAAGGTGATGGCAGTCACCCAATTCTGCCCACATGATGTGTGATGTATTTTGCTATAGCTTTAAAACAGAAACAATAAAAGGACACCAAGTGCTAACAGATGATGTGATTTTCCTCGGCCTCACCTATTTTACATCTTGCCCTTTAAAAAATTACTTTTGGATATTTGCGATTTTATCTTAGTTACGAATTGGGGAAGTATTGACGCTCCCCATTCACAACACATTACCACAGCTGCATCACTCTTTTAAGGATAAATCAGTGTCTTTTCAACAAATACTTAGTATGCTTAATAAGCAATTTGTTATTGTTTTTATTATTATTTATGCTAGGATGAAGAATCCTTAGGAGATCGCTGAAACATTTTTATGTAGAGAGAACAATGTAGAGAAGTAAATTGGCAAAGAATTTGAAGCATATGGACAGAAATACAAGTATTTACAGTACTTATAAGTTTCATTATGACTATATAAAATACAGCATCATTTGTCAGTAAATCAAAGCTTATACAAGTGGCAATTGTGAATGCAGTTGGTTACAATATTAAAAGAACAGGGATTAGGAGTGTAACTGAGATTCCTTTTATGATAAATTATCTAGCTCCTGGCTACCATGTATGAGCTCTATTAACTGCCTATAAATTGTTCATCATAAAATCTAGTTCATTCTTGTTAATTAGGCCAAGGCTTTTATAAAGACTTTTTTCTCCTCTCTGTGAAAGACTGTGCTGGCAGGAGAGTAGCTACACCAGAACACTGAGGAAAAAAGGGACCCTTTGCTAAGCATGATGCTATGCTCCTTAAAAACTAGTAATTAAAAAAGAAATTCCTGAATTAAAATTACTTTAAACTAAAATTACTTTAGCTTCTCTTACAAGTGAAAATAGAATCATTCTATTGTAGTCACAGAAGAGGGTTAAATACAGCCTAAATAATTATATCGTCTTACTGCAAATTCTCTCAATCAATAATATGCAAGAAAGAAAGGACATATGCATAAAAGAACTAGATACACCCACTAGAATTGATTAATACCAAGTAAGTTCCAGGAAGACAAATAGACATATCATATTCTGCTAGCATGTCATTGCACGTCATTTTATTATGCATTTTACCCATGCAGTTGAACTTTTATGCAAAATTATCTTTGAGGAAATCTTGTATTTGTTGCTGATCACCAATTTTTTTTTCTGTTGTATTTTGCTCTTCATGGTGCTCATATAAGTGATCAACTGGCAGGCAGTGAATGTTATGTTTATATTATCTCATATTTTGCATTGCTAACTGGCTCCCTTGATACCATTTAAGGTGCATCCCTAATCAGCTCTCACGTTTCACACTTCCCTTGCAATCTCTGGATTTTGTGAAGAGTAGACATGTGGTGCCCCATTACTAGATGCCAAAGTGGTTGTGACTTCAGGAAGTCCCAATAGTCAGAGCCACAGGCTGAGTCAAGCCGTGTGATTGCTCCCCTGAGATGCAGTTAGCAAGCCTCCCTGACAGAGGCCAGAGGCAAGGAACAGTCAAAGGCGGGAAAATTCTGTATGTTTGCCCACACTCCCATGCTTAACACCCATTAAGGCACAATTAAGAATGGTCAGAAACATGATTATATTTGGAAACCCCAACAACAGCAAAAGTTGGAGAAAAGGGACAATCAGTTCAAACCAAGAAAAAGTGATTCTTGTATTTTTTTTAAAACAATGAGATTTTAGCTTATGCAACATTTTATTTTCCCTTGCAAATGCTAATATTAGCTAACAGAGAAATTGTAGAACAATTAAGTAAAGCATGTTTCATTTCCAAGATCTTTTGGACACATCAGGGTTGTCTCACTACTTTCCAGTTCACAGAATCTTAACTATGTACTCTTCCCTGGTTCAGCTTCTGGATGATGTTGGCAGTTCCACGAGACTGTGGTGTGGAGTTCATTTGAAATTAGCTGCTTAGGAAGACAATGCAATTCTTTGGACTGCATAGTAGTAAGGCCAACACAAGGGGCTTACTTGAATGGACTGTGGTTTGAATCAGTAACTTTAAAACCAGGCTAAGGTAATGCCCTGGAGGCCTTAACAATGAATGCCTTGGGGAGAATAAATTGCAATAGGCTTAAACAGTCTTTCCTTTCTGATGTTATAGAGATTGCTTAAATTCTGCTTAGCTCAGTTTTAATTGAGATTTTTTTTTCTTTTTGAAATACTTTTAAAAAGCCTTTTTTTTTTTTTTTTTTTTTGAGGCGGAGTCTCGCTCTGCCGCCCAGGCTGGAGTGCAGTGGCGCGATCTCGGCTCACTGCAAGCTCCGCCTCCCGGGTTCACGCCATTCTCCTGCCTCAGCCTCTCTGAGTAGCTGGGACTACAGGCGCCCGCCACCACGCCCGGCTGATTTTTTTTTTATATTTTTAGTAGAGACAGGGTTTCACCGTGGTCTCGATCTCCTGACCTCGTGATCCGCCTGCCTCGGCCTCCCAAAGTGCTGGGATTACAAGCGTGAGCCACCGCGCCCAGCCTTAAAAAGCCTTTATAACATGGTGTTTTGAATTTTTTTTTTTGAAAGCTCAAGATGACTTTTTTTTTATTATTATACTTTAGGTTTTAGGGTACATGTGCACAATGTGCAGGTTTGTTACATATGTATCCATGTGCTGTGTTGGTTTGCTGCACCCATTAACTCCTCATTTAGCATTAGGTATATCTCCTAATGCTGTCCCTCCCACCTCCCCCCAACCCCACAACAGTCCCCGGAGTGTGATGTTCCCCTTCCTGTGTCCATGAGTTCTCATTGTTCAATTCCCACCTATGAGTGAGAACATGCGGTGTTTGGTTTTTTGTCCTTGTGATAGACTGAGAATGATGTTTTCCAATTTCATCCATGTCCCTACAAAGGACATGAACTCATTTTTTATGGCTGCATAGTATTCCATGGTATATATGTGCCACATTTTCTTAATCCAGTCTATCGTTGTTGGACATTTGGGTTGGTTCCAAGTCTTTGCTATTGTGAATAGTGCCGCAACAAACATACGTGTGCATGTGTCTTTATAGCAGCATGATTTATAGTCCTTTGGGTATATACCCAGTAATGGGATGGCTGGGTCAAATGGTATTTCTAGTTCTAGATCCCTGAGGAATCGCCACACTGACTTCCACAATGGTTGAACTAGTTTACAGTCCCACCAACAGTGTAAAAGTGTTCCTATTTCTCCACATCCTCTCCAGCACCTGTTGTTTCCTGACTTTTTAATGATCGCCATACTAACTGGTGTGAGATGGTATCTCATTGTGGTTTTGATTTGCATTTCTCTGATGGCCAGTGATGATGAGCATTTTTTCATGTATTTTTTGGCTGCATGAATGTCTTCTTTTGAGAAGTGTCTGTTCATGTCCTTTGCCCACTTTTTGATGGGGTTGTTTGTTTTTTTCTTGTAAATTTGTTTGAGTTCATTGTAGATTCTGGATATTAGCCCTTTGTCAGATGAGTAGGTTGCAAAAATTTTCTCCCATTCTGTAGGTTGCCTGTTCACTCTGAAGAATCTCTTTTGTAAAAACAAACAAACAAACAAACAAAAAAACCCTTTACTTTTCGTTACCATCATCCCCATCATCATTATTGTTATTGTAATCAAATGTTGAATTATGACACATAGCTAGTGGTCCCAGTTTTCACCAGATAATTGGGTTCTTTTATAGGCCTCTCTTTAAGCTTTGAATAGACTAATGGAAATGAATAAATACAAGGTTTGGGGAAAGAAATATTACCTTATGACAAAGTCTCTTCAAACCCACTGACCAGAAAGTAGCAATAATGAAAGCATGCAAAGGAGAAGAGGCTGGGCAGACAGGAAAAGAGGGACTGCGGAGAAGGCACAAGTGGTTTTTAACCATTTCATTCCCCAAACAGCCTGTGCCACTTAGTCTCATTTTTCTTTGACAAGAACTAGACATATGGCATCACCTAATTGTGAATGGGACTGGAAATGGAGTCCCTGTCTGGGTAGTCACCTTCTAGCAACAATTTTCACTATGGAGGGTGTAGAGGGGAGTATACATCTTTGCTGAACAGTTGGTGGCCTGTGGCACAACATTTTGTATGTTACTTTAAGCTTAGAAAATCCTTTTTACAGCTATAAACTCTTCAACTTCTAAGGCCACTTTAAGTTATGAGCAAATTTAGTCAGCTCAGTCAACTGACCAATTAATTGAGTGGTCAATCCACCTGGTTGGCTGACTGAACTAAGATTTGCTTGGCTGAATGAAATGGTTACTTTTGCATAAAAAGTTTGTGCTGCAGTTCTATACAGATAGAATCATGGCCGGGCATGGTGCCTCACGCCTGTAATCCCAGCACTTTGGGAGGCCAAGGCTGGCAGATTGCTGGAGCCCAGGAGTTCAACACCAGCCTGGGCAACATAGTGAAACCCCATCTCTACAAAAAATATAAAAATTAGCTGGGTGTGGTGGCATGCGCCTGTAGTACCAGCTGGTCGGGAGGCTGAGGTGAGAGAATCACCTGAGCCTGGGGAGGTGAAGGCTGCAGTGAGCCGTAATTGTGCCACTGCCTTCCAATCTGGGTAACAGAGTGAGATTGTCTTAGAAAAATAAATAAATGGAAAAAAATAGAATCAAATTTCACCTGGTGTAGAATTTATCTTTGTCACCACATTTATTTTTCTATCTACTGTCATCTTCCTAATTTATTTTCCCAAATTTCTTCTAGAATGATCTTTCTGTATTAGGTTGCTTCTTTCAGAGCTTAGCTGAGAGTATACAGACCAGCTTTGTCTCAGTATCTTTCCATCACTACCTAATTTGCTTGTTTTATTTTAGTTGTCAATACCTGGTGAGATCAATCCTACAGATCAATGTCTAGCTCCCTTAAAACAAAAAACAAAACCAAAAACTCTTGTAATGCTATGTTGATGGTCAGATGATTAGCTGTATTAAAAAGATGTCTTAAAAATCAGAGTACGTTTCTGCAGATTATTGAAGGACATTTTTATTTTATCTCCACTTTATTTTTTAGGCTTTCAATCTGTATTTTACTAAGTTAGATTTTACGGTGTTATCTCAGGCTTACATGAAGCCTAGTAACATGCCTTTTATAAAGCTAGCCTCAAGTTGGCAAAGGTCTGCATAGAGAAATTTGAAGTTGAACATCTAACATTGATTATGCACTTAAATTTAAAATGCAGGAATTCAATAAAATGATCCATTGACAAATATAATGAGTGCCTTTTCTAAGCTCTATTAAAAGTTGCATGTAGAAACAGTGATTGCCTCCAATTACCTTACAGTCTGAGACAACCACAGCACCTGGTATAGCTGAATGATAGGACACATGTAAAAAGTGTTAACTAGCAATCAGAGATAGCCTACAATAAGAGCTCAGTGGGTAGTATGGAAGATTAAATCTCTAGGTGATCAGAAGAGAGCGGGATCATCCTGGCCTGGAGTAGCTGGGAAGGAATCATAGATGGTGTGAATCTTTAGGAGCCTCCAAAGGGAGAATACTGTTTAGACAAGTTGAGAGGCAAGGAGGTGGATATCCCAACAAGAACATGCATGTAAATGGCATTGTAGAACCTAAATCCATATGATGTTTTAAAGTAACAGTGAATAAATTTTTCCAAAGGAAATGAAGGTTAATGAATGAAAACAGCAGTTGAAACATTGAAAAGATAGGTTGATATCTGATTGTGAAGAGCATTAAATGTCAGTTTGGTAAGTGTGGCCTTTTTCTGTATTCACTGGGGAACCATTGAAACTTTTGAGGTAGTCTGTTTATTGATAGCAACTTGAATCCTGAATTTGTCACTAGTTTCAGATTTATTCCCCAAGCCAGGATTTCAGAAGTTATTACAATCCAAAGCACATGATGTTGTTCATTCCCTGGACTCCACCTTCTGTTTCACCTCCAACATAAGAGTAGAGAAGAAATGAGCTGCCACTGGGAGATTGCTTTCTTCTTCTTTATCAAGACAGAGTAATGTATATTCATTTCTTCTTTTGGAACATGTCGTCCAAGAAGAAACAAAGTCCCACTTCAAAACGAATCTGAGGAGTGGTGTGGGAAGTATACAGATAACTCTTCTTTATACTTTAAAGGAAATTGTTTGCTGTTAACATAAAAATAAGACTCCTCACAAATTATTAGCCATTAAGAAGAGTGACCTAGACGTTATTAGGTGCTTTACCTCTTGTACGAATATAAAAAGAGTTGACTCTGGCATCGCACTTGACTAAAGAGAGCCAATGAACAGCTACCTGCGAAGTGTGTTGTACATCTGAGTTGTGTGTATGGTTTACAATCAGCCATATGTCAAATGCAGTGGGTTAGCCATATTCATTCTGAGTTTATCTACACCATCTGCTGTCATATTGATATCTACTTTCTTTAACATAGCACCCTATTTATCTTAGACACATTCCGTTATTTCTCCTTTTCCTTCTTCCTTTTACATCATTTCCATTGATATCTGCACCATTTCCTGATATCAGGCAAGGAGCTTTCAGTGAGAGAGTGGTGGATGGCAGGGATAAGTGGTCAAAGGACTAAAAAAAAGTCATAAGTTACGGATCCTGCAAACCATATAAAAAAGTGAGCCTGGAGGTTACAAAGTATATGAGTGAAACAGGAGAGAGAGTGAGAGTTTAGGATTAATGAAAGAATCAAAGAAAATGGCCAAAAGCAGAGGGGAGAATGAGTACCATATGTGTATAGGATAATGGCAGAGCATTTCACGGAGATTAAGATGCCATTAATGTGATCATTGTAACGACACTACAAATTTTTGGCAACACATTCCAACAACAGTGGTTCCATGTAGGCTTCTGAAATCAGGGGCAGTAGGTGAGGGCGTCCTTTAACTTTGTTGTTGAATTACAGTCAGGATTAATTTGCATAAGCCTCACTTTTTGTGTGTTTTAGTTTGTTGCCAAAGAAATGTTCCAGTTCATTTTTTCACTTATCCTCAGAAGGTAACTGCAAGTTGGTTTCTTAGCATCATCAGGCAAGTGTCCTGGCTCCCAACTCTTAGTTAATTCCATTAGAAAATACTGACTTTAATTGTGAAGGAAACATGAAAATTTTTTTCTGTTAAATAGTCGCCAGATTTTTAAAACAATAGTAAAGTTTCCGGGAGGACTTGAACTTCTAAAGAATAGAAAGGTATATAAAAGAGTAAAAGCATATAATTAATCAGGGTCAACAGAATTAACCTGGGTATTATTTGAGCCTTTGGTTCCTAAAGCTGTGAGCCAATGATGCAGAAACAAACACTCAGCTCTTAGAAATAGCATGGACACTGGAATGGGAGGACATGATTCCTTTTCTTTCAATCCCAAATCAAATTTAAACCTGAGATTTTGGAGCTTACTCATCAGAGGAGAAATATCATGAGCTATTTGCTCTCTCCACTGTAACACAGCTCTGGCAAGCCTGAAAGTTATGTTGAGATCGTCAAATCCATAGTCAAGGACCATCTTTGTGAATCATGAAACCATATGCCACTGGATGTCTGAATTGGAAAAAAAAAAAAAAAAAGACAACAAAAACCCCTAACTCTACACCAAGGAAGCCGGTGATATGATCAGACTGTGCCAAGGGCCATTTGACCATCTTACACCTTCTCAATCTATGCATTTTTAAAAATCTTTGCTACTGCTTGAACCATGTAAAATACCAGAACTCCTATAGTGCTAACAAGGAATAAAGATCTTGCACCAGATGGTGCCTCTTGTCTCCATCTATCTCTAGCCCAAACAATCTGCCAGAGTTTTGAAGAAAAATGCGATGTGATCGTGTTGCAAAGTATATGAAGAAACAGTATGAAAAGTAATCTGGCTCAAGCAATGGAACCCAGAAGGAAGGGGATTATTATCACTCTTTGAGCCTATGGATGAGGGCAATACTTTCTGCATTTTAGTCTATAAAACAAATGGTATATCAAAGTACAGCTGTAAGGTGAGTATCTCACTGAAATGCCTCTTTGTATCTCTGCAACATATTAAATTCAGTCAATATGGCTGAAATTTCAGAAATTCATCTGGATATTTTGTTTATATCACACAAAATAAACAGTTTGATGATTTTAAAAAAACCTTACTAGTTGTAAAGGGATAGTACACTGAACTTTTTATTTCTTGCTTTTTTTCTATATTGCCTTTTAGCACTGAATTTGGCCATCCTAGTGATGAGAACTTGGATACATTTTGTATATCCCTTTTGCAGAATATACTTAAGAATTTCTTTAATATGCTTGGATGAAATTTGTGTGTATGCATGTGTGTGTGCGTGCATATGTATGTGATTTCTCTGCTTCTTTTTCAGAGTTTAGTGGCCATAATATTTTTAAGTATTTTCCTGCCCTCTCTTGCTTTGATCAAGGTGTTGGTACTTCTTTGTCACAAGCTGTTTGACAATTTTATCTAACATCTATAGGATTTAAAGTGCTTTAAGGTCAGAGGATATTTAATTGGAGAGAAAAGACCTCTGTGGGTTTTTTTCTAGACTCAACCCATCTGAACAAAAGTTTAGTTTTATGTTTGTTTTTGGTGCTTGTACTGTAATGATATACGTGTACAGGCTAAAAATAGTAATGATCATTAGATAATCAGTAGCTTATTGGTGCTAATCAGAGTGTAGTCTTCAGACTTGTACTTATCAGGAAATGGGTAGAAGTCTAGGATGAAACAAATCTAAAGATTGGGAGTCAGAATTTAGAAACTTTTATAGCAATTTGACATAGCTGTGACATCAAATCATGTGTTCACTTTTCTAGGGGTTCATTTTGTTTTTGTTTACAAAAGTATCAGTTCATGATGGATTGAAGGAAATAAAAACTCTTTACCACGGATAGTTTAAGAAGCAGTGGTTGGAGTCCACAATTTCATCATTTTATTTAAATGGATTGAAAGAGAGACAATGGATTCAACCAAGAAGTCAAAGCAATCATTTAGTTATGCTTTAACCATGACTCCAGAGCTTTAATGGTAGTTGTTGAAAGAAATGAATACATCTTGGAAATATATCAAAGGAGATGGAATAGGGTACAGTCCTGAATCGAATGGGCTGTGTGACAAGGAGACACATGCTGCCCCAAAAACTTAATATCAGCCTGGATGGTGGTATTAGCAATACACATAGAAAAGCTTCATTGGAAAGAAGGCCTCGAAAACACTGTCCCAGAAAAGAATTCTAGCTTTTTAGTTTTGAGTTAGTGATGTCAAAACATCTATTTAGAAATTCACAGTGAACCATGAAAGACTGTGGACCTCAACTGAAGAGTTCAATAGTAGAAATTTAGAACAGATGGGAAATTCTTCCTGATACTTTTACTGAGAAAGAGAAATTCTCCTCTTCACATTTTTGGATCCTTACGATAACACTATTTGCAACTTTTCTTCTTTTTCTTTACTAGGTAGATGCAATACATGGGAGCAGATGAAGGACAAGTGCCCAGACCACTCCTAGTTTTGCAGGTTATATTATCATATTCCAAACACTGAAAAAATGCCATAGCTAGGGTTTGCTGCTAATAAAAGTAGCAAATTCCTGCTTACTGATGATGTTTCTAAGTTAAATAAGTAAAATTTTTTTTGGTATCTCAGATTTGAAATTTCCCAGAGAAACAATATTAGAAATGAGCACTGTTTAACTCTCCCGGTTATTTCCGTAAAATCTTTTTTCTTCATTAACCTCTTTGTATAGTTTAAATAATGTTTTTAGTGCTAACAATAGAATAGTATCACTATGGTTTCTAATTGCACCATTAGTTGATTTTATTTCAAACTTTTGTAGGTTATAGGATTTTTATGGATTGTGACATTGTTCCATATTAATAACTGCTTATATTTTTGTTTCTCTCTCCCTTTCTCTCATAGACAGAGACAGACAGACACACACACACACACACACACACACACTCATACACACATAACTACCAGATGATCTCTTGATTCCTTGGTCACAGGTAGCAAAAGAAATATTGTTGACTCAGGTAAAGATTTCTGTCTCCAAATCTAGGAGATGCTGGGATTCACCCAAAATATAGTGTATAATGTTTGTTTTAAGATGTCTGTTATAGATGTCCTGACCTCACAATTGGAAAGAAATCCCTGTTATTTTATCTTCTTTTTTCAAATACCTAAGCCATTACCATTTTAGCCTTGCTGCCCAAGGAAGATGCCCATTTTTACTTGCTACTGGACTGATTCTGAGGGGAGTGGGGAGTAGAATGGTAGCTCTCCCTGAGCTTCGAAAAGCATGTTGCTTGCTGAGTGTGACCCTGA
Source organism: Hylobates moloch (assembly GCF_009828535.3). Lineage (NCBI taxonomy): Eukaryota > Metazoa > Chordata > Mammalia > Primates > Hylobatidae > Hylobates > Hylobates moloch. The sequence continues at coordinate 59,159,699 of NW_026652281.1, read as the reverse complement.
CATTGAACAAATGGCAGAGGCCAAGACAATGTCTGCTAAATAATTCTCTCTTATAGCTCATTAACACATAGAAAAATATAGGCAGAGTTATAATTTCTATTTTTTTTTCCCTTAACTTTCTTTCTTAACCATCCTTCTACTACTTCACATCGCCTCTCCTTTTCATGTCTTTGTGTTCATCTTTCTCTAGGGGCATCATTTGGTGGGCAGAGAGTGCCTGCTTACACACTGCACGTCATTTGGGCTGTCGTGTAGTGTGCTGAGTATTTCAATGCGATTGCATCTCTATTCATCTACTGTCAGAGGTGGCAATGTTGCAGACAGGGATGTTTGTTATTGAAACAAACAAAGCATGTGGTGTTATAGATTTGTATGCAAAACCTTCACAACAAAACTAAGTAGCTATTTACTTTAAATATGCCAATTAACTGTTACTAATGTACAGTGCACTTCTAGGTTAAGGATGATTGATAGTAACATGCAGTGAAATGTTCTTAAACTACAGTCAGGAAATGTAAATGTACAAAATGGAAAGAACCAGCAGCTGACAGCACTAGTTACATGTTTCAAAACAACACTTTCAAATAATTCCTTTATTGCTCTTTCATCCTTTTTTCTGTTCTACACTTGTATAGCCTGGTAGCCAATGGTATACTAAAAAAGTTTTAGAAAAGAGCAAATGTTTTAGTATGAAGTAAACATTATGGGCCTAATCTCATTTGTTTCACTCAGGCAGAACACTTAGGAACCGCAGTGGGAGTTTTGCTTGAGTGAAGAAAATAGGCTTGTCTCTTTTAAATGTCTGACATTGAATTTGTTGCAATTACAAAACTAATTAAAAGGAGAGATGACTTCTCCTTTAGCTGCTATGTCCTGTCTCAGCAGACAGTCACCTCTTCATTTGCTCTAGACCAGCACTCTCCAATAGAAAGACAAAGAGAGCCACAAATACTAACATATATTGTTTCATAAATGAAATAATATGTATTGGACATATATATATAGTTAATTTTCTAGGAGGCAAATTTAAAAAGTAAAAAGAAAGGAAATTAACAACGTTGTATTTAACTTAATGTGTCCACACTATTATCATTTTAACGTGTAATCAATATAAATATTAATATCTCACATTCTTTTCTGTATAACTAAGTCTTTGAATTTTCATACGCATTTTATGCTCACAGCATATGCCAACACAGAGGAGCCTCACCTCAAGTGTTTAGTACCTCTCTATGGCTAGTAATGCATGGGACAGCACAGCTCTATACTTCACCATTTGAGAATCAGTCTAGTATCTGTGATTAAAACATTTACTTTGGACAGTCAGGAAAAACTGGATATGAATCCTGATTTAACACAATGATCTGATTGCTGTTCAATTTTGCCAATTACTGTTAAAACCTACCATTTTGTTAGGGAGATTAGCTAAATTCATGAACTCAGCCAGCTGACTGATGATTTTATAAAGCTACCGGCTGTTAAATGTAAAAATGTTTGTGCCAGGCACACTATACAAACATTCTTTTAGTAAAATCTCAAAAGAGAAAATGGAATTACTTTAAAAATACAAATATAATATTGATATGCTTAAATGTCATTTGAACATTTTCACAATACATTTCATGTTTCTCACAATGAAAGCTGGGTTTGCATTGTTAGACAAATAATCAGTAAGTGGATATTGTCAAGTTAACCCTCTAAGAAGGAAAATTGGATCTACTTAACTCCAGTTAACTATCTGTTAACATCGTCTATAAACTAAAAAATGAAATGCAAACATGATTAAGCAGAAATTAAACAGCAAACAAGAGAGGAGATTAAACATGAGTAGCTAGTTTTGGAGAATAATTGATTTTTTTCCAAATCAGACAAATTGTGTTAATTTAGTGTCTCATGTGCTAGACTAGTAAATGCTGTGGAGGTTAAATGACAACACAAAGTTATGTCATGCTTGCTCAGATTTGGGAAAGACATTTATGTGAAGAGCAGCATATTAGTCTGTTCTCATGCTGCTAATAAAGATATTCCTGAGCCTGGGTAATTTATAAAGGAATGAGGTTTAATGGACTCACAGTTCCACATGGTGGGGGAGGCCTCACAATCATGGTGGAAGGTGAAGGGAGCACAAAGGCATGTCTTACATGGCAGCTGGCAAAGAGAGCACATGCAGAGAACTCCCCTTTATAAAACCATCAGATCTCATGAGACTTATTCACTATCATGAGAACAGCTTGGGAAAGACCTACCCCCATGATTCAGTTACCTCCCACCAGTTCCCTCCCACGAGACATGGGAACTGTGAGAGCTACAATTCAAGATGAAATTTGGCTAGGGACACAGCCAAACCATATCATTCTGCCCCGGCCCCTCCCAAATCTCATGTCCTCACATTTCAAAACCAATCATGCCTTCCGAAGAGTCCCCCAAAGTCTTAACTCATTTCAGTATTAAGTCAGAATTTCACAGTCCAGTCTCATCTGAGACAAAGCAAGTCCCTTCTGCCTACTAGCCTGTAAAATCAAAAGTAAGTTAGTTACTTCCCAGATACAATAGGGGTACCAGCATTGGGTAAATATAACCATTCCAAATGGGAGAAATTGGCCAAAACAAAGGGGCTACAGTTGCCATGCAAGTCTGAAATCCAATAGGGCAGTCATTAAACCTTAAATTTCCAAAAATGATTGCCTTCGACTCTGTGTCTCATATCCAGGTCATGCTGATGCAAGAAGTGGGCTCCCATGGCCTTGGGCAGCTCTGCTTCTGTGGCTTTGCAGGAGCCAAGCCCCTCTCCTGGCTGCTTTCATGGGCTGGCATTGAGTGTCTGAGGCTTTTTCAGATGCATGGCATAAACTGTCAGTGGGTCTACGATTCTGGATTCTGGAAGATGGTGGCCTTCTTCTCACAGTTCCTCTAGGCAGTGCCCCAGTGGGGACCCTGGGTGTGGGCTCCAACCCCACATTTCCCTTCCATACTGCCCTAGCAGAGGTTCTCCATGAGGACCCATCCCCTGTGGCAAACTTCTGCCTGGACATCCAGGCATTTCCATACATCCTCTGAAATCTAGGAGGAAGTTCCCAAACCTCAATTCTTGACTTTTGTCCGCTCACATGCCCAACACCATGTGTAAGTTGCAAAGGCTTGGGGCTTGCACCCTCTGAAGCCACAGCCTAAGTTGTACTTTGGCTCCTTTTAGCCACAGCTGAAGCTGAAACAGCTGGGATGCAGGGCACCATGTTTGGAGGCTGCATAGAGCAAGGGGGACCTGGGCCTGGCCAGGGAAACCATTTTTCCCTCCTAGGCCTCCAGGCCTGTGATGGGAGGGACTGCTGTGAAAGTCTCTGACATGGCCCTGGAGACATTTTCCCCATTGTCTTGGTGATTAGTATTTGACTCCTCATTACTTATGCAGATTTCTGCAGCAGCTTGAATTTCTCCCTAGAAAGTGGGTTTTTCTTTTCTACTGCATCATCATGCTGCAAATTTTCCAAACTTTTATGCTCTGTCACTTCTTGAATGCTTTGAAATTTCTTCCACTCATTACCCCAGATCATCTCTCTCAAGTTCAAAATTCCACAGATCTCTAGGGCAGGGGCAAAATGCATAGCAAGAGTCACCTTTACTCCAGTTCCCAACAAGTTCCTCATCTCCATATGAGACCACCTCAGCTTGGACCTTATTGTCCATATCACTATCAGCATTTTGGTCAAAGCCATTCAACAAGATTCTAGGCGGTCCAAAAGTTTCCCACATCTTCTTGTTTTCTGAGCAGGGAAGTTCCAATCTTTCTCACATTTTCCTGTCTTCTTCTGAGCCCTCCAAACTGTTCCAATCTTTGCCTGTTACTCTGTTCCAAAGTCACTTCCACTATTTTTCGGTATGTTTACAGCAGCACCTTGCTGCCTGGTACCAATTTACTGTATTGGTCTGTTCTCACGCTGCTAATAAAGACATACCTGAGACTGGGTAATTTATAAAGGAATGAGGTTTAATGGACTCACAGTTCCACATGGCTGGGGAGGCCTCACAATTATAGTGGATGGTGAAGGAAGAACAAAGGCACATCTTACGTGGCAGCAGGCAAAGAGAGTGAATGCGGGGACCTCCCCTTTATAAAACCATCAGATCTTGTGAGACTCATTCACTCTCATGAGAACAGCACAGGATAAACCTGCTCCTGAGATTCAATTACCTCCCGCCAGGGGCCTCCAACAACATATGGGAATTATGAGAGCCACAATTCAAGATGAGATTTGGATGGGGACACAGCCAAACCATATCAAGCCACCTCTAAAACAAACATAATAAAATAAGTGATATAATAAGCTATCCTCCAAAGTATTGAACTATTCCATAGGCATGTAGCCTTTGATTATCATGGAGAATTGTGGAAAGGCCCCAATATCTGCCTCTCCCCTGATCTGCCATGGCCTCTTTGCTGGTGCTTTTCCAGGCTACTGTGTCCTCTGGCTTTCCAGTGGATTCAGCCAGTCAGAAAGCCCCTGGAGCATAAAGGGCTGTGGAAGAGAAAAGCCAGATTATTTGTCCTGTCCTTCTGTGTCTGAGGCAACATCTCTGAAAATGTCTCAAGTGGTGTCTCCTCTGTAGCTGTGACTCCTGCTCTACACTCCTGTCACAGTACAATCTTCGCAGGGTGACCCTGACTCCTGACACCAGTTATCACTGGTTCCTCCCATTTTCTCCTTCAGCCTAAGAAGTCCTAGTGGCTTCTGGTGATTTCTAATATCTAGATTGCCTCAGTACCTCCCTGGTACAGTGAGCCCTTCTGCTTCTGTGTAATCAGTTCCCTGTATTGTCTCCCCTCATGTTTTAAATACTTAAAGTGGATTTCCCTTGCCTCGGGTTGAACCCTGAGTCATACAGAGAGAAAGATGGATTCACAAACAAAAATGAACATAGTTTCAAATGAATTATTAAACACATTGCTTATGTGCACCCAGAAGTAGGCAGTGATCACTAAGAGCCAACAGGAATTTCCTAGGAGCAATTATGACCAATTCGCTTTGCTTATTTAATTGGTAGTTAAAGAAGTGCTGGCATTAGTACATGAGCAAGGCCTTTGAAGTGATTGCTCATGATGTCCTTGTGGTTAATAGACATATGTGGGCTGGATGATACAGATTTAGTCAGGTTTATAGGCTGTACTGGAAAATACCTAGAGGGAACCATGGCTGCCTTTCAGTATTTGAAGAGGGATTAGATTAAATCTTTGAAACACTAGAGGCTAGAGCCAGGATCAATGTTTGAAGTTCAGGGAATCTGATTTTGGCTCAATAAATAGAAGTACATTCTAAGAATTAGACTTATTCCGAAATGGAATTGGCTTCCTGTGAGGAAGATGATTTCTGTCTCTGGTTGTATCCAGGCAGATTTAACCTGTGAGGAATGGGGGAAAAGGGATTCTTGCATTGGTAGAAACCTCAGATAGAAAATCCTGAAAGTTCCTTTCAATTCTGAAAGCTTAAGAATTTATGAATATGGTCATTTATGTCTGATAATAGCATGGGACCAGATGTAATTTTGTCATTTGACAAGACCTCAGAAGAAGCACAAAAACTTGCCCTGCCTCTGGGGGATCATTGTTCACATAAATGATTACTGTCTCAGTGAAGAACTAACTAATCAAGTTTCCTGCTTTATAGAAGCACAAATATACTAGCATTTAGTTTAAAGAGAAAATGTTTTTTCCTCATTTCAAGAAAATCATCATATAATAATAGGGGCATAAAGCTTGAAGAAATACTACATAATATAATCATTGATGGATACATATTTTAAAAATAAAGATATGCATGCAAGAAATGTGGAAGGTTTTAGTGAGGAATGACATCAGTCCTGTGTAGGTTAGTTATTTGTCAAGATGAAAATTGGCTTTATATGAAAGTTTGTATTGAAGATGATGAAATTTTTAGCAGATATTTTTATCACCTGCTTTGACAGAAAACAGTTGAACTTCAGCTATAATCAATCAGTCATTCAACAAGTTTCATTAAGCACATGCTATACATTTGGCATTAGAGATAGCCATAGGCAAAATGCTTAAGCAGGATAATTTTTTTTTTTTTTTTTTGCCTTTTCTCTGCTCTTTTCCACTGTGTGTTGTCATGTATTTGAAAGATTTCCAGTGGCCTCTATGTCTCCCACCTCTACTTCTTTTTTTTTTTTTTTTTTTTGAGATGGAGTCTTGCTCTGTCACCCAGGCTGGAGTGTCATGGCACAATCTCGGCTCACTGCAAGCTCCGCCTCCCAGGTTCATGCCATTCTCCTGCCTCAGCCTCCTGAGTAGCTGGGACTACAGGCACCCGCCACCACGCTCAGCTAATTTTTTGTATTTTTAGTGGAGACGAGGTTTCACCATGTTGGCCAGGATGGTATCGATCTCCTGACCTCGTGATCCGCCCGCTTCAGCCTCCCAAAGTGCTGGGATTACAGGCATGAGCCACCATGCCCAGCCCTCCACCCTCTACTTCTGAGGAATGGATCTGAGAAACTATTTTACACTAAGATGCAAGCTACCACTATGTGTCACTTAAGGATGAGGATACATTCTGAGATGTGCATCATTAGACAATTTCATCATTGTGCAAACTTTATAGAGCACACTTTCACAAATATGTCTAAACCTAGAAAAGGTACAGTAAAAATTCGGTATTATAATCTTATGGGATTATTGTTGGTACCATAAGATATACACGGTCCATTGTTGACCAAAATGTCATTATGCAGCACTTATCGTATATATACTAGGTAACTACTTGTTGAGTTGAGGTATGAATGAGTTAATGAAGTATGAATGAGTGAATGAGGTATGAATGAGTGAATGCATGAGCATATTTCTAATAAGAGGATTGTATTCATTTATTTCTGATGAACATTTTGGACTACCTATTATAAATAAAAAGTTGAATGAATTATACATTGTTCCCACTTTCAGAAGTCCCCAGGACTGTGGTGATAGACCCATGAACACAGAGCTAATTATAACAAAACAGAAGTGCCGTGCTACTTAACACAATGCTACGGTAACACAGTGTGTAACACAGGAGTGCATGATGAATTTGTTAATTCTACTGTAGTGGAGGTTGGGCAAAAGGAAGAAGCTGATGGGAGAAAACTGTCGTAAAAGGAATGACATTTAAACTGAGAGAAAAAGAAAAAAAAATACTTCTGTCTCTGAAAGGAGTAAGGGGAAGGACCTTGTAAGCAGAAGAAAGAGTTTGTATGAAAACTCAAAGATATTTGCGTTTTAACAGCTACAGATTTCCACTGACATTAACTAGAGGTTAAAGCATCATTAGTGGGAATTTAGGGAGACATTTAGACTTTGCCTAGGAAGTTACTTATTCTCTAGTATAGGGTTAGCCTGGTCCATTACTTTGCTATATGCTAATAAATTATATTGTTAGTGGCTAATAATTACTCTTAGTGGTCTGATAAATTCAAACTGTAATGCACATTTCAAAACAGAAATATTTAACTTAAGCTATATACATTAATTCTTTCTTTTAAAACCAACTTCTGCTGGGTCATTTTTCAGTAAAGTATTCACTTTGTAGGAGCAAACTCCTCTACAGCATGATATATAATAATATTAATGTATTACTCTCAGGATTTTTTCTTTAAAAGCATGCATTTATAACTTCAGCTGTAGTCTCTTAACATTTAGATCTTTTAGCACCTGACAACTTTTATGACAACTCACAAAGCAAAGGCACCTCCCACATCTAGAAAAAGCACATCTAGATTTGCTTTTTCTCTCTTGGGCAGAAGTATTGAAAAGAACAACTTTCAAGTCAAAAGAATCAAGTTGAAGAGAATGGATACTCATGCCCATGTGAATTTGCTGCCCCAAGTCTACCAGAGGATCAAGCTGCAGGTTTCAATAGCTACAGCCTGAAGAATCTCTGTAATGAACTAAAACAATCAGTAAAAGATCAGTTTCAGTGGAAGACATTATACTCTAGATTTTTCTAGGATTATTAAATTTCAAAATGATTTATTTCAAATTTTAACTTAGCTTTTAATTTTACTGGTGTCAAAATGTTGTTCTACTTTGGACAACTGATTTTTCCAATAGAGAGTCAATAGCATCTTTGCAGGGTGGTTTAAAAGCCAATAACTTAATCCACATTCTACTAAAACTTTTAATATAAGCATTTTACCCAGATGCATTTTTTCCTTGTTTTAGAAAATCTGATTTTAATTGCTAAAACTCATTTTTAAATATTAATTCAATGAAAGAAATGCTATGGTTTTCTACTTTTTTATTTCTTAAACTCAAGGGAAAACATAGATGAAAAACAAAAAATTGTTCTGCATAGAATCTTCTTTAATGTCTCACTTTGGTGATGTATGAAATAAAAACCAAGTTGTTTGAAGCAGCTAAAAATCTTAGGTTTGAATTATCCAGAACGCTTGTGTTTTGCAGTTATTTCTTGTGATGATTTTATTTTGTTCCTCTGGTATGCACCATCGTATTGACACATGCTAAGTAAGGGGCCATTTTTAAACATACATGCTTTTGTTGCTAAATCTGCTTCTAGTTTTGTCTGGGCAAAAAAATATTCTGGAGTTTCTGGTAAGAATGGTTAAGGCAGGACGAGTGGAGAAAACAACTCAAAGGGAACTACAGGAGACAAACTGGGGTTTATTTGATATGTAAAGGCCATCTTTTGTGACTCTGCTCTTTTAGGGGGCATATGTATCATTTTCTCATCTGAATGTCTTTGTGGTGCAAATATACGCAATTTAATCAAACCCATCAAAGAATCTTAGTCCTTTATCTGTGTATTAAGTGTACTTATTACAGTGTAGTCAGGTGGACTACATTTGAGTTTTAGAACTAACTGAAATGATCTGTCATATAGTCACTACCAGTAAATGATCACCTGAAACTGAAGGGTTCATGGTTATTTATTGGAAAGCATTTTTAAGGAGACATTTCTTTCCAGTGTTGCAACTGTATTAACACTGTTTGGTTGTAACAGGGACTCATGTCAGATTAGCTTAATTAAAGCATAAGAATTTATTATAAGTATACCTCACAGAGCACCAGGGTAGGAGATGCAACAACTGGGCCTCATGAGGGACTGCCATCTAGGAATCTGGATAGGATCTCTCTCTCTCTCTCTCTCTCTTTCTGTCTCTCCTTCTAGGTGCACCCCTGCTTCAGTATTCTCTCTGCTTCTTCATCCTTCATTCCATCTACTTTCTCACAGCATCCAAACGTACATGTTCTCTCTTCTCTTTAGCCAAGTAGTCTTCAGCCTAGATTTCCAAGAAAGAAAATCAGATTGACCCTGACTTGGGATAGGTATTGACCATTGGTTGACAAGACCACTCCAAAGATGACCCAGTTAAAAATGGAATCAATTCAGTACACATACATACACACACACACACACACACACACACACACACACCCCACAGCCTCTAGATTTTCAACAAGTACAGTATGCTCACCAAAACTTTACTATGTAAGGCATTTAAAAATACTTTTGCAATATATTTTAGGAAATTTAATATAGAGAGGTAACTTGTATTGGAAAAAGAACAAGGGCTTAAGGAAATGACAGCTTTGCTTAGGTTTTTTGCACTGACATGTAGTAAGTTATGGGGCTATAGGAAGTTTTCTATTTTTACAGTCTCAGTTTCCACACCTGTAAATTGGGGATAACGATACCTGTCTTACAGGAGTTCTTCTGATAATGAACAATAGTATGCATGAAATGACTAGAACAGTGTGTAAATTCATGCTAATAGTCAATAGAAGGAGCTATTACTACTATCTTTATATTTTGTGTGATTTAGAGTCATATAATCAGCATTTTAAAATCAGATGAGGTCATATATGTTGTTGGCTCAAAGAGGCTACCTTGAGGCACTCCCTGAAGAACTTCAAAATAAAGAAATGCATATTCTTTTCTCAAAGTTAATTAAAAAGTCAACTCATAGTGGAATAGAGAAAGGTATACAGAATCAATTTAAAGCCATCTTTCCCAAGCTTCTGTTATTTTCTTTTCTCTCTCTCTCTTTTTTTTTTTGTTTCTGTTTTGAGACAGAATCTCACTCTGGTCACCCAGGCTGGAGTGCAGTGGTGCAAGCTTGGCTCACTGCAACCTCTGCCTTCCGGGTTCAAGCAATTCTGCTGCCTCAGCCTCTGAGTAGCTGAGATTACAGGTATGTGCCACCATGCCTGGATAATTTTTGTATGTTTAGGAGAGACGGGGTTTCACAATGTTGGCCAGGCTGGTCTCAAACTCCTGACCTCAAGTGATCTGCCTGCCTTGGCCTCCCAAAGTGCCATGATTCCAGGTGTGAGCGACCACGCCCAGCCCAAGCTTCTGTTATTGGTAAACTTTTTCCACAAATTGTTGATATTTGTGTAATACCTAAACAATTATTTAATGTTTTTCACTAAATTAACTTTATATAAATTCATCATTTTAAATTATTTAACCTCATGTTTGTAATACTATTTTTGAAATTAGGATTTGACATACTGGTTGTATATGTTTTCCTAATAACCATGATCATAAATGTGTAACTATTCATGTAAAAAAGAGTTCATCCTTTTACCATATGAAATGAACTTGAGGTAATGCTGACTTCACAAGATGTCTTCAGAGCCAATACAATGGACCTAAATCAGAATTAAAACAACATATTTAAAGAAATAAATATGTTATTCAGCAAAAGAGAGTTGGTCAGCCCTGGAACAGAGCAGAAATGAGTCACCGTGGTGACCATCAGTTGACAGCCTCAGCACTCTCTGGGTACCCTGCAGGCCCATGCAGTCAGCTCCACCCTTTGGCAGGTCTTTCCATCTCCTGGAGACAGACATATCACAAGCCACTTAACTTCCCTATGATTCAGTTTATTTGTTTGTGAAATAGGGATATCACATAGTTCTCAAATATTTGACATGAGAAAGCATAAAAGAATGTCCTTGCTATGGACTGTTTGTGTCCCCTCCCCATTCATGCCCCCAATGTGATGGCATTTGGAGGTGAAGTCTTTGGGAGGTACTTAAAATTCTGTGAGGTTATGAGGGGGGCCCTATAATGGGATTAGTGCCCTTATAAAAAGAGGAAAGGACTAGAGTCCTCTCTCTCTGCTATGTGAGGATACAGCAAGGAAAATCACAAAGCAGGCCCTCACCAGGAGCTGAGTCAGCTGGCATGCTGATCTCAAACTTCCCAGCCTACAGAACTGAGAAATAAATTTTTCTTGTTTAAGCCACCCAGTCTATACTTTTGTTATTGCAGCCCAAACTGATTAAGACTGTCCTCAATAAAACTTTTTAAAATTAAAAACAAAACTTTTTACTCTAATCTTCTGTTGGTTAGGTCAACTTGACTTATCAGGCTTCATGAGTTATTTTTCTGTTGGCAGTTATATAAATTGGCAAAGAGGCCTTACATGTGCACCTTATGAGCTTTGTTAGACAACTCTGATAATTAATTAAACTGCAAGTCCCAGGGAAGACCCTGGTTAGTGTTAAAGGTGCCACGGTAAATCCTATACTGGTCTGGACTCATGAGGGCTAATTGAATTTCTCAAGGTATCAGGGTGCAAATACTTCTAACGCTTGTAATATGCTATATAGTTTATTAATCAGCTATTTACAGAAATCTAGCTACAAATATGACATTGCCAATAGGAAAACACTCTAAAGAGATTCCTGGGTCTCATAGTTTATCATCTCACTAAGGAATTCACAGGTGCATACATGATTCTTTTTTATATATGAGTACTTCTCCATATATTACCTCACAATAACCCTATGTAACAGTTGAAAAAACTGAGGCACAGAACTTAAATGACTGACTGAAAGTCCACAGTGAATGTTTAATGGTGGAACTAAGATTAGAGTTCAAAGTCCAGCATTCTTTACGAAGTGGTTGCAAACCTCAGGATTGTCTTCTTACAGGGCAGATACCCAGGCCCTTTAAATAGATATTCTACATTGGGTGGATTTTTTTTTTTTTTTTAATTGAGTTGAGTTCTCTCTCTGTTGCCCAAGCTGGAGTGCAGTGGCATGATTGTGGCTCATTACAACCTCAAACTCCTGGACTCAAGCGATCCTCCCACTTCAGCCTCCTCAGTAGCTGTAACTAAAGGGGTGCCTGCCACTGCTCCCAGCTGATTTTTAAAGAATTTGTGTGTGTGTGTGTGTGTGGAGACAAAGTCTTGTTATGTTGCCCAGGCTGGTCTTGAACTCCTGGGCTCAGGCAATCGTCCTGCCTTGGCCTACTAAAATGCTGGGATCTCAGGCATGAGCCATTGCACCCGGCCAGAAATCTGCATTTTAATGAAACCTCAGGTGATTCTAGTGCGGATCATCTGCTATGATAAACATCGTATTAGGTTATGCAATGTTCTTATGAAGTAACTTGGCAGCAGTTGCAAAACAACACACAAATATGTTTAAAATTCTAGAGTATGGAGTTAACGCTGAGACGCAAGTGGTGGAGACGAGAGTGCGAGAGAGGACAAGATCTTTTGTGCAGGCTGGTGCTGACTACGCACACAAAGGGGACATTTAGGTTGTCTGGAATTCCTTCAGTGATTTGGACAATGTTTGCTCATCACTTCTTTCAGCTCACACAAGAAATCCCAGGAGCATTTTGCCTTAAAATTCTTCTTATTCCTTTATTTGAAAAAATAAAAACTTAAAACTGGACTCAATGTCTTAAATTAGGAAAGAATTCAGCATCAAATGTTTCTTTTTGCCCTTATATGGATTTTTTTGAAAGCTCTGTCTAAAATACCATGTTCTTTCCATGTCATCTTCATTGTGAATGCAGGCAACAGGATTCTGCCCTTGGATGGCTTTCAGGGGAAGAGACAGAACAAAACAACAAAACACTTTATGTTTCTTTTCAACGGCACAGATTTTTATCATGTGAGGGTCAGGGTTGAGTTCAAAATGTTGCTCATTTGGGAGCAATGAATTTCTGTTTTTCAGATGATATGAAGAAATCATAGAGTAAACGAAGCATAGGAAAACACTGACAGCTACTTTGCAACGATGTGAATTGAAAAACTGTACAGATTGCATTATATTTGAGTGGACATTTTAGCATGAATACTCATCTGTAATTCATCTCTTACCCTCAAAGTAGAAGCCTATGACTCTGGCAAGCAGGCATTTGTTCGGAACCCTGGCTTTCAACATAGCCATCACTGTGTACTGGGAGCCAGTATGGGATTCCCCCTCAGGGGATGGAAAGTGGCAGGAAGTGACCTCTCAATTGGACCATTGTCTAAGGAAATGTTCTAAAAGTCTTTCCCTCAGCCTGGTTGGAGATACATAATCAACATATTTGTGCCATGAGAAGGGAGCCCCAGTCAGGGCCAGTCCTTCTGCAAACAGCTCCTCCTTATTTGTTCTTCCGTTTTGTCTAGCTTTGGGGAATCTCTGTGATTCAGCACTTAGGTGAGTGGTTATTCCTGTCCCCCAGATCATACGTCCCTTCACCTAACTTGTGAATTTCCCTCTGATATCTTACTGATGACATTCCAGAAAGCAGCATATCCAAGACTATTACTGGCTAGATACAAGGCAGGGACATTTGCTATCTATGGCCTCTGCCATTTCTCACTGTATTCCTTCATTTTAATATATGCATGTCTTTTCTGCTGGGTCGAGCGTATGTGTCTGGAGGATATGTACGTCACTCATAATTTTAAAACGGCTACTATTATCATTATTTGTAGAGACAGGATCTCACTTTGTTGCCCAGGCTGGTCTCAAACTCCTGGGCTCAAGTGATCCTCCCACCTCAGCTTCCCAAAGTGTTTGGATTATAGGAATGAGCCACTGCACCTGGCTGAAATGGCTTTTAGTTCAGAGCTTCATGTATAATGGTCCCTCAATGAATGAATGAATGAATGAATAAATAAATAAACTTGTAGTGTCAATGATTATAGGGACAGTCCCTTTTCCCTCTGCCCTTGCTCCAAGAGGTCTTTTGAGTTACTTGTCCTTGAAACTAGATCTGGCTTCAGCCCTGTGTCTTTGCTTCTGACTTAACTGCCATGGTGCCATTTTGTACACATTGTAAACAAAATGGAAAGATAAGAGTGGGTGAAATAAGCCATGGCCAGAGCTACTGGTCAAAATCATGACAAAGGCAAGATTTATGTTTAGTGTCTTCCACCACTTCTGCCCATGGTCATTGACTGCCTCTAGGTGGGCCCCTGCTTTGCCATCAAACTTTTACCAGGTTTACCAAAATACTCACTGAGCTTAGAAGGCACCACATCCAAATCGTTCTTTATCTATTATCTGTCAGAGCTTATCTGTACTCCATCTCAAATGCCCTTACTTTCTGCTAAGTGACAATACTTGGTAATAGATGAATGAAATAAACCAATCTTTCCTGTTGTAAGAGCTAGCCAATATGGTACCCTTCTCAAGAATCAAAATATCTCAACTTGGTTTAAAGACCCTTTAATATTTGTGCTAGGTATATTGATTTGCTTTTAATAAAATCTTTTTCTTTTCTTTCTTTCTTTTTTTTTTTTTTTTCAAGAGACGGGGTCTCATTCTGTTGCCCAGGCTGGAGTACAGAGGCATAATCATAGCTCACTGCAGCCTCAAACTCCTGCACTCAGGAAATTCACTTCTGCCTCCAAAAAAGCTGGGACTACCAGCACACACAACCACACCTGGCCAAATTGCTCTTACAATCTCTTAAATTCATTCCTTCTTCTATGTTTATTTACATGGTTGCTGTCCTGGTTCTGGCAAACCAGGTCTGGTTTTCTTGCTTTGTCTCTCTTAGCAGTCCATCCTATGATCTGTTGCCAAATTGATCTTTTTTAAAACATCTCTTTTATCATGTTACTTTTTGTCTAAAATTGCACTCATTGATTCACATTGTTTGTATTGCCTGCATGGTGGATTTAAAACATATAGGCCACCTCTTTCCCACTCCTCATGGTAGACATTAGTAATCAATCATTCTTTGTTTGCCCAAGAGCCCATGGCCTAAGAACACAGATTTCTAATGAACCACTGTCAACTGCTAGGAGAGATTTCCAGATGAAACTTCTTTCTCATACTCAGTGGACCACAATGGGAAATTCAAAGTCAATGTCCATACCCAGGGATTCAACATAAGCTAATCCCATTATGCCTTTCATTGAATGTAGGTACAAAATCTTCCTGCTCTGCTCCAGCAAAATTCTGAACATAACTATCTGCTGAATTTACTCTATTCTGACCAGACTCTGGGCTACTCTTTCTGAAATTCCACTGCTGGTAATGTTCACTCTACTTTTCTAACCTGATCCAAACAGGCCCGTGTTTCAAGGCCAAGCTTTAATTCTTCTCATTCCCTGAATACTTCCTAGGACATGTCAGGCAGGGATTGTCTTTAACTCAAAGAACTGTCTATGCCACTCATTTAGCCAACAAGTATTACAGGTTTGTGAATGGGCTCTCTTGCGGCTATTATTTACTTGTCGATTGTGTGTCTTCTTTTCTTTTTTTTTTTTTTTTTTGAGCCTCACATTTTCTTTTCTTTTTTTTTTAATTGTTATTACACTTTAAGTTCTAGGGTACATGTGCACAGCATGCAGGTTTGTTACATATGTATACATGTGCCATGTTGGTGTGCTGCACCCATTAACTCCTCATTTACATTAGGTATATCTCCTAATGTTTTCCCTCCCCCCTCCCCCAACCCCAGGACAGGCCCCGGTGTGTGATGTTCCCCTTCCTGTGTCCAAGTGTTCTTATTGTTCAATGGGACTGTAAACTAGTTCAACCTTTGTGGAAGACATTGTGGCAATTCCTCAAGGATCTAGAACTAGAAATACCATTTGACCCAGCCATCCCATTACTGGGTATATACCCAAGGGATTATAAATCATGCTGCTATAAAGGCACATGCACACGTATGTTTATTGCAGCACTATTCACAGTAGCAAAGACTTGGAACCAACCCAAATGTCCATCAATGATAGACTGGATTAAGAAAATGTGGCACATATACACCATGGAATACTATGCAGTGTGCCTTCTTTTCTAGATAGATTTCAGAAGGGAGGGACTACATTTCTACCTCTTTCTATTTTTCATAGTGCTAATTTACAACATCATATGAAATGCAGGCATTTATTACTTGATTTCAGACATGGAGGCAGGTGAGTATAGAAGAGATTAAAATTACATGCACAGACACACACCACATTTCTCATTCGCTAGAATAAAATATTTCTAAACATGGAATTGTACATCTGGGTGACAACCCTCAAACTGCAATTGGGAGCTAAGGATATAATCTTTAAAACAATTTGGTATAGTTTTGTTTTATAGCTAATGTTTATTAAGGACCTAATGTGTGCCAGGCACTGTGCTGAAGATTTACACACAGGATCTCTTTTAATTTTCACAACTACCTTGTGAGGCAGAGACTATCCTATCTTCAATTTGTATATGGAAAAAAAAAAAAACAAGGCTCAGAGAGCTTATATAATGTACCCAAGGACACAGAAAATGGTATATAACAGAGAACCGGGATTCTACCTGTCTGACAATTGGGCCTTTTCTCATCATCACCACTAATATAGCAAAATACAATACAGTGAAAAGATTACCTCACAGATGGATTTGGTGACTGCTTTTAGAATTTCAGTGAGTAACATGAAAACTTGAAGAAGAGTGATAAATGTCAGGATGCTTCTGTGGAAGAAATGTGATTGTTTGGTTTGTCACAAGTGAGCAAAGGATGCTCAGAGACCAGACTGGTATTTAACAGTATAAATCTGAAATCATGGGAACAGACTAAAGGAGTGCAATAGAGAAGGGAAGAGAGTGTCTAGGAGGCTGCAATATGGTAGGTTTGAGAAAAATAAGGGAAGGGGCTGAAAGCCTTCTGGAATAGGCTACGCCGGAGAAAAAGGAAGAGGGATAGACTAGCCTATTGTAAGTGAAGAGATGCTAAGAGAGAGCATAATGAGAAAATGGGCGATGTGTGATGGCTGTCTTAGCTATCGTAACTCAATGGAGTGTAGTTCATACATTCTCTTACACTAATAAAACTGCTGTGCCCTGTACTGTGTTTGCTAAATGGCAATGGCTAAGAAGCCAGAGAGAGCTGGGGAAAGATTGAAAGCCATGAACGCTCCCTTTGATGGGACAGTTCCTTCCAGTTTCCATCTTAGGCATTTACACTTGTAAGGGTAACTTGAGATGATCCAGCAATTTTCAAATGAGTGAGTTCTGTGGTGCGCCTCCAAGTTTTGTCTTATCCTGCAAGCCCACAATAATCTTCCTATGTAGGATTAGTCCTTAAAACAGTCCTCACTGGGGAGAAAAAGGTGAAGACGTGCCGCCTCTTCTCTGTGCCCATAGTTTTAATTGAGCCTCAAGCGAGTTTCCTTAGAAGTCAATTTCCCAAAGGGGACAGGGAAGCATGTGAAACAAAATGTGAGGTGGGGTCATAATTCCCAGCAGTCTTTTGACTTCTTTTTAGACCCCGGTCAAGGATAGAGCTGTTTGTTGTAATAAAAAACTCAGTAGCAGGAAGTTGAAGTGGAGGTTAAACTTAAAAAAAAAAAGAGCTAATTTTAGCTCCATTCAAAACCCAGGGAAAAAAAATCAATGTTTACAAAATTAAGATTAATGGGCTGCCAAAATTCAACTCATTGGTTAGCAACACTACAATGTAGTGATGAAGTTTGTGCTGGTTGGACTTATAGGGAATTAAAACTATATCATTGGGAATGCTTTTCCCCTTGCATTTGACTTAATGATTATGGACCTTTCTACTGAAAAGAGTGGGTCTAAAAATCCCTGCCTAAGAGTTTACCCATCTCACTTGACATAGTTCACTCATCTCACTTGACATAGAGGGGTGTCTTGTCAAAACATATTGAGTGCTGAAGATCATGGTTATTATAGCTTAAAAGCTTTTGCAGATATTGATCAAGACACTAGAATGTCCCTCCTTGTGTAGATAAAATACTCCTGGAGACTTGAAGGAAATACACCAGGAAAAAAAAAAAAAAAAACAGAAAAACACTGAGACTTCTTTTCTTTTTGACAAATATGGAGCTCTTTTCTTTCCACAGGGAGGCAATCAATTGAGATGATGGTTTGTGGAAGGCCTTAGGGTGGACAAGAGCTGATTGGGTGTGCCTATGCATAAAGGTCCTTTCTCATACAACATCTCTGTGCAGGAGGTGGGCAGATGGCAGGCCAGCTTGGGGGGATAATTGGAGAACAGAATGAGAGGACAGAGCGTGTGTATAATGCTGTGCTGAGATAACACATGCAGAAATCCCTAACTCCATGTCTGGCACAAAATAAGGACTAAAATGTTCATTTGGTGTTTCTATTGTTGTAGTCATATATATTCATTTTAGTTCAACTTTTAAAGTTGCTTTATTGCTTCACCAGGGAATCTCAAGTTAACCTCTGACTGGTGATCAGTGTATCAGAAAAATATTATGTTTCATGTAGATATTATAACCAACATTGGCCCTGTAAGAGCTCTCTTGATTTCAGAAAAGAGTGTCTTTGAAAATTCCCTTCAAGTCCCATGAAGTGTATATCTGCGTTTCTTTGAGTCTGATTATCCACCTTACATCTGTACAGAAGTTAGCAATTAGTCTTCAAAGGGGCTAATGGGAAAACTGTCCCTTCATAGAACCTTTAGAGTTGGAAGCGGCCTTAGAAATTCTGTGGCTTAATTTTATGAGAAGACACTGATTTCTTTAAAGCCTCAAAACTAGTTAATGGCAGAGAAGGAGTGAGAGGGTAGCTCTTTTGATTCAAGGCCAATATTTTCTTTCCTCAATAGAAGATTAGAGACTTATTTCTTGTCTAAGTTTTCTGAGTAGACTTGTTAGGCAATATAAAGTATAAGCTGGACAAAACACAGGTTGTCCTGAAAGGGAACCTTCCCTTATAGGATGATGAGAGAGGAGTCAGTAGGACTGAGTGCATTTTTATTGCAATCTTTCCAGCCCACTTGCTGGCTGTTGCAGGATAGCCCAGAAGGCTGTACAGCTATGCATGATTAGTGCATGTAGGTCTCTCTCCGGGCCAACTATAAACTCAGGTGTGGTTTTCCTTATGTTACAGATCAGCTAGGAAGAGACTACTCCCAGTGGGCACAGCATTTCCTTGAGGAGATGAGGAAGATGGGAAAGATTCTAGTTCCCTGAGACAGTGGAGTATGACAATACTTTTCCCCCCTTTTGGCTCTTACTCAGTCTACCTTTGCTTCTGAGAATACAACATTCAGGATGCAAAAGAAACATTAGACCCTGTGTTTGCCCTCTTCAGTGTATGTTTGCACATGTTTGGGGAGGAGGGAGAAGAAGGAAACTTTTCTCACATTATTTTAAGTGGTGATTGGAGGGTTTTGCTGGGAGAGAGTGAACACATAAATGGAAGAGGAAAATAATAAATAATAGCTAGAGACAAAAATAATTTCAGGTTGCTAATTATTACTAAGCTGATTAACTTAAATTAAAAGAGCAGATATGATCCTGGGTAGCTACATCATCATCACATCTTTGAGACCACAGTTTCTAGTCACTATTACCAGAAGAGTTAATTAGCCCAAACTATAGCTGCTGGTTGCTTTAGCTGTCTTCAACTTGAAGTTTTTTTTTTTTTTTTTAAATATATGTATAAGTTTTAAAGCTAATTAGGATACACCTGGGGCTCATAGTGAAAGCCAATACAGCTTTCCCCCAGGAGGTTATTTTCTTATATATGAAAATTTGAAAAAAGGAAAATTGTCAAAGGAAAAACATAATCTATAGATTTAGAGAAAAAGAAGAGTGTAACCATTTCAGCTCAGTAGACCACAAGGTCAGACAAACGTTGCCTGGAATCGAATGCTGTGTGCTTCTGTTCGAAGAAGGAGGATGCTTCCTAGATGTGTCTAGGGAACTACCTGCCTCCTTCCTTATCATCAGCGGTAACACAGGATGCGGTGTTGCTGGCTGGTAATCTGGAAATGGCTTGTTTGTTTTTACAGATCTGTAGAAAAGATTCAACAGTTGTAAAGGATGGAAAGACTCAAAACGGTATGGGACTCATAATAAAGAAAACTAGGGGGAATAAAATTAGATATAACAGCTTGTGACCATAGAATCTGCTCCAGGTATCCGTTGGACAGAGGTGCCAAATGCATCTTCTTGTTTCAAGGAAAAGCCAGTTGTTTCCCCACACCCTCCAGCACATGGTCTTAGAATATCCAGACCCCCCACCCCAGCACCCTTTTTTTAAAAAAATTCAGAAAACCTTTGTATTCTTCTAGATACTAGAACTGGTTTATTTATGGGTATCATAAAGAAAAGGCACTTCCCCTAGAACTCCATAGGCTTGTGGCTCTCTGTTTCTACCAGGCCTTTCTGGATAACATCCCTCAGATTAAAGTCCCATTACATGCTGGAGAAAGAGGATTTTCTAATGCACAACTGGGATACTGTTACTGTTCAGTTCCTGATTCCACTGAAAAGTTATCCTGAGTTTAAAAATCCTCTTTTCTCTTTCCACAAAAGTGAGTGTAGGGCACCCACTGAGAGCTCCTGTCTGCTCTCTAGAAGATGCTAAAGTTGATTCCTGTTGAATTTTCTTGAAGACTGAAATTTATTTGCCATAAATCAATGCTTTAAAACAGAGTCAAAGGCTGAGGAAATTTGAGAAAAATACCTTTTTTTCCCATCTTCAGGAAATAAGTGAACAAATAAATAAGCCTTAGTGCCCAATACCCGAAGAAATATGAAGTGAGGAATAATGCTTGCCATCGAGTGTTAGGAATTTAGACGTGGGTCTTTTTGCTTCCAGTTTCACGATCTTCCCACCGCCCGTGAAGTGCCACGTGGCCTCCCATATTGCTATACTGTAGTAAGGAAGGAAAAATCTTAGGCAGCACAGACAATGCTGTACTGTTGGAAAGCTTTGCCTTGTGTAAGCACAGTCAGCTTGTATATTGTTGACTTTCCCCAAAGGGGAGTTCAGGGAAGCCAGGGTGTGTTTATCAGCTCTATCTTTTTCTCCCCTGCCTACCCTACCCCAGATTGAGGGTATGTGGTTGCTCCCTGGCTCAGGGAATGCTTGGGTATGGGGGGACCACCCAGGCTGTTTGGCCTGTGACTACTGCAGAGTCACCGCAGAAGAAGAAGCAGGGAGAATGGGGCTGACTTTGAAGTTTGGGGATGGGAGAACCAGGGCTATTTTAGGTTTGGCCGGAGGTAACTCACACTTTGTGTAACCTCTCCCCCAATATTTGTATACAGGGAACATCAGACTATCTTGACTACATTAAAAAAGAAATAAAAGATCACAAATCAAAACTAATCTGCAGTGGGCAGTGGGAGTATGCAGGAGTCCTAATTTTTTTCTGGTTATGGAGGTGGTGGCAAAGGGTGAGAGTTAGCAATCAGCTGCATGTTTGCCAACATTAAGCCTCTTGTACCACCTGAAAGTGAGCAATCTGTTTCCTCATCAGATTCTTTAGGAGATGCTGGCCAGTCTTCACATGTTGCAGTGAGGTGAAGCTTCCTACATTTTTAAAAGCAGGGATCCTAGCCTGTCAAAGCCTCAAAGTATGGCAGAACATTCTAAGAATCTGCAACAATCTAAACGTAGTTGATAGAATAAATGGCATACCATTTGCTAGTTCTGTGATCTTGGAAAAGTTCTAACTTTCTTAATCTGTAAAATGAGGTTGAGGATACCTCTCTGAGTGTTATTGTGAGAATTAAGTCACATACTACATGTAAAGCCCTAAGCACAGCGACTGGTTGATAGAACCCATCCAGAAATGATGATTCTTGTTACTTGTTAGATAGGTGGCTTTATTATTATATTAAGCCTTTTGTGAGAGTGTATCTTAATATGTGGAAGTCACTGAAAGTCCAGCCAAGCTTGAGTCCAACTGAAGGGATATGGTTTGGCTTTATTATCTAAGCTCTGAGCCAAGCTGTCAAAAAAGATTGAACACATATTAGGAGAAAAAAATATATTAAGTGATGAGGTGGGTGTGAGTGAGACCGTAAAGAATCAATGCCACTATATTATTATTGGTTTGGCTCTTCCTTATTTATAAACACTGAGCCTGGTTTGAGTGGTTCAATTTCAGCCCCATTGACAGGTTCTTCATTTTGTTTGTAAAATCTTGGGCACATTAGGGAAAAGATTTACATACTTCATGCCCTGTTTTTGTCATTCTGCATGGATCATATGTACTCTATATCTTTGTACTGTATTGTGTGAAGCAATTTCAGGTTTGTTTTGTTTTGTCTAATAAGCATGTTGTTTTTCAAATCAAACAGAGTTTGAGATTGAAGTCGATAATAAATAATGAAATGGCTTGACCACATTGTACCAGGAACTCAGAGAATGGAAGCTTTGCCCCTCTTCTTCACTCTATCCCCAGGATCCATGCTTCCTGAGGTTAGCAGTGTCCATCAGAAAGCTGCCCTCTGCCCTCATTTGTGTTTTATGAGGAAACACAATATTACAATGAAAGAAATCCTAATACTTTCCTTAGGGCGCAAGCACTGAGGTTATGTTATCTTGAACTTGAACCTGTTCTAGGACTATGCATATCTTCTTTTGGTCAATAGATCAAAAGCAGTGAGCACAGTGGCTCACACCTATAATCCCAGCACTTTGGGAGGCTAAGGTGGGAGGACCGCTTGAGCCAGGAGTTTGAGATTAGCCTGGGCAACAAAGTGAGACCCAGCCTCTACAAACATAAAAAACAAATTAGTGGAGTGTGGTGGTGTGCACCTGTGGTCCCAGCTATACAGCATGCTGAGGCAGGAGAATCACTTGAGCCCAGGAGGTCGACACTGCAGTGAGCTGTGTTCATGCCACTGCACTCAAGCCTGGGTGACAGAGTGAGACCCTGTCTCAAAATCAATCCCATCATCAATCAATCAATCAGTCAAAAGCTAGTTACAAAAAAGAGAGGTAACAATGATCCTGACCTTGTAGGAAAGTGAAGCAGTGTCTCTGAACAATGAAGCAATCTAACGGGACAGACAGGAAAGTGAAGACCCAGTTTCACACTGGGAAGTTTAAAAAAATACTGAACATTCTTATGGAATACTTAGTTTTTCTTTTTAATGCCTTTATTCATATTTCTGTTGTTTTTACCACTATCCTTTTACTGTCCAAAGGATTGATACCCAACTCCCATGAATAGATTTTTATTTGGGTAGGGCCTACTTATGTTTGTACTTGTTTAGGGCCTAGCTCAATGCTTGATATTTGCTAAACTCTGTAATAACTAAATGTATAAAAGAGCTTTTTCATTGATCACTAACACTCTGAATTATTGTAGGAGTTTGTCCATACTCGTCAGTCCTTGAATTATGAACAAACATTTTAGTACTTGATTTTCTATTTTAGTTTACTGATGCTTCTTATCATATTTTAAAATCATTCTGGATAAGCAAAAACCTTATTGTCTAACTATACTTTTCATTTTATAAGATTCACAAATCTCTCTTCAAGTCTTTAGTTTTTATTTTTAGAGGTGATTTAACATATCAGATAACTTTTAAGTATCAGGACAAATCATTCATTTCATTTCAGTTTAGGAAAATGCTATCACCAAGTTCCCTTGCTGCCAAGGCATAGAGTTCATGCTCTTCCGTGGTCGTACCTACCAAGGGGAGAATATGTACTCAATTGCCAATGCTCCACTGGGACTCCTGACAAAGTCATTTTATTATGCCCATTTTTAAATTGCATGCAGTGAGACTCTTCCCAGGAGCACAGAAATGTCCATTGCTTATGCTCCAGAATTGCTGTGTGGTCAGGTCAGGACTTTCTTCTTAATGCTCACTGGGTCATACTTGCTTGTGGGTTTTTATGTGGGAAGCAAGGCAGACACTGTGTGTCAGGGCGAGGCCTTCTGCCTCTTGCCCAGGGAAATTACTGCCACATGAAGGTAGGGCAGGAAGCCAGAGGCTGTCCCAAAGCCTTTGGACAATTTGCCCTTTTTCTTGTTTACATGTGCACTTGTGCTAGAGTGAGAGAATTGTGTTCTGGCAATATGTATCCCCAACTGCCAACTGCTCACATTTCTGGCTGCTGCATGAAGTTGTGTATTGTAACTAGCTTTCCTAAAGGAATTCAACCAGTTGAAAAGGTTGCCTAACTTTGCTGAATATTTAAGGTTACCAATCTTAAGTTAGGGGTAAATGTTTTCATTAAATCGAATCATCCCCACTTAGGCATACAGAATCATTTTAGCAGAAGTTATAACCTATACCATGTGTTCAGTGTGAATTGCATGTTCTTGTTCCTACCGCAAAGAACCCAGAAGTTCTGGCAGTGTCCTTCAAGGGATGGTAAAAGTCCAAATTCATGCCAGAAATCCCCCATACATGTGATGAAGACTGACTAGATTAAAGATCATTGATACCAATTTTGATGGAGTACCCATGTTAAATATAAATAGGTTAATACTGGAGGCAAGAATAAATACAGAGGATTATACATATTAATTTTGATGGGGGGGCTATGCTATACAGAATAACTGGTTAGTAAACTCAGCAGTTTTGTTGGATCAAACCCATCAGCCATTAATAGGTGAAAATAATCATCCTCCTGGTTGAAAGACCAAACATTTAGTTTGGAAATGTAGGAGTCATATGCCAAGAGTGAAAAGTATCTCTTTAGCAAAGAAATCAGGCAATTCTCTTGTACATGTGACCAATGCTTTCATCCTTTGGTGCTTGATTTTGAAACACATAAAGAAATAATAATCAGATAGACTCTGCATTACTGGAAGAATCTTGAAATTAAGATTGTGCTATGCTGAGAATTTCTACTGCTGGTAGGGAATAATTTCCCCTGCCTTTGCATTATTCATCTCATGTAAATTTTGATAAAGTTCATCACTGTGATTATTATTTCATTGACCACATTTTGTATGTTTGTAGCACCATTTCCTAAGGTGCTATAAACCACCATAGGGTCTTTTTCCTATTCCAGAATAATAGAAATGTGTGTGTTCTTGACAGAAAGGGGAGCCTTTTTAGAAGCAGGTAATTGACATACATCATAACTCACTACATTGAACTTACTGCAATATGAGTGTCCTTTCTGACCATGTCTAGGAGTGGGCTTTTTAGGCCACAATATCTATGTATTATGTCCTTATGCACCTGCAGCAATAGGCACCTAATGCATATACCAGGCATATTCAGATGATTTTTATGCTCACAATTATCCTATGAGATGGGAATAATAATCCTCACTTTTATGACTAAGATTCTTTAGCTCAGTGAGTTCCTCAAATTTACACAGCGGATAAAATGGAAGAGCCAGGATTCTAAACCAGGGTTCTCTGATTTTAGAACCCATGTTCTTTTTATGATCATATTCACTGCAGAGAATTCAGCTTCCTTGACAGAAATCCTAGGCTTAGAAAGGATCAAAAAAATATGACTCATTGGGGTGACTCTGATTTGACAGTACCCTGATAATTCTCCAGGAGCACAGGTGGAAACTCCCCGAATGGGGATGGTTTTTTAGATTCACACAAATTCAGCAATGAAAAATGGGTTAAAGATCATCTAGCCCAACCTCCAAAAGGCCATCTACCCTATTCTTGGATGCTGCCTGGGCTTTCTTGAGGCAATTATTTTCTTCATGGTGCAGCACAACTTCTAGAAAGTACTTCATATTCAGCCAAACTCTATCTTATGGTGCTTTCATACAAAATAAGCCTAATATACCCTGAAAGACTGTATAACAGTCTTTCATAATCTACTTAAAGTGGTGAAAGAAAAAAGATTGTGAACTGCATGACAGTCTTTTGTTGCGGGATGTCAGGGACCCCAAATGGAGGGACCAGCTGGAGCCATGGCAGAGGAACATAAATTGTGAAGATTTCATAGACGTTTATCAGTTCCCAAATAATACTTTTATAGTCTCTTATGCCTGTCCTACTTTAATCTCTTAATCCTGTTATCTTCATAAACTGAGGATGTACGTCACCTCAGGACCACTATGATAATTGTGTTAACTGTACAAATTTATTGTAAAACATATGTGTTTGAACAATATGAAATCAGTGCACCTTGAAAAAGAACAGAATAACAGCGATTTTTAGGGAACAAGGGAAGACAGCCATAAGGTCTGACTGCCTGCACGGTTGGGCAAAAAGAGCCATAGTTTTTCTTCTTCAGAGAGCCTATAAACGGACGTGCAAGTAGAGAAGATATCACTAAATTCTTTTCCTAGCAAGGAATATTGATATTAATAGTCTGTGAAAGGAATTCATTCCTGGGGGGGGGGGGGGTCTATAAATGGCCGCTCTGGGAATGTCTGTTCTATGCAGTTGAGATAAGGACTGAGATGTGCCCCAGTCTCCTGCAGTACCCTCAGGCTTACTACAATTGGGAAACTCCATCCTGATAAATTTTTGGTCAGACTGGTTCTCTGCTCTTGAACCCTGTTTTCTGTTAAGATGTTTATCAAGACAATACGTGTACCGCTGAACATAGATCCTTATCAGGAGTTCAGTTTTTGCCCTTGTCCTGTTTCCTCAAAAGCATATGATCTTTGTTTTGCCTTTTGCCCTTTGATGCATGTGATCTTTGTGACCTACTCCCTGTTCGTACACCCCCTCCCCTTTTGAAATCCTTAATAAAAACTTGCTGGTTTTGCAGCTCAGGTGGGCATCATGTGCTTCCGATATGTGATGTCACCCCCAGCAGCCCAGCTGTAAAATTCCTCTCTTTGTACTCTTTCTCTTTATTTCTCAGCTGGCTGACACTTATGGAAAATAGAAAGAAACTATGTTGAAATATTGGGGGCAGATTCCCCCAGTAGCCTTTCAGATATTTGAAGGGGGTTCCAAATTTCCTCTATTTTCTTCTAATCGGTCCCAGTGCTTTCAACTGCACTCTGTAGGATGTAGTTGTGTTTCCCCCATAACCTTATGTTATTATTCCTGAATACTGTGTAGGCTTACAAGGTAGCATTAGGAGCTCAATGCAATGTATCCAGGATGGATTCAACCAGTGCAGATTAAAATGGCACTGCCACTTAGGAATTTTAGATAATGTACATTTGAGATTACACTCGGCAGCCACACTGAAGTGTCATTTCTTAATTCTAGCTGAGTCTCCTTCACAACATCCTGCACCTTAACAAATGCAGGTCTCAGGTTCCAGTCAAACTCTAAAGTTTTGCAATCTTGTCATAGCTTCAGGAAAGAATCCTCAGGGAAGAGAGTCAAATATACTTGTCTGTTTCCAAGAAAATAGGCAAGGAGGTGGACGAGCAATCTTTAGCACAGCAGGCATTTGTTACTTAAGCTGGCACTCTGAATTTGTGCCTGGGTCTCAGTGGGGATAAGATGTGGTGTGACTAGTCAGAAGTAAGTGGATAGAAATAATTGTGTTTCCCCAAATGTCTGAGAGATATTAAGAGACAGAAGACAGTGCTTCTTCTAACAGACTCTGACTCCAACATAAGGGTCAGTGATTTAGCTCCTATGTTAGTTCTTACAGTACCTGGTGACAAAATTCACCATGGCTGTTATGGATTTGTGTACTGCATTTAGGAGTGTTCTTTCTAGCCTGCCATATCTAAAAGTATGTGAGAATCTAGGATGGAGCAGAAAGAGTTATACCTTGCTCATTCATACTCAAAAGGTGGGGAATATATTATTTGTGTCCTTTGGAGCTACCTGTGTGGGTATTACTGGAATGACAATGAATTCACTATTACTTTTGTGGAAATGTAAAATGAATAATTTGCAAAAGTGTAAATTGAATACAGAAAGAGTACACTATGTTCCATTTCAATTAGCAGAGTAGGTATAAAATTTGTATGAAAATATAATCAGATGTTTGTTTGTTGCATTCATTTTAGATACTCATAATAGGCAGCTGTAGGGCATTCAGTGCTCTCTGTATCAGATTTGAATTAATGACCTACTTGCAAAACCCTCTGTTCCATGTCCATCAAGCATATCTTTTTATTTTAAATTTCTAGTATATTTAAATATAAATAAATTGTTTTCACATTTTAAAAGATTGTTTTAATCCTTTGTAACAGGATGCATCTTTCAACATTTTGAGAATAAATGGAAGAAAAAGGTTTACAAGTAAAGTACTTTAAAACATCTGAATTTAGGATATAAATATTTTCATACCTTTTATATATTTTATATATAAAATACACTCACACCAATACAGACGCATACACTCTCTCCATCTCTTTCTCTCTTGATCTCTTCCAAGCTGTACGTAGATATGACATAAGAAAACATACAAACACCTGTTTACATTGGCAAATTTCAACATGCTTTTTATGTGGAGGAGATACAATTGGGGCCCTTAAAAAATACTTGATATGTTTATATCCTGAAAAAGCCTGCAGTGTTTCCTTACCTGGACTTGCTAAAAATGCCTATATTTCTTACTTGCTCAACATAAATCAGTCTCATACCCTCTGTGCACAAACACTCATGCACGCAAAGATTCTGAAAGGGAAAATTATTGAAAGACACAACAAAGAGAGAGAGGAGGAATCCTTTAAATGTAAAGCCATAGTTTACTAAGTGTCTTTAGGATTCAGCTAAGGGGCCTCTCTCTCTTTGCTCTTCTTTTCTTAGTCTCTAAGTCCACTGATGACAGGAAAATCTTCTACGGTTCCAGAGAGAAACTGTTGGAAATCCTGCACGTTTACCTTCTAGAAGAAAGTGAACTAATTACAAGAGTGATACCTTTAGAGAGACCTTCCCTCTTAAAATACTTTAAAGGACTCCAAATTAAATTATATCCATGTCCAGGACCCAGAAGTGGCTCAGGAAAGGGAAGGAGCATTTGGTTAATGTCAGGTGATTTCTAAAGTCTCAGATTCTAAGGGGAGAGCAAAATTAGGGAAAGGAAGGGGATGGAGAATACATTTTGAGAATCTACCAAATATCAGGATAACTCTTCAACTCCAAGGATTTTCTATTTTATTTTGTATCTTTCAATTTATTAAGAAAGAACAAGCACATTTTTTTTAAAAAGATGTATTTTTCTCTTTAATATTCTGTACTTAAAATCTAAGTACGGACCTATCATTCATTAGTTCTAGGGTAGGTCACAGCCTAATTTACAAATTCAAAAGAATAAGTTAGATAAACTAAATTGCTTAAGATCACGTATTTGTAAGTTGGGGGTATGCACTAAAAATTTCCTGTCCTTGAACTGGCATACTGGGAAATGAATTCTGTTTTCTGTCAGAATTTATTCATATTGTGAGTTTTATAATTTTACTTATCAGTTGAGGTTGTTTTACCTACATCCACTCAGGTAATATAAAGTGTAAAATTAAGGCAATGATCTAGAAAATTCAGGGCAAAGTCATTTTAAAGTATCTGGATCTTCCTAGAGATTCTGATTTTAAAAATCTGAGAAAAAGAGTAATGACTCAATATCTTTAGCTCTAAAATATATCTGACAGGTTATTTTTATTTGTTGGGTCTTCAGAAATCATATTCATGTCTGAAGTCTTTCATAAAATGAATCAAAGCCACTCTGTATCCAAAGCTAACACCAGTGTTGTCTTTTTTTGTAAAAAAGGAAAAACATTGGAGGGCTTTACCTCAAGTGCTATGCAGTAAATTTACAGGGAAAGAAAAATTTTATTAAATTATAACTGAGAGGTGCTGATTTTTTTACATAGCAAACAAAAAATTCCTTCACGAAAGGCTATAAAACCATATTATTTACCAGAGAGACCTTTCCTGTCTCCCAGGTAAACACTTACAGTGTGTAGACTTGTGTAAATACATATTTAGGAGTGGCTAAATATGGCGAGGTATTTTTAAAGGCATAATTACAAAGGTGAATACATATACTGGCATTTTGGTATGTGTAAGCTAGGTATACTGCTCTGCTGTTCAGAACCCTAGCAGGGCTATGGTAGATACACGTTGGATACAGGGACCAAGTTTCCAAACATTCATCTTTAATCGAAATTACTAAAGACAGGTTCTTAAATTGTTTCAAAAAAGTGAAAATTTCCATCTAATGGAGTTCAAGTCTTTCTTGCCAGTTTGACTTGAGGAAACTTGTTTCAGAAAATCAGGTGTCATTCATGGAAGTAAATCTGTTTTCTGGATATCTTTGTGTATAAAGTAACCATCATTTCACATTCAGCTCAGAATATTAACAAATACTCAAAGATACAGTCCATATGACAAATGAATCAACTAGGAAATTTTAGTGAAGGGGGAAAATGCCATTAAGATATTTTTAAAATACTTTAAAAAAATATGAAAATGTAAGTGAAAAAAATCTGTTGTTGATGAGATGGCAGGAAGCTGCATATGGTAATGTGCTGAAACTCCGTCTAGAGGATGCACGATGTCTATGAGCAGCCTTGCTTCTTGGGAAATGTGTTCTCTATGAGGAAAAGAATGAAATGGGAACCCCTAGAGAGGTTGTAGATGCATGAGAGAGCAGTATCTGTCTCTCTCTTCCTGTGTGCTGTACCTCGGAATGAAGATTCAATTCATGTAAGAACCCTTTCTAAGTTGGAAAAGTCAATAGTCTAAATAACTGTGGAGCTTGAACTATCTCAGGAGTCTTTGGCAAAGAAGTCTAAACAATGCTTTTATTTCATTTCTAATGCAATACACAGCTATTTCTAAATGCTCTCAATATCCTGCTATGGGATAACTGAAAATCTTTTTATGGTAAACCATATGGGGACAAAGAGTATTTATTCAGTAAAATGATTTCTCCATTAAAATTTCCACTGGGCTGAGATTTTAACTTTACAAAAATACATACCATATGTACGTGTTTTTTTCCCAAGGTACAAACACCACAAATTGTGATTAAACATTCTAGGTTCTAAAACTTTAAATATCACCTTAACTTAAAATATTATGCTGCTGCTATCATACCTCTGGAATGTAAGAACTTCTAACACAAGTGCTGACAATTTAGCTTTAGGTGTACTTTATACATACTATTTGTACATACTATTTGTGCAAACGTTTGAGACCTGGAAAACAAGCTTTCTCAGCAAGAGACAATCCTCTTTAAAAAAAAAATTAAAAATATGAACAGGCACAAGTACCTTTGCATTACAGTTTTTATTAGTTTATCCCATCTTTAATTTTGTTCTGTGGCTAAGTATCTCATTTCCATGTAAACTTCCACTAGGAACACAAATTGCTGACACCACATCTACCGACAGAAATGCCACAACATAAATTATGCCAAGAAAATGCCACTTTGGGTGGGGGCAAGAGAGGGGGAACTAAGCTAGATAAAAAGCCACTGTGTTACTGCCCAGCCTGCAACCCTGTCCCGCTGACCACTGATAAAATTTATCACAAGGCCACATACGGGAAGGCAGCCTAAAGGAGAGTTGTCTGTGGTAAAACGTGTAACAGCAAAACAGCTAATGGAGCATTATTACTTTATTGGAAAGCAATATCTTTGGATGCTTAACTTTTCTAGCCTTAGCAAGAGTATGAATTGTTCTTCTATATGTGGAAGAGCTGATAAGAGAAGGTTGTCAGAACTCTGAATGACAGCAATAGGCATCTTTAGTGCTTACCAGTTCACCACTCTCTGCCCAGTTCTCTTAACTAGTAGAGGAGTGAACAAGGGCCAACAACATTAAAAGCCAATCTGAATCTTCATTCTTAGAAAAAATGGTTTGTTAATCTATAATGCAAATGGGATCTTTGCAAAGAAGCAGTCTTGGAAATTTCATGGTTAATTACTGTTGTCATAATTCAGTCCTGGCATTAGTAGAAAGGAAAAATATTCAGATTACACAAATAAAGGGAATCTCATTTGCTAAGAAATTAAAAAACTTTCTCATTGGATGGGGCTTATTTATTCTTTACAAGTTGAAAGGAAGGAAGTTTGGTCAACTTACATATGCTTTGGGCAGTCACAATTGCATGCTTAGAATTGTTCTAAATAAAACTGATCAGCATACCAGAGGATTTTGTTGCTCTTAGCATATTTGCTATGCCCTGAAGTCATTACCTAAAACATAAATAGTTGGACATGCAAGCTGCAGCTGTATTCTGCCCCCATACTCAGCATGCATCAGAGCCTCTGAGCTCTGTCCATTGCTACATGTGCATTAAATAAGTCAGGTATTTTGGATGAACTGCCTCCCGTTAACGTAAGAGAAACTGCATTGCTATCTAATGGGTTCACTTTATACTAAATCTGCTAATAACTGCAAAAAGTATTAGTAGGAGAGTAAAGTTTGCATTTCTTACTCTCAACCTCGGAACTCAGGAACCTCTCAACAACCTTCTTTCTTTTTTGTCCAAGTCCATTGCCAATGCCATATTTATATAACCCCTTCATGAAGCTACTTATGTACCTAGCCTCTACAGTTCCTTAGGTTAATATTTCATGTTTACTACCTGCAATTTAAAGCAGTACTTTATTTTATTTTTCCTAGATACACCTCATTCAAGCTGTAAGGGAAATTATTTAAATGTTGAAATCACCAGAGTTTGGTGAATAATGATAACTACTATTTATTATTGAATGCCTACCATGCTAGGCACTGTTCAGGAGCTTTCTCTATATTAATTCATGTAGTCCTCAGAAAACTTTATAGAAATAGTTATAATTTTCTTCATTTAAAAAAATGGAGTTTGAGATTTAGAGAGGTTGGTACAATTTACTCCAGGCCTCATAGCTGGTAGACTTGTTAGTTGTAATATAATATTTTGAATTTTGTGTGTAGTTGAATGTTTTTCACAATTGCAAACTTATGGATAGCATAAAATGGGCCTTTATACTTTGTCTTTCATGAGCACAATGAATGCCATACAGCGCCATGTATAAGAACGCATGGAGGTGTGCACTATACGTTTCCTTATGAAAAAAGGGACATTCAGCAAGTTTTTAACCCCATGGGACCTCAGTTGCCTCACATGTTAAGTGTGAAAATAATGCTTTAACAGTGAAGACAGAGATGGATCAACTGGTTTCTATGAATTCTTTCTAGGTTTTAAGATGCATTTTAATAAAACGGCAAAGGCCAGGTGGCTCACTCCTGTAATCCCGGCACTTTGGGAGGCCGATCACCTGAGGTCAGGAGTTTGAGACCAGCCTGGTCAACATGGTGAAACCCCATCTGTACTAGAAATACAAAAAAATAGCAAGGCATGGTGGTGGACACCTGTAATCCCAGCTACTCAGGAGGCTGAGGCAGGAGAATCCCTTGAACCTGGAAGGCAGAGGTTGCAATGAGCTAAGATCATGCCACCGCACTCCAGCCTGGGCGACAGAGTGAGACTCCATCTCAAAAATAAATAAATAAATAAGTAAATAAATAAATAAAATGACAAAGAAAAAAATCACATGTGTGTCAGGATACAGAGCCCAGCCACCAGAAGTCTACCTCAGTCTCTGACATATTGCTGCTATAGGCAACAGTATAATGCAACTGAGAAACAATAGCTTTATCTACATAGATAAAGAAACCTAGATTTAAAAAAAGCAAATATCTAACAAACCTGCAAAGAAGGTCAGTTATGATAGAATCAACATCAGCTGACTCTGGAGTCTTCATCAATATGCTCACCTAGTATCTTTGAGAGTCTCTGTTTAGAAAATAGAGGAAGAATTTGATGATGGAACATTTAGCTTCTGTGAGCCGAAATTGATTATTAATTGTCTTTAATGAGTAGAGAATGTAGACCTTGGAATGTCTGCTTTCTAGTTGCCTATATCATTTCTGGAAAAATAAAGACTTCATGCTAACTTTCACTAGAATAACTAAAGCCAATTTAGGTTTCTGAAGAAAGATTCTGATGGATAAGATTGAAGGCTGTTACTGAGGAAATTAAAGGGTGGACTTTCCCTAATGTAAGAAGAGGCAGATAAAGACTAGGAGGCAAGAAAGCTAAGTAGCAACTCCTCACTTATTAAAAACTAACATCTAAACACATTTTTCCTTTTTTTCTCACATTCTCATGTTCCTTGTGTTCTTTACACATCTCTGTAGCTTGGCCTGATACCCAAGCTGACTTAAGTCTTTTATCAGCCAGAAGAGAAAGAGAATGGGAAGGTGTGTCTAATGAGGATGCTTGACTCTGGAATGAAAATGGTGGAGTTCATTTTTATCTGGGCTTTAGTGATAACCCTTTAGAAAAAGGCAAGTGCAGTGCAAGTGGATTCTCTCTGTGTTCTAGGTAGTTAGAGCTTAGAAAAGGCAGATGTCCACTTGGTCATTATCCTTGAATTTGCTGGTCTGAACCAAAAGATTGAAGTACAGATATCGCTTCACACATAACCACAGTGATAATTATGAGTATTTCCTATCTGAGAGGAGACAGGTTAAGACAAATAGGAAAGTGGGAAGAGGTGGTTAAAAGAAATTTAAAAAGTACAAAAAATTCCAACTTAGTATAGAAAAACAAAAATCAAGAAAGCACAGAAGTATTCCCTAGTTACTTTCTAGCACTTTTTAAACATTTCATGGCTTTATTTATTCCTTTAGATGAAAATCTTGTGAATATCCCAGCTATATCACATTCTAGAAATAGAAGGAAATCTTCCTCCTCTCCCAGCTTCTCTCTCACACTCAATATTCTGTAAATTTGACCCATGTGTCACTTGAGGTATGGTTTCTTACTGAGAAACTTAAAGGATCTTATGTAAGCACCTGGAGTCAGTACAAGGGAGCCCTCATTTTACCTGTCTCATTCTTCCTTTAATTTGGGAAAGAAAACCTTTAAAAATCAGGTATTCAATGCTAAAATAAGGTCTGTAGTATAGGGCTACAGCCCCTAATGTGTCTCTTGTCGGTGGAGGAGGGCACCATAGCCTCTCTCTGAGCTGACATGTGAGACTTCATATTTATGAGAATGGTGAGGTTTGGAGCAGTGCCTATTAGACTCTCAGGGTTATCCTAGGGACAGTGTAACCTCATTTTGACATGACCAATGTAACATATCAAAATATTGAAAAAAGAACTTATTTTCTTCTAAAATTTTGGCTCAACTAAGTATTATTATGCTTTTTGTGGTTAAAACCAAATCATTGTTTTCTTCAATTTCATATTCATTGTGTTTAGCATCCCTTAAGTAATTCTTCATCTTGGGGGAGAATAGAGCATCTTTAGCCAGTCATTCTGACAATAAAGTTCATGAGACTGTATTGGGAAATTCAGTTATGGAAAATGGGCAATTGTGGGTAAAAAAAGTACTGGGGCTACTGCAGACATTATTGGTTTTCATTTTTAGAAATGAAACTTTGTTTTCTTTTAAGGAAGAGATGGAAAGCAGAACCAAATTGAAAATTGGAATGATAATGACAATTGAATAGACAGTCTCCTAAACTTTCCAAAAATTACTGATCTACCATGATTTTAACAATTTTATTTAAGTATATTTCTTCACTTTTTTAACTTTTGGAGATCACTCTGTGTTTCCAAATATCATTTAAAAATAGGTTTTCTAATTATACTTATCCTCTCACTCATATTACATACACTAGAGTAGTAAGTCATGCAAATAGCAAATATTTCAGTGTGGTTTCTCATTCAACAATGGCTTATAATAAAGTACTGGTAGATGATGAATGTGGCTATACAGCATTCCTAAAATATTTGTAAATGAAAATTAAATTATGAAGAATTTCTTCTTTTATTCCACACAAAGCAGTGATGTTTCACTGATACAGGTACTATTAAAAACTCAACTTATTTGACAATTTATCATTTAATGAATTTCTCATGGTGGAGAAGATTGACCAATTGAACATATCCTGGCTTCATAAAGATGTTTCTGGAAGGACAATATCACCAGACAATGCACACAAAATGGGTACTTCATACAGGCATACTAAGAGTTTAAAATACAGTGTATAGGACTCTAGTTACATTGGTAGATCCCTTGGGAGAACTTTGTTGGAATTATTCTTAAAATAGTGTCACTTAGGGTTACACTTGAATTTTAGGCTTAATGGGCAACAATAAATAGTGTATTGTCAAAGCTCAAGGCAATTGTACATTGAAAAGCAAGTGTTTTTTATGTTGTTACCCCTGCTACTTGAACACACAGTATTTAAGAAAAAATTATTTCATAAGCCATTTGTTTTCTCTTGAGTTTCATTCAGCAATTTGGATAGTAGTCCTCAGATAGCTTGCACCTGATCAACAGTCGTCCCAGGCAAAGCTCCCCGAGAAAATCACAGCTATACTGCTGGAGAGAGTTATCTACACTCCCATTCTCTACTTCTTTACTTCCCATTCAAGTCCTCAACCTATTTCAGTTTCTAACTTTACCACTTATTAACTGTGTGCCCTTTGTGTCTCCAGTTTCTCATCTGGAAAAGAGGATAATAATAGTATGCACATCATAATATGTTTGAATGAGAGCGTATGTATAGATATGTGTGTATATACTTTGTGAAGATACAAACAACAAATATATGTACATACACATATATCTATTTATATATGCTAATGGAAACTTCTTAATTTGTTATGCTATTGTATATGGTATTTTAACTTCTGTCCTATATTACCTTGAGACCATGATCTCATATGTCACCAAATGGCCTGTACAAAGAGAAAGGACCCCCTTAGTCCTTGTATTGCTTGACTTCTCAGCCCCATTGGACACTATTGCACACTTGCTTTTTCAGGAACTCTTTCACTCTTCTTATTTCCATCAAGTTTTCTCTGCTCTCTCTTCCTCAGTCCTTTCCCAGTGCTTCCCTCACTCTTATTCCTTAAATGTTAGGCTTCCTCAGGGTTCAGCCCTTGGCGCTTTGCTCTTTTGCTTTACCCATTTTTCTTGCCCAGTGTCATTTGGTTTTAGAATTTGCATTATTGTAAAATCTATAAGCTGATGATGTCCACATTTCTATTACCTGCTTAGATTTTATACTAAGCATCAGACCTCTATATCCACCTGCCCGCTTGGCATCCTATGTGTAGTTCACATTGAACATGTTGAAACTGGGCTTGTCATCTTCCCTGTCCTATCCTCCCTCCCCTCATTAAATGGTGCCAGTATTTACCTAGTTGTTCATTAAATGAACATAGGGTTACATTTGTTTCCTCTATTCCTCCTCCTGACTCACTTCTATGTA
This sequence comes from Hylobates moloch, assembly GCF_009828535.3. Lineage (NCBI taxonomy): Eukaryota > Metazoa > Chordata > Mammalia > Primates > Hylobatidae > Hylobates > Hylobates moloch. The sequence goes on along the minus strand of NW_026652281.1, from coordinate 59,122,583 downwards.
GTATCAAGTCCTACATATTCTTTATCTTAAGGAATCCCTTTATCTCATTTTATCTCAACTGCCTCTTCCCTAATTTGCCTCTGGCCTGACCTACTAAAACAACCTTCTAAATAGCTTCTCCACTCTAGTCTTGTCTTCATTATTCTATATAGAAGATTAAAAATAGTTCTAGAAATTAAATCTCATCATTTTCTTTCTGAGCTTCAGAAAGTACAGTCTCTTTAAAGTGTTGTATAATCTGGCCACTGTTTATCTCCCTAGTTTCCCCACCTGCATAGAATCCATGCTTTCTACCCCTGGCATTTTGCACATGCTGTTTCCTCTGCCTAAAACATTTCCCTAATTTCCCTACTATTTTCTGGCTTAGTTGATAATGATACAGTAGGCCTTAGTTTACACTTTACTTTCTCTCGGACGCCTTCATAGGTATTGGCTCCTCCAAGACATTTCTCTTGACATTTCTCATGATGCCTTTACTTTTACCATCATAGCATATATCATGTTGCCTTGCGATTGTCCATTTACCTCTTTTCCTGTTAGACTCCAAATTTCAACAAGGTAAAGATCATGTCTACATTTTTCAAGGTTATATCTAGATTAATGTTAGTAACTGAGAATGTATAGGATAAAGATTTGTGAGTGCAAATATATTAGTCAATAAGTCTTTTCAAGCAAGAATAACTGAGAAATGGGTCAAAGCTCATAATTTGCTTTTTTAAAAAAAGAAATTTAGAATATCATTAAAACATTATACAAATGAATTTATAAGGTTCTATAACTATAAGGTTCACACAATGAGGAGTAATATTTTAAGGCATGAAATATGTGATCTAGGGTGATGCCAAATTTAATGACATCACAACTTAATTTGAGCCTGGCATAATTACCATCCCAAATATCTAGGCCTTGGGCAGCAACTCAAGTCTTGTCTGGTCACAGTTATGGATGTTATATTTTATTCAGCCAATTTATTTTAGTAATTCAAAGGCTTCACATTTTTACAGTTTGAAAGGGAGAATTTTTCTCAATTCTTTGGGCCTTTGTTCATATTAATTTTTTGCATCGTATAACCTATTTTTTTCTGCCTATGTTTTAAAACACCTGTTCGTCCTTTTTTTCCCCACTGCTCCACAAGGTGAAAACAAACTCCCCAATTCCATAATCTTTTATGTCCATTTAGTGCAAGAGTCCTCAGTAATACAGCTTTGAACTAGTGAGAGTATGATTCTGTTAGATTGGTTTACCATATCAGTTGGTTTTAGTCTCAATACCCCCATTTCTTACCACAAATATAGGGCTTATCTTCACTCTAGTATTTTAAGATATACCTAAATTAGAGATTTCTCTACCTAGCTACTTGCTTAATCTTCCTGTCCTATCAAATCAACTTTCTTTTTCTTTTCTTTCTTTTCTTTTTTTTTTTTTTTGAGATGGAGTCTCACTCTGTCACCCAAATTGGAGTGCAGTGGCATGATCTCAACTCACTGCTACCTCCGCCTCCTAGATTTAAGTGATCCTCCCACCTCACCCTCCCGAGTAGCTGGGATTACAGGCATGTGTCCCCATGCCTGGCTAATTTTTTTGCATTTTAGTAGAGATGGGGTTTCAACTTTTTGGCCAGGCTGGTTTCTAACACCTGACCTCAGGTGATCCACCCGCTCGGCCTCTCAAATTGCTGGGATTACAGGCGTGAGCCACCACATCTTGCCCTATCAAATTAACTTTTCAAAGGAGACAGATTTGAAACATGTTAAATATTTTGAAGAGAATTACTTAAAAACAGTTATAAGGTAAATTTTTTCTTACGTGTATATATGATTTTACCCTTAAAGTTTTTCATTTGCTCTCAAAAATTTTTTTGGTCAATTGTTTTGTGCAACATTTTTAATCGGAAGTATAGGATTTGTTCATTTCCACTGGACATACTTCATATTTGAAAAAGAAGTTTGAAGGTTGTGGACATAAAGCATATAGATATAATCCCTGATTGCTTAGTATATATACATATATATACATTATATATATATTTATATATATGTATATATGTGTATGTGCATATAAATGTACATACACAGAAATACAATTTGTATTTACTATATTTGTGTATGCTATATGATATATAATACATGTATAATGAATATGTATACTATATATACACACTATAAATACTATGTTTACATATATGTATATGTATATATACATTATATATGTAATATTGTCCCAAATAACTTATAAATACCTGATGAATTAACATTCTGAATTAAAAAGTGTAGTTAGTTCTCTTAAGAAAATTGGCAATAAAATAACGTCTAAAAAAGAATGTCAATTATAATTTATATTATGCCTTAAAGAAAACCAAGCTACTCTGATCAGTACAGCAAAGAAACAGAATTTTCAGCATAATATCTGTTAAGATTTCCTCTAGATAACAGAAAACACCTACAATGAAAATACATTAAATTGTAAGTCTCTATCCCTATCCTCTATCATGCTGCCCAAATGTGCTTCTTAAGACACAATTTCTTGACATTTCTTGGAGATAACACAGATTTTTATAGCTCAATAGCTTTGTAAATGAGAGTTACATGTTAAACTCCTTTACTTATCCTAAGTTTTTTTTTAAATGTCCTTTGCTCTTTGTATTTTTTGGCTCTTATAATTCTTTGCAGATATCTCCATTATTTATTTGCCACATTGTATCACTTTCATCCTTTACTTTTCTATCTTTCACACTGGGACCAATGTACTGTTAAATTTTATAGGCAGACAACCTGGGCAAAAATTTCTGAGATTGTGGAAAAATATATATATTCTGGCTATAAATTATGAAAAACTGCATCAAAATTAATAAATGTTAAAATGCCTATAAAAATAATCCCAAGCAAATATAACTTAACTCGGATGTGGTTATGTGAATTATATTTAAGGTGAGATGTGAGTGCATTTTAATGTTTTACATGATGTCAGGCAGATCTGCAAAACTCTAGATACTGAGAATGTATCAAGTTGGCTCTGTGGTACCACTACACTTTGAGGGCAAGAATTGTGTTTGTCTCATTTTTATAATTCTGAAGACCAATAGTAGACACCGATATGTGGTAAGTACTTAAATACTGGCAAAGAAATGCCTGGAAATTATAAATATTCTGTAAGTATCACGTGGCTGTGTAATGGTCCATAGTAAATGAATGTAGCCAGAGAGGCAGTATATCATAGTTGTTGAGAGTGTAACATTGAAGTCCCAGAAACCAGAGTTGGAGTTTTGGTTTTGTCACTTATTACAAGGGCGATTTAGAGTGAGTCATATATCTCTCTAAGTCTCAATTCTCTCTTCCATTACATGAATAATAGTAGTATTTACCTTTTAGGATTTTCATGAGGGTTAAATGAGATAATGTGTGTTAAACACTTAGAATGGTTCATGGAATGAGGTAAGATTTTAATAAAAGTTGAGTTAATGTTATCATTATTACTATAAACTAGGTAAAAGGTAGCTTTAACAAAAATTGCTGCATCTATAGTATTTAAATTTTCAAAAGCTTTTATTCTTGTTAGCCAAATTTGAGGAGAGTAGAGATAAGAGGTCATAATGAATAACTTTCTCCAAATTCTCAATTCTCACCAGCAACAGATTGTAAAACAAAAAAATGCTGGAATAAGTCAGATTTTGAGGCTCTATGTAAAATTTAAAAAGTGATGGTGATAAAAGCTTTCTTATTCTCAAGATAACATGCATGAAAACAATTTGTGATTCAGGATAGCAATACGGGTATGTCTTTAAGCCAAGTAACTCTTTGTGACACATTGTCCTTGCTTTCTAAAGTAGGCCTCATCTCACTTTTAATGTGTGAAAGGGGAGATTATTCAACACAGTGGTAGACACATTTTTGTTCTCAAGAACACTGAGATATCATTAATCTTCTGGCATGCCTGCAAAGGCGGGTTATGTGAATGCTAGTCTTTTGCAAGGCTATAAATAAAGTTTAAAGAGAGAAAGAGACAGAAAGAAAAGATGTTTTCCTGAAGCTTCTATTGCCACAGTACGGACCACATTAAGGGTGCAATAACTTACCAGTAATAACACTTAAAAAATCCTCTTTATGGGTTTTTAACATCTGTCTAGAAAAAATCCAGCCTAAAAATAGAATCTGGTCTTGTAGCTTTCTCAAATTGGGTTATTCTAAACCCTCTCTGCATTGAATGGTCACATATGACAATTTAGGGCCAGATTTGTGGCATAGCAATGGTTTATCATATATATCACATGCTTAGCATCCTGTAAGATGCTGCCATACACATTCATGTATTAGGGTATGTGTGTATGTGTGCACGTGTGTGTATGTGTGTGAAGTAGTTCCTTGTGAATGGGAAAGCTTTAGTGAAAATAATTTTTGCTTTGTTGGCTTCTGAAATGCAAAGCAAAAAATGATACACATTTTTCTTATTTTTTATGTTAGGAATTTCATTCTGTTTGATAATCTAATAGACTAAATTTCATAATTATCCGTGTTTGAAAATACTCTTAGGAATAATGCTTATATTGCTAAATGCTGTTAGAGCATGCTTATATATTATTATTACATATAATATAGACTTAATTTTCTCATCAAATTGGAATAACTGGTAGCATTTTTTGATTCTAGCAAAGGCCTCTCTCCTACAGTCATTCAGTGAGCAAAACTTCTCCTGACTTCATGAGAAGGTATAAAGCAATTAACACATCACAATTATTGTTTAGGGCTATTTTTATTCAAACCTATAGAGCTAAAAAACAAAAATAAATACCTTTCTTAAAACACCAGTTTCATTGTACTTTAATTATATCTTGCCATACACACTTGGAAGTTTTTTTTTTTTTTTTCATAATGTTTTGGAATTTGGGACTTCCAAACAGTTTGTATATGACAAACTAAGACATTGCAATTAGAATCTCTTTGTTATTCAGTTTTTAAGGAGTTTGTGTGGCTAATTAAGAGTCAACATTTCTGGCAGTTTTTCAGGTTGAGCAAACCTTTAGATTCAAGACAGTCTGCTGACGTGGCAGTCCTGATCCTCTCATCACACTCATAACTGAACTTCAAGGGAACTCCTGGGTCTGTGGCTCTTTGCTTTGCCCTCTGAATTTGAGAGGCCTCATCTGGGGGCTTGTGATGAGACAGCCATTTCTCTACTGGTCTTTGCATGTGGCTCCACTCTCACACAGCTCACATACGGGGGGCTCATTATATTCTGTAACCGCTTAGGATGGAATAGGCGGTTTAAATTCCTCATCCAAGAAACATAGGAGTAGAGTTTCCATGCCATGTATGTAAGAAGCTAAAACACAGGCCTGATCTTCTCAACACAGAAGGTAAAATCCTCAGAAGCCAGCATGGCTTTTAGAGATCTAGTCCTGACCATCAAGAAGGACAGTGATGGTAATCAGATATTTTTAACAGAGTTTGAAAACTCATTGAAAATGTGAATTTACAGAGTACAATGTGGTCCTCATTTACAGAAGAAAACAAAAAGGGAAAATAAAGAAATAGTAATGAATATTTATGAAGATTTTATTATACATGGTTAAATACACAATTACCTGGTCTGTTACTGAAAATATTTTCATGAAGTATATATTACTTTCCTATGGGACACTGAAGGAAATACACTATTGTGGCAGGGTGGGTAACTTGTTTATGATCTCAAAATTTCTAGGTGGTAGAGACAGGATTTGAATCCAGGTTGGTCTGATTCTAAAGTTCACATTCTTAACCATGATCAACAGGATTCACCCAGGATCAGATGGTGGTTGAAGCAAGATTTCATTTGCTGGGTTCCTCCCTTCGCCTTCAAGGAAACTTCTCCTCCCTTTTGGTGGTCCCTATTCCCATCTACTGTCCCATTGTTCACAGGCCTTATTTTACCTCATCCTTGTCCACTCCCAATAAAAATGTGAACTTAAAATAATACTAGCTAATGGTACTTCTCTGACACATGACTGTATTTTGGTAAAAATTAATACACAAAGATGTCTCTAAGAGGAACAAAATGTACTTCAGACAACACGGCCACTGGAGAATGTTGGAAGACATGTAAGGATTAAGAAACTGTGTCTTCCTAGAGAGGGACTTGGGGTCTGGGGAAACTCAGTGTTTTCTACTCAAATATTTTTACACAGATAAAATCAGTCTAAAATGAACCCGAAGAGCGTATTTGTAGGCAAAAGAACTCATGAACTAAAAAGCTTAAGGGGGCCAGGTGCAGTGGTTCACACCTGTAATCCCAGCACTTTGGGAGGCCAAGGCGGGTGGATTGCTTCAGGTCAGGAGTTTGAGATCAGCCTCGCCAACATGGCGAAACCGCTTCTCTACTAAAACTATAAAAATGAGCCAGCCATGGTGGTGGGCACCTGTAATCCCAGTTACTTTGGAAGCTGAGGCAAAAGAATCACTTGAACCCAGGAGGTGGAGGTTGCAGTGAGCCGAGATCATGCCACTGCACTCCAGCCTGCATGACAGAACGAGACTTTGTCATAACTAACTAACTAACTAACTAACTAAATAGCTTAAGGGGAGAAATGTGGTCAGGGTGGGGAAGAATAAACCCTTTGCTTGGTGACACTAGGGTATTTTCTGAGGTTCTGAACTAATTATATAAAATCTTAAATTCTCTTCCTTCATTTCCACACTATTCTATTCCAGTGGAAGAACTCAGAGTAACTCACATGGCCTCAGAACACTCCCTTAAGAATGCATTTCTTGGCCGGGCGCGGTGGCTCATGCCTGTAATCCCAGCACTTTGGGAGGCCAAGGCGGGCGGATCACGAGGTCAGGAGATCGAGACCATCCTGGCTAACATGGTGAAACCCCGTCTCTACTAAAAATACAAAAAATTAGCCGGGCGAGGTGGCGGGCGCCTGTAGTCCCGGCTACTCGGGAGGCTGAGGCAGGAGAATGGCGTGAACCCCGGGGGTCGGAGGCTGCAGTGAGCCGAAATCGCGCCACTGCACTCCAGCCTGGGCGACAGCGAGACTCCGTCTCAAAAAAAAAAAAAAAAAGAATGCATTTCTTCTCATTGCCCTTAAATAGAGCTGCTTCCTGCTCAGGAGGCACAAATCTGCTGGCCCATGGTAAGATAATCGCAAGTCTGCTTGAGATGACTTCTTCCCTATTGGTGATGATACAGAGCTCTTTATTTTAAAGCTAATATTTACTGACACTATCTTAGGGAACCCTAATATAAACTTGCTAAGTTTTCAAGTGTATAGAGAAAAAACTGTGAAGACATAGTAAAATATTTTTTGAAAAATATCATAAAATAGAGAAAAAAATTATTGCCTATAATCTCAGTACTCTGTTATACCAATTGATATACTTTGTAGGCTTCTAAGTTTTTTTCTGTGAATGTTTAACATATATGTATGTTATACAAATATACATATTTTTAACATGTATATATATATATATATATATGTTGTTTGTTTGTTTGTTTTTGAGACAGAGTCCCACTCCATCAACCAGGCTGGAGTGCAGTGGTGCGATCTTGGTTCACTGTAACCTCTGCCTCCTAGGCTTAAGCGATTCTCCTGCCTCACCCTCCCGAGTAGCTGGAATTACAGGCATGTGCCACCATGCGTGGCTAATTTTTGTATTTTTAGTAGAGACAGGTTTTCACAATGTTGGCCATGCTGGTCTCGAAATCCTGACCTCAAGTGATCCACCTGCCTCAGCTTCCCAAAGTGCTGGGATTACAAGCGTGAGCCCTCGTGCCTGGCCGTTTAACATAATTTTAATCATAACTATTATTTTTTAAGTTTTTCTTTCTTTCCCTTAATATTATGCCATAGTCATTTTCTAGGATACTAAGCATTCTTCATTAATTAGGCTGAGAGTTTTTTTGGAGGGAAGGCTGGGTATAGCTCTTCTTTTAAAAATTATTAATTAATTCTTATTTATAATTAATACATAAGAGTTGTACATATTTATGGGATACAGTGTATGTTTCAATGCATGTGTACATTGCATAAGATCAAATCAGGGTAGTTACCATAGCTATCACTTTTTAATGCCAGTGTCATGCTTTTTCAGTTACTACAGCTTCAAAGTACATTTTGAGGTCAGGTAGTGTGATGCTTCCAGCTTCAGTCTTTTCGCTCAGGATTGATTTGGTTATTCAGGGTATTTTGCATTTACATATGAATTTTAAGATTTTTTTTATTTCTTTGAATAATACCATGGTATTTTGATGAAGATTGCCTTGAATCTGTAGATCAATGAGATAATATCAATATTTTAACAATATTAATTCTTTTAATTCATGAATACAGAATATCTTTCCATTCATGTCTTCTTCAATTTCTGTCATCAAAATCTTATAGTTTTCATTGTAGGGATCTCTTACCTTCTTGGCTAAGTTTATTCCTCAATATTTTATTTATTTTAGGCCTATTGTAAATGGAATGCTTTCCTGATTGCTTTTTTAGATTGTTTGCTATTGGGGTATAGAAATGCTGCTAATTTTTGTATGGTGATTTTGTATGCTGGAACTTTACTAAATTGTGTTGTTTTTAAATGACATAGATTTCCTATCATACATCGAAATGCATGAATTACCTCCTTGTAGGCATTGCACAAATAACAACATAGTCCAGCTACAGATTTTAAATATTACTCAGACATTGTAACTGTCAGTGGATGGTTAACATCATCACATTTCTAATGTATCACAATTCCGTTATTTAATTATACTTAAAACTTGGATTCATCAAAACTGGTATTAGGAAAAGAACAAATATAATTGACATGAGACATCCAAGTTAATAATCATTGAATTTAGATATTTTTGAAGGTTGCTTAGATTTCTGTTCTACAATTTTGCTGAGAATTTATGTTACACTAAGGAATGTCTTTGGGTTATTTGCAGCTGTTGTGGCCTGGCCTTGCCCCATTAGTGGTGATCTGTGGGAAGAGAAGGAGACAAATTGTGACACTGTCCCTTATCAAAGGACCACACAGTTGTTCGCCACATTGACTCCATGATGGATAGTTATCTTAAGGCTTGATGGACATAAGGCTAAAAGTTCAGAGAAAAAGAGTGCAGGATTCCAGTAGCTCCTTGCTATTGACACTCACTTGATAATGTGGGTTTAATCAATCTTCTTTATTGTCTTTAGCTTCAATTTTGTTTTCTTTTCCAGCTTCATTTTTCCCACCTCATCAGATTGACATGCAAAAAAAAAAGTCTAAAGAGAAAAAAGACAAAAACTTCTGTTGTTGTGAATATACTGGAGACAGACGCAGTCCTATATACATATTCTTTGTACATAACATTTTCTGTGCATAGCATGTGAACATATATATTTGTTTTAAGTTTTAATCCGATGAGTGGTTAGAGAAAGAAAAATAGATTTTTATTATCAACAGTTGAATAATAATATTTACCTTGAGGGAAGATATTGTTCTTAAAGTATTTTGTTTGCTTTTTTTAGTGACCTAAGAATTTTATTCATTTTAATGTTTATGGACATGATATTTTAAATTTTAAGTTTAGCATACAGTACATGAAGCCCATCTGGCAAGGAGTTAATAACCAAAATATCTAAGGAGCTCAAACAACTCTGTAATAGGAAAAAAATCTGATAATCTGATCAAAAAACGGGCAAAAGATTTCAATATATTTTGTTTGCTTTTGAGAAGCAGCACATTATCAATTATTGATCATTCAATTTTACATGTTTCCTAAACATTTGCTTAGTTTAATATCTAGTTTATTAGATATTACATTGAAATAATCACTTCTATATCCAAATATGGTGAATTTTTATTTGGTTGTCAGAGATTGATAAATTAACTTAAAACCGACTGCTTCTGCCATGCCTGAATTCTTCAAACAGAAGAATAGAAGGGGAAAGTCCCTATGTTTTTTATGAACTTTTCGTTTGTTTTAATTTTTATTTTCCTTATAAGTTCTGGGGTACATGTGCAGGATGTGCAGGTTTGTTACATAGGTAAACATGTGCCATGGTGGTTTGCTGCACCTGTCAACCCATCACCTGTCAACCCATCACCTATCAACCCATCACCTAGGTGTTAAGCTCAGCATGTATTGGCTACTTTTCCTAATGCTCTCTCCCTTCTCCCACTCCACCCCCTGACAGGCCCCAGTATGTGTTGTTCCCCTCTCGTGTCCATGTGTTCTCTTTGTTCAGCTCCCACTTATAATTGAGAACATGCGGTGCTTTTCATGAAATTTTATTTCCCCACTTAGTACATGGAATGGATAGGAGAAATAATATATTTTTTACAACTTTTTTTAGTATTTGAGAACATTTTTTGTCAGCTTTATTGAGCTATAACTTACACAAAATAAAATTCACCAATTTTGAGAGTACAATTTGATGAGTTTTAACAAATGTATACAGTCATATTACCACTACTGGAATCATGATATGGAACATTTCCATTACCACTCCAAACTTTCATTGTGCCCCTTTGTAGTCTTTACCCTGACCCACATTCCCTGGCTACTGGTATCTACTGAAAAATGTGGATGACTGTACACATTTACATATTGTCCATGTACAAATGCCATGCTAATCTTCTCTGTATTATTGCTATTGTGCTGCCCATATGGGTACTTAAAAAGTTTTTAGCAGTAAGACCCATGGCTGTATATTAATTTGTTATTTTTTTGTAGCATTCATTTGGTAAATCTTCTAAGATACTATTTCTAATAGTAGGTTAGAAATATACTGTCAGCCCTCTCAGAAAAGAAAAGTCAGCAGTTTCATGCCATGCACAGCATAATATAAAGCTTGAGATACTGCCTGGTCTCATGTCCAACTCATATCTCTTTTTGAAGCATTGAGGTGTTAATTAATAACTAGATTTACTTAGTCATCTAGTATTTTTTCTCAGTCATCTAATAATAGTTGTATTGCTGAGTTTTTGAAACCAAAAGTTGATTGACTCAATGCCTAAGTTAACCACTTTGTTATATTTTTTAAAAGTTAGAAGGCACAAAGAACTGATGAAATACAGCTTCTAAAGTGTAGAAGAGAAAAGAAAGGCAATTTAATTTACCCTTCTTCTAGTTTGGTAAATGACTGAAAAGAAGGAAACAATAAGTGTGTGAAAATTGCTGTATATACCCTCGGCTGACAGTTTTGTTTTTTTTCATTATAGGTGAAGAGATTTTAAGTGTAAGAGCACTGTTCATTGTGTACAAATACAAAGCATTCTTATTGTTGGGCATTATCAGTACACATACACTACACTGTGTAGATAATTTTAGTCATAATGAATATAGCATTTCAGTTATTAGATTGAGAGGTTTTTTCAACTAAAAATAGGTGAGTATAAATGAAAGCAGAATACATGTTTGTGCCCATGAAATTGGAAATGAATGAGAATCTGCTATAAATACTTGTTGTGCTCATATCTTAAAGTATGATTGTACCATTTAGTTACTTGCAGTCATTTGTGTCTGGTTGTTTTAAAGAAGTTTTCTACTAAGAAAATATGAAAATACTAATATATCAATATTGAAATATTAATAAGGTATTGATATTTTGCTGATGTGTTAAATGTATCATATTGCAGTAGAGACACAATTGTTTACAGTGTAGATTTCAAAACAAATTTTTAATACATCACTTGCAAAACAAATTATTTAATGAAAGATGGGGAGCAGCTATAGAGTGAAAGCAATGATTTTTGAAAACATTTTTTTAACTTCTATGCATTTTTATTTTACTTCTATCTGTTTACCTCTTTCTGTTTATAAGGCACATCCTCCAAATAATCCCTAGAGATTTACATTCTTTCTTTGGCAAGCACAAATAGAAAATGTCAGCTACACAAGAGTGAGAACCTATATTACCTTTCTGGAGTTATTTAGAAAAGGAGTGAAATTTAATTTGCATTACTCTTTGTGTACATATTCTGAAAGAGCTTACTCCCTGAACCTCAAATCTCTAAACTCAGGATTTCCTAGTGATTTGAGACTTATAAGAAGCTCAAAGTGTTTGAGAACTCCAGAGAAAGCTTACTCCTATTATTTTCTCATTAAAATGCAGGAGCCCCAAGGGATGCAGTTTTATACAGATAAATTTTAGTTAAATATCTGAACTTCTGGGCATATTTGAACCCACATTATGAATCACACACGGTTCTGTCAACTCTAGTTAGAACCCAAAGTATAATATTAACTTCTCATCCGTATGCTTCTTTTCCAGAGTCTCTTTGTCTTCGCTTTAAGCACATCCAAGCTCAGTAGCACACATTGTAATCAAGCTCAGTGTTGTAAAGAATGAAAAATATTGAAAGGTGAACATAACTGCTAATACTTCATGCAACACTTGCCCTTTGTAATAGCACTTGGCCACCCAGATCAGCAGCATGGGTGTGAGCTACATCTGTTCTTCCGTCGCAGTGTCTTTCCTAAACCGAGGGGTTGTTCCTGTGGTTTATTGCTGCCACATGGTTGGCATTGTTATTTCATAACCTAAAGCCCTTTCTTATTTCCTGCTTTGCCCCTGAAACCTTCACTCCTGCATGTTTTCTTTCCTCTTACCCTGACTCTCTAACAGCTGAACTACATAAATGCCAAACAGCGACATGAATTCCTAAACAGAAGCTGCCACAAAACAACGCTGCTCCAACCAAGAAACACACATGTAGAGGCACATGACTGACAGGGCTCAAAAGGCAGGTTTTAGTAAATGACAAGTGTGAAGTTCGCATTGTTACTGTAGTTGATGGTAGCTCGTATTTACACAAAAAAGTCATTCACATTTCAGAACAATTCAGCATAACTGGCAGCTTGGGAAAGAAAAGACTTAAAATCCCTTAAAGATGAGGAAGACAGGAGGAGTACAGAATCCAAAGCATTCTCTCACTTTGGAATATGTTGGCATCTTTTGATTGGGTTTTAAAATTGGGATATTGGAGAAGCAGCAGGAAAAGTTGAAATTATAAATTATTTTTGTTATGAACAAGAGAGAACAAGAGAATGAAAAGAAAGAGCTGTTCATCTTTTATTTCTTCATAGCATAATTTCATTCAGTGTTAATTAAAGTCTAAAAAAATACATTATCTTTTTATATATGCTCACTGTCATTACTATAGGAATACCTATGGCATCTAGAAATACAGAAAGGAAATATCGCGGGATGTCGATCTATTGTATGTGATCAGTGTTATGATAATTGCTAATAAAATGTCATGAAATATATCATTTGAACATTGCTTTTCATCAGTTAAAACAATGTTATAAGGTGTTATCTTAAGAAAAAAACATAACATTATTCCATAAATGTCCTATCATTCAAAGGTATAGGTTTTTTAAAAAAGATTTCTTTATATTAGTAGAGTGGGCGGTCTAATGACTGGTAATGGAAGAAAATATAGTAGAAGCCAGAATATTAATGTGCTAAATAAGGACAAAGTCATCATCAAGGGTAAAAATTATGTACAGTCAGATAAAGTACAGTGACTGGAGGGAGACCTTTGAGGGAGTGCCATCCTAAAACTAGTGGCATCAGTCATTTTGCAAGAGTAATACATCTTGGACTTGGTTCAGAGGGGTATAAAGAAAGGACAGATCCATGTGGTGACCTTCACTCTGATCAGAACTCAGATGGTTATGAAGATGTGATCCATCAGCACTAACTAGGAGACTGTCTATGAGATGGCCAGTGAGATTTTTATTTCTTGTTATACAGCTGTAAATCAGCATCAAAAGAATCTTTGTTTCAGTCCAAGTATCTAGAAAATAACAGCTTTGCCATGTAGTGGATACAATGCTTTTAATATATCATCTGGCTTTGAATTTTTTTAACCAAAGAAGGTCATAACATTTCATTAACACTGTCTGTTGCTTTTATGGCAGTGGTTCATGATTTGTCAAAGGCTAAGCTGAGTCTAGCTGTAATTGGAAGAGTATCTTCTTAACAAAAGTATTATAATATGAAACAACCAATAGAAAAAATTCATAAATAAAAAACATTCTATAGATTTTTAAAATGGAGGAAAGAAAACATGTCTAGTGTTTTCTTTATTGCCTTAAAATGCTTCTATTCAAATAGTGAAAAACTTAAATTGAATCTCAAAAAGTACCAAATCCAAACTTTTCATTTTATAGTTGAGAAAATGAGCTCAAAGAGGGAGGATAAATGCTTATACTAATATGACCAACTGGTTGGTTGTTTATAAAATTCTTTCTTCTTCCACCTTGATAGTTAGGTATGACCTTGTGATGAAGTTCTACTCAGTAAAAGGTGGGCAGATGTGATGTGCTCTACCTCCAGATGGTGCTCATCAGAAACTCTCTGCTTGATCCTCCAGGCTTTTTACCCGTCTGTTGAACTGAGTGAAGGACCCAGAGGCCCTATGATGTGGTGTAGCTTCTAGAGAAGGAAGCCTAGATCCCTGAATCATTGTGCAGAGCATACTTATCCTACAGCCATATAGGATTGTTATATGAATAAGCGCTGAAGTTATTTCTTAGGTTATTGAACTTTTCAAGCATATCTATTACGTTAATTAGTGTTACCTCAATAAAAGCATGTACTTCACAGAACAAGCTTTCCTCCTTTTTTTTTTTTTTTTGGTCAAAGAAATGAAATGTAAGTCACTGTTGTAACACCAGGAGAAGGAATACTTCTGCCAACAGCCTAATCATTATCCTGGTCCTTGGAATGGTGAATTTCATTCCTCCTTCTTGTCTGTTCCCTCTACATCTCTCAGGTGTTCCTTCCTTTGTAGTCTCACTATTAAAACACTATTCTGGACTTTATCATTTGAACTTCCATTGTAGCAAGAACCTCTTAACTGGTCTCTGAGACCTTGTATGCTTCTCTTTTATTTCTTTCCATATGCTAACATAAGAATAATCTTGCTTAGGGGCAGATCTCCTGAGGTCGGGTTTCGAGACCAGCCTGACCAACATGGAGAAATCCCGTTTCTACTAAAAATACAAAATTAGCTGGGCGTGGTGGCGCATGCCTGTGATCCCAGCTAATCCGGAGGCTGAGGTAGGAGAATCGCTTGAACCTGGGAGGTGGAGGTTGCAGTGAGCCGAGATCACGCCACTGTACTTCAACCTGGGCAACAAGAGCAAAACTCCATCTCAAAAAATAAAAATAATAAAAAATAATAATCTTGCTCAGGAAAACTCGAATGGCTCCTATTTAAAGCAGAGGTAAATAATGAGAGATCCTGGGATATCTATGGTCTCTAAACGTGTTTTGCTTGGCTGATGAGATGTGCTTATGCTTTATTTAACTTTATTGCCAATATTTAAAAATTGAGATAGTAAAAATCTTAGATTTCTGTATTCTTTTGACACATTATCTGGCAGCATTGGGTCACCATTCTTGCAAGAAAGCCATCAGCTGGAGCAAAGCATGCACTCTACAGTTTGCCCTCATTCGCACCTGTATTATTGAGGATTTTCCAGAGAAACAGAGCCAATAGGATGCAAATATATATATATATATATCACATGCAGAAAGAGAGTGAGAGTGAGCGAGAGTGAAAACAAAAAGGTTAGGGGGTGGGAGGTTATCATAAGGAATTAACTTACGTGCTATGGAGGCTGACAAATTCCAAGACCTGCAGTTAGCAAACTGGAGACCCAGGAAAGCTGAAGGTGGAAGTTCCAGTCTAAAAGTTAGCAGGCAAGAATGACAATTATTAGTAGTGAATGAAAGTGGGAAGTGCACTAATTAACCTATAGCAATCAAGATAATGAGTGAATTTAGGACAAATGTAATCTATTTACCTATTAATTTCATTGGAGTAATATTTGTTTCCATCTTACCATATACCAAGTACTATGCCAAGTGCTTTGTGTACGTTATCTCATTTAATATTGAAGTAACTCTTTGAAGGAGTTACTGTGATTATCTCCATTCTGCTGAGAAAACAGGTTTAGAGAGGTTAGGTTTTGTCTACGGCCCCAAAGCTAGGACATGACTGAGTTGGAATCCAAACTCAGGCAGACTGGTTTCAGAGTCCAAGATCTTACTTAAACATTATGCTAGACTGTCTTCCCAGATTTACGTGTGTTTTATAAATATGGCAGAAGATGATAAGTAAGTCAAAATTTCAGTGATGGCAATAAATACAGCAAACCAAAGAGAGTAAACTGTTTGCAAAGTGAATAGTCAATGTTTTTGTTAAATGAGTGGAACTGAGTAAAATTCAGGAAATTACGCAATACCAAAGTAACATCGTAACATGAGATGTTAAAAAATACAGCACACAATCATCAGCACAGAAGTTGAGACACAATAGGAGAAAAGATAGTTGAGACTGGGCAAAAACTCATAATTATAGCAAAGAAGCTGTTGCTGTCTTAGGTAATTATGTATTATGGGTACAGTTTCTGTTGCATTGGTTCCCAAAGATTCCCTAATCACTTCTACAGATAAGCCACGCACATTGAGGCTTAATACCATGCTGTGAGATATTACAGGTCTATTTGGCACATTGTCGGTGCTCAAAAAAATTTTGAGAAGGAAAGAAGGTAGGCAGGCTGGCTGTGACCTCATAGGAAAATGAAGATAGTAACATCAGAGTTTGTTTTTTTTTTTTTCCAGAATAACTTTTTCAAATATAACAGGAAACTATGATGAGAGGAGGCTTGATTTAAATTTGTAGTGGTCCTACAACTGACAGTCTAAACGTAGAAGAATCTAAATGTCGACTACTTGATATTTTATAATATCCGGCTGGCTAGATGTGACTGATATTTTCCTCTTTCACAAATGTTTTATTTTATTCATCTAGCTCGAAAATCGATATTTGACCTAATGTGGACTCATGTGGGAAGGAATGTTATTATGTTGCCTGGCAGATGAGAACTAAGAATTGCAGAGAGCTATGAAATATTTTAAAAGGGCACACTTTTTTCTCCACACGATATACCATGATTGATTGTTGTCCTTCCTTAGTCCTGGGGAAGGAGTGGTGTCTCTAGCTAATTATTGTGTCTTTTAAAGCCTGTCTTGGCAAATTTCTCTCCCCTTTAGCATCTATCCCACAAAATTTTTCACTTAAGAAATCAAAGAGTTAAATATAATAGTCTCGTATTTCCTCAATAATATAGTGTAGCACAATTAGGTATGCTACAGTGGGACTCTCAGTGATATGGTCACAGTTTGGGCTGGATGGAATTTAGCCTCTGAGCAGTAAGATACAAGGTCTTGGCTAGTTGTAGTGGCTAAAGCTGCATCTCAACCTTGCTACATAGTGTGGAATCCAACTGAAGTGCTCAGTCTAAGGACATTTTATACTTTATATTATTGAAAACCATCATGGTAAAAACTCAAGCTGCCCATTTATTATATATGCATGTATAACATCTATGTCTATACCTATGTATACATACACATGTGCATATGTATGTGTGTATATCATTATGAAAATTTGTTTTCTTTCCAACTGATTTAGAAAATAGAAAAATGTAGACTTGGATTTCTATAAACAAACTAAGATGAGAGTTGGTGGGCATTTGTTTCTCTGCATTCTCTGCATAAGGGGCTGGATACATAGTAATAGCTTTACTTAATAATAGCCCTTTCAATATGCTGAATGATTTTAATTAATCAAATCTCTCTCTATCTGTCTATCTACCAACCAATCATCTAATCATTAGTTCTGAAAGTTTGGTCTGTGGATCCTGAGGGGAGTCCTTTTGAATTTTTAGGGAGACTGCGATGTCAATGCTATTTTCACGATAGTAGTAGGATGTTATTGCCTTTTTCACAGTGTTGACATTTACACGGATGCTGCAAAAGTAATGATTGGGAAAACTGTTGAAATCTTAGAAAGACAGTGACACCAAACTGTAATAGTAGATACTGCCACACACAAGAAAAATAAATTAGTTTCTTCTAAATACTGCCCTTGGTAAAGCAGTATAAATTATTAATTTTATTATATCTTTATCCTTGAGTACATAACTTTTTAACACTCTGTGTGACAAAATGGAAAGTACATGTAAAGCACGCATACTGCATCCTGAAATACCATAGCTGTCTTGAAGAAACGTAGTTGTGCTATTGACTGAGTTGCAAGTGAATGGAACACCATGTTACCTGAAGTATGACTGACAAGTACACTATGGTTAGTTAATACTTGAGTATTTGACAAATATTTTCTTATAAATAAATTTCATGTAAATATCAAGTTCCAGCACCACTTGTTAAAAAGATTTGCCTTTCCCCCATTGGATTGCTTTGGTGCCTTGATTGAAAAATCAATTATCCGTATAAAATTGCTTCCAGTTTGGATTCTATTCTGTTCTATCAATCTATTTGTACATTTTTATGCTAGTACTATTCTGTTTTTTTTTACTGTAACTTTATAGTAGGTATTAGAATCAAGTGGTGTAAGATCTCCAATTTTTAACATCTTTTTCCAGTTGTTATGGCCATTTGTAGTCATTTGCATTTTCATGTAAGTATTAAAATCAGCTTGTAAACTTATATAAAAAACCTAATAGGGTTATGATGGAGATAGAGTTAAATTTATGTTAATTTTAAAAGAATCACAAATATTAAATCTTCTAATCCACAGGCATGTTAATGGCCTTCTTATTTATGTCTTCTTTAACTTCTCTAAGCAACACTTTTTAGTTTTCAGTATAGTCTTATATATCTTTGGTGAAATTAATTTCTAAATATTTTGTGCGAATATAAATAAAACCATTTTAATACTAAATTTCCAATCATTTGCTCTAGTAGATTGAAATAAAACTGGGTTTTATTTATGCATTGGCTTTTAATATGAGACTTGCTAAATTCACTTGTAAGTTAGTTCCAGTAGTTTTTCTTCTTTTCCTGTTGATTCTTTAAGACTGGCTGTGTAAATATGCATGTAATCTGCGAATAGAAATAGTTTTATTACTTCTTTTTCTGCCTTTGCTTTTCCTCACCTTTTTGTCATATTACACAGGCTAAGACCTCTGGTCCACTATTGAATAGTAGTTGTGAATGTGGACATCCTGGCCTTATTCTCCATCTTATGGGTGAAGCACCCAGTGTTTCACCATTAAGTATGTTGTCAGCTATAACTTTGCAATAGATACCACTTATCACATCAAGTCATTATTTTTTAGACATAACTCCATTTTGACTCAAAATGTTGTTGCTTACTTATTACTCAAATTTGTCCTAAATATATTTGGATGTTTAAAAAAATCGAATTCATGCCCAAACAATGACTTTACATTAAAGATTTTTAAAGAATAGTTTATTTAAGATTGGTAGCAAGGCATGTCTTTGAAGAGGGGACATGAAGGATTAAGGGATAGAAATGAAAAGGGACGTAAGTTTCATTGTGTATCCTTTTATATGTTTTGAGAATGCCATTATATTCATTTACTGTTTATTCAAACGACATAGTCATATGCAATCTATTCAAATTTCCATTTAATGTTACTTACATACTAGCTGTAAGGGTAATTGAAAAATACAGATTAAAAGATTGGAAAACAATTTGGCCTTATTTTGTGAGGCTTAACATTTATCTTGTGACCCAGGTATTCAATTTCTATATGATCTTGAATTTTCATAGTGAAGTATCATAAAAGCAAAAAATGGGGAAGAAAACTTGAAAGACCATTAGTGGAATAATAAATAAAAATTTATTATATAGTCATGTAATAGGATATTACACAGCAGTAAACATTAACTTGATCTACAGCTACACACAATAGCACAGATAAATCTTAAGAATGTAATCTTGAGTGAAATAAACAAGTGTCCAAAAATGCAGACAGTGTGATGCCTGTTTATAACGTTCAAAACTAAGTGAAAGCAAACAATGTATGCACATGTGTGATACAGCAGGCAGATAGGTAACACACAATTCAGAATAAGAGTGACCTCTGAGGAAAGGGTGAGTAGGGGCTGGAAAGGAGGATGCGCGTTGCCACAGATGTAGAGAGACGAGTTGGTGCATTGTCAGAAGTCTGAAAGAACTCATTGGTTTTGCAGAATCGTCAGTGTACTGAAGCTCAGACACCTTTATAGGGTTGCTCAAGATATTTAACACCTTTGTTTCTTCATTGTACTTGTCTTCAAAAACTCATTAAAAGATGTCTAAGAATCTTAACAATATAGTGGTTCTCAAGATGAATGTATATGTGTATACGTGTGTAAACACATGCACACAAGTCATCTGGTTTTCCCCCAACCCCTTCATAGACAAAATGTTGATGTAAAACTGATGAAATTTGCATATGAGAAAAAGCTAAGAGAGATAGCTTATATTTTAGGTGACAAGCAAACACAAACACCCGAAAGAATCCTATGCACAATGCTGATAACAAAGTGAATGTGATCAGGCATATAAAATGTGGAGAACTGTTGAATTTTATGACTACATGGGACCCCCACACTTAACTATAATTAAAAGTTAAAATTAATTATGTTGGTCCAATATGCTATCAAGTCTATATCTTTTTATTTCTGAGCCTTGATTCTTTAGTTCAACTGGTAACTGCTAAATATTTAAAACAAACATTTTTGTATTGCATTTTGTAGCACTGGAGGTGGATTGGATTAAAATAGAGATCTTTTTAAAAACACTAGTTTCTTTGCCTTAAAAATACCCAGCCTGCATGAGTAACTGCAGTAAACATCTAGTATTCCTGGAGCATATCTATGTTTTCTGAACAAAGAAAAGACAACTTGTAAGAAAGGTAAAGAGAAGAGTGTCTCAGTGGTGCATTCGATTGAAACGCAGAAAAGAGAAACAAGAAAAACTAGGGCACTGATAGAGACCACAGCACAAATTTGCCTTCTGTGCAGTGATGGGGGTAATCAGTTTGCTAGAATAGCCAGCCAGGTGAAAAAGAGCCATGCTGCCGCCTAACAGTTTCCTGCAGGCTTTTTTCATGTTGCAGGCCATGTAATCTATGACTGAGCTTATATAAAACCTTGAACTTGGTTTTCCTGAATGGATCAAAGCATTGAAATCCTGACAGAGATAACAAATAATATGGTTCCAAGTTTATCTTGTGTATTAGCCACTATTCAAAGAAAGCATAAGCAACAAGTAAGGCTTCTCTCCCGTGAGTGATTTGGTGGTCTCTTTAGAAATTGTGACTGTGACTGAAATAATTGTAATGCCTCATGTACACAGAAAACATATCTAATTATATCCCAGAAACATGTAGAATAATTTAGAATGACTTAATGGAGACCTATAGAATAATTTGATGGATCTCCTTTACTGAAAAATTGAATCAAATTTCACAACTAATCCCATGGATAATTTATTAATTTTTAAATAATATTCATCAGATTAGTTGAATGGTTTGGATCTCCTGTTCATAATTTTAATTTTAAGCCAGCTGTTTCTCAGGAGAGAAGACCAACAAACTAAACAAGGCAAGCTCACATTTAATGGCATACCTACCAGAGTTCAGAGGGTATGCTTTACAGAAAGCATTTGCACTTTTTCCTTTAAGAATTTTATTTTTCAGCTATTCTATATACTAATAAAATCAGAAAAATAGTGCAAATAAAATAACACCAATAGAAATACATTTCCCCCACAAGAAACTTTGCATATCAAAACCATAATGGTTCTTTTAGTGAGAAGAACATTAAATAACATAAGATGTGGTACATATATTGTCCTTTTTCAAATGGCAGAATTTTCATTGATTCACTCTTATAGCACTGTGAGTTTGAGGTAGCAAAACATTTATGGTGGCATTTAAGATTCATATTAACAATATCTATGAAGATTATTCTCCATATGCTTTATGTTCATTTAATATATTGCATACGTAATTATATGATGATTTATAATGGTGCAGTCCTGTAAAGTGATTTTTCAGTCCTATAGCTTTTCAGTCGAGTTAGCCTCTAATTTGTAGAGTCCCTCTCCTTCCTGTATCAGTGGCTCCTGCATAAAACACCATTTCTCATTAAAGGTCCCCATTCCCTTTGGCAGTCAGGACAAAATCTCTAATCAAGCTCGAGGAAAGAGCCAGAGTTCAAAGATGTCATTGGGTCCCAAGGCTGGTCTTGTGTAGCTTGCTAAAGGTTCTCAGGCTTAACATTCCATCTGTGAAGAGAACTGTCAGGGTCAAATACCCCAATCAGCAGTCAAATAAAGCACATTAAATGAGTGAAAAAGGAGAGTGAGAGTTTTATAAAAGAGAACATAAAGCTTCAATACTCGTTTCAGTCTGTAATTTTAGCAATCGCTCCCCATGAGTACGTCAGGTTATGCTAACCTTAGAATTCCATTGCTTTTGGAAGCATCCGGTTTTTACACCCAGTGACCTCTTCTTTTCACAATATATCATTCTTCATCCTCCTCGCCTCTTCCCTACCTTCCCCCTTCCTGCTTTCTCTTCTTCTTAGTACAAAGTTTATGAATGTATATGTAGGGTAAAATGATGTTACTCAACATATTCCTATGGGATTAATGCTTTCAGAGACTTTCTTTCTGAAAATTAATATCATTTCTGAGACAGTAAAAAGACAAACTCTTTTCTAAGACCTCAAGAGAACAATAAAAAGCAAGCTTGTATTTTGAGTTGGGACAAAATTCTACAAAGATGTATATTGCAGATGTCAAATCCAATATTTTGCTCCTGATAAGTATGTAGGACTCCCAGGAGTCTGTCTTGTAGGAGGAAAGAATAACAGGCTTAAGTCCCATGATGCAAATGTGAGAAAAGAATTTTGCCCATAATTTTAGCTTAACATTTGGAGAAGGAAGTTTCAATTTAATCTTAGAAAGTGGATTCTGTCTGTTCTCCTTTCACAAAACAGCAGTACCATTATGAATTACATTTGACTTCATAATGTCCACAATGAAGTTTTTTTGCTTCTGATATGTGCAAATAAAAACAAAGGAGATACTTTGCATTTTAGCACATTTGAATCTTTCACTCCTGAGGGACAGTTATTGCCCTTTTACAGATAAAGTGTGGCCACAATTCATGAGTGTATAACATATTCTAATGCTCACCATCAACACATTCTTTGTTGGAATGGTCTTGACTTCATGAATTTGCCAGATTATAAAATATTAAGGCTATCTTTGTTCACATGTTTCTTAAATAAAGAATATCAAACTACTTCAAAAAATGGCCCAGAATTTATTCATCCCAGAATGACATCAGAAGGCATTTGACTCTTGCTATCATGGTTTCTGATGTCAGAATCTTCAATGAAAGTATTCCTTTGTAAATCAGCAGTCCATCTATTACCCATAGTATTTGGATGAGTCAAATGGCTTGTTTATGACATTTGATGTTTTGTGAATCCTGCCTCCTGATTCACTTCAAGTACTTTATAATTATATTCCTTGAAAACAGATCCTTTTAATATTCAGCCTGAGTGTTTTAGAAGCTATACCAATATTTTGTTTGTGGTATTTTCTGATGCTCATAGCCAAAATATGCTAGTCAATGTCTCAGAAGATCATTTTATTGTGCAAGAACCTGGGGCAGTTCAGCTTCTGAAGATTTTCCTCCAAAGTGAGATATCTAAACTCTATTGCTCTATGGCAGAGGACCAGCTCTCAGCATTTTATTTCTTTGAATAAAAATTATGATAAGATTTTTGTCAGATACTGACAAGCAATTTCAGCAAATGATAATGTGGCTCTTGTCCTGGTTTCCCCTTCCTTCTGTTGGGCTGAAGAGTTTTCCTCAAGCCTTCTCAGGAAGAAGGCCCAATTAACATCACTCATTCTTTTGCCACTAAAACCTGCACAATGATTTGAAAAAAAACACCCCTAATTTGAAGCTGTTAATACAACTGTAATTTTATTTCTTGAACATTGCCTCTTATAGGGTACTGCCA
This sequence comes from Hylobates moloch, assembly GCF_009828535.3. NCBI lineage: Eukaryota > Metazoa > Chordata > Mammalia > Primates > Hylobatidae > Hylobates > Hylobates moloch. The sequence continues at coordinate 59,098,762 of NW_026652281.1, read as the reverse complement.
ATCTATGAAAACAAACCAGTAATAGCACCATTTGAAAACCACCCAGGGTCAATTGTCCTCTTTTCTTTTTTCTAAATAACCTATTAAAAGACTCCTAGCAGCTATAACAATAACTAAAGTACTAGCAGTGCGTATTATGCCTGGGTAGTAGTAGTGGTAGCACAGCACCAGTCCCAGAAATACTCCAAACCAATAGTCTAGCAATTTTCCATGCCCAGGGTACTCAATCTGAGAAACAGGTTGGCTGTTCGTAGATGAAGAAGTGAAAGGTTTTTATATCTATGATTTTTCAGGATGCAAAATTTTAAAGACAATTTCTGTCTACTACCATGAGATGCATAATTTTAATATTTGATTTCTGGAGTATTTTTGGCCTTGACATGAGACATATTGTGTGGATGTGTCCTGAAACTGAACTTAAGAGTGAGTTGTGCAAAGCTTGAAAACATATTGGCAAGGCATGTATACATTTGTATACTCACTTGTGAATTACCACAATTTGTAGGTACTGTTGGTTTGAAAACAATAATGCTGCTAGTAAATAAAACAACTATTTTTTCCTCTCCTTTCTGGACCAGTGTCTCTATCTGCTGATTTGGCTGTTTATATTGCTTAGGTGTTATGTTTTATGCTCTGATTACATTCTATAGTGTGCTTTTCTTTGGTTATTAATGTGACTATCTGATGTATGTTAGAAATTTCTTGAGGAAAGGAACAATGCCATGTGTTTCTCGGGTACTCTTTAATATTTGATATATTACAAAGCACATAGTAGATACTAAATAAATACTTAATAAATAAGTTAATTAATTCCATATTTCTAAGGTTTTACATATTAATGTCTCTGCACGAGATTTTACAATTTAGCTATTTTTGGTACATAATCTAATATTACCATCTGTCCTTTTAGGGCATTATTACAGAAAAAATGTATTGTCTAGAGTAGTTGGGCTATGCATTATTCTTAATCAAGTATTCTAATAAAGATTTATTCTGAATATCATTAATGGATTAATAATTTTCAAAAAATTTTTCTGCTATAATGTGTATTTTAATGCTAAACCTAAATTAAACAAAGTTAAACCTTAATGACTCAATAGATACCTCTTGGGTCTAGGTTAATCAAACTATTAAAAGAAAGAAATATCTGCTGATAGAGATTTTAATTGTCAAATGGTGGTTAGGTAAGCTGCTAATTGTGTGAAATGATTAAAAAAGCTATTAAGTTATATGGAAGAGAAAACATCCAGAGGAATATGGCTGTATATTTGTGTTTATGTATGAATATATTCTGTAAAGTATTCTTAAAACCCAGAATGTCAGAATGGCACTCATCTTTAATATTGTTCGAGAGTAATTAATTAGCTGAAATTAAGAAGTTGCCTTGTTCCATCATGGACAGTAAACCTTTTTGTTGGTTTGTTTCTCCTCATATCTCCCTTTATTTTGCACACCATATAATTCACCCATAATCTCTGCTCCATGCTTCAGAAGAAAAGGTGAAGGGTGGAAAAATACTATCTACTAACTTAAGTTTCCAGGGTTAGACAGTAATCCCTCTCTTCTCATGCTTCAAAAGAGCGTCCACATAAACGTATGCATTCCCACTGAGCCGGCTGCCCTCTAAAATAGCTCACCCTCCTCAGAAGGAGCTACCTGCATCCCCTAAACATCTCTCCCATCTACATTCAAACTGTCCTTAGTCTCCTGAGTGACAAGGGAGAATCAAACTGAGTTGAGAATTTGTCCAACAGGACTACAAATTATCTTCAATATCTTTTTCTGACCACCCATCTTACTCCTAAGGGAACCCTTTATGAATGAAATTATCCCAGGAATTACTATCTCTGAAAGTGGAAATAACAGGAGGAGTATTACAATGCAGACATACACAGTTATTATTTGTAACATTGGCAGGCTAAGTCAAGGTTTTTTTTCTTTAAAGCATAGAGGGAGATGGATGTGTAATCTCATTCTGTCAAGAATGCTGAAGATTTTCATACATCACTGTGTTTCAAAATAAATTACGTGCATAGTAGTGCTACATTAAACCAACATTCAGCACTGAATGTTTCTTCACCATTGCGATGCTTTTTTATCTCTTGAAATAAGAAACACATTTAACTTGGTTTCTATGATCATCTTGAAAATAATGCTCTCTTGTTTTGGCATAAAGTAGAAACATATATTTTTAATCAAGAAATATGCTTTTCATTGAGAAAGGGGGAGAGCCAGCACCTCGTGCTAACTTTAAAGTGGTTTTATAGAGTTGTGGAGGGTGGACATGGCCCACTTCATCTGTTGGTTAACATGCTCACTGCTGACATCAGGGCTGGCTTCAGAGGAATATTACTGAGTGAGGTTTCAGTCACTTCTGTCAAGTCGTCTCTCCCACCTCAGGATGAAAAAAGGGAAATGTCATTTCTTTTAAGCTTGGATGCCATGTTCAGACTTTTCCCACAGGCTTTATTTTAGACTTTTACCTCCTGCACTGCTGATGGGAAATTGCCAGTAGTGTTGACTGTCTCTCCTACCCCATCAAATTTTCTTTTTTAGCTAAATATGTACAAAAAGTTTTATTGAAACATGCCAAGTCACAGCTCGGTATTCCCTGATACTACACAAAATGAGTTGCAATAAAAATAGCACTGAAAATCTGAAATTACTGAATGCACCCATTTCTGCAGTTAAATATCATGAAAGACAGAAGGGAATTTACAATATGCTTCAAAGCGGGGGAAAAACACCTCTTCTCAGTCTAATAAAACTTAGTAGCTTGGGGTCACTTCCTAATAGGTGCCATTTCCTCTATTTTAATAAAGGTATTTTAGCACCTGAATTCCATGCCAGATACCATTGTCATTTTTTCCAGTGACTGGCTCAACTAAATGCTAGTGGGGGCCAGACACTCTTCAAACACTGCTGCTTAATGCCAAGCACAACTAACATGCATATGGAAGAAGCCAGGAAAAGCAGTAACCTCCCTAATTATAGCCAAAGGCTCAGAAGTCCAGAGACCATACAGAAACCTCTAGCTTCTGGGGTGGACAGGGGTCAGGAAGCTCCTCCACCACGGATCCCTGAATTGGCAGCTATCCTTCCCCACCCCATCAACACACAGTCATTTTTTGCCTGCCAAATCCTTGTCCAACCCCAATTCAAATCTATTTATACTCGCCTTTCCTATTTCTGGGCTCAGATGTTAGCCCATACGGTGTGTTGACCGGCACTAAATGTTACTGTGCGAGACCAGCGTTTGCCAGCTTCCTTGGTTGCTGACAGCAGGGAGACAAAAGTTCTGAATATTCGGAGGGACCTTAATCTTCTTAGCATAATCCTGGCCTCAAAGTGGTGGTAAGGTTCAACTTAAAAGCACCAGTCTCCTGAAATGGAAGAATTTAAGAGGTTAAGAGGTGATACCAGCTGGACTCCTTCGGCCACAGTGATGGATGCCCAGCAGTGGTTCTTAAACTGTGGTGGATGCAAAAATCACCTGGGGAATGTGTCAGTGGTGCAGGTACTGGGCCTGCCTACAGAGAATCTGATTCAGTCAGTCTGGGACGGGCCTAGGAATTTGCTTTGAGTAAGCACTACGGGTGATGGTGATGCAGGTGGTCTGAGGCTCCCACTTTGAGAAGCAATCCTAGGTCTACACTGCTTTCCCCCAGAATGCCAGGCCCTGTTTCAAGAGTAAGGGGATTAGCAACCCAATTTAAACACCTTAGTGATGGAGTGCTGCTTTAATTCAGATTTATTTAAAGCTTTGGAACACTGAACTTTGTTGTAGAAGCTTTACTTAAAATTCTGAGGTAGAATAACCTTCTTTTCTGAGTTCAATTTTAACAAGGAAGGCTATTTGAAGACTGCAGTCCTCGGTTTGTGAGGTCTGAGCATAAAAAGAAAATAAAACCCTACAAGTTGGACCTTCTTATGTAAAACTAGACCTCATTCTTTTTAAAAGGTGTGACCTTGGATCATTAAAATTTTTCTGAAGAGAAGAAATCTGGGATAGATAGCTTTCCTGATAAAATGTGCAGTCGAAATTGTAAGCAGCTTACGTGGTGCTCTATCCTTTACGCTGTTTAAGGGAGCACTTAAATGAAAAGGAATGTTTTAAACTTAACTCAGCTGAATTCCATGTAGAACAGAATAAGCGATCCCCAGGGTGCACAGCTTTTGATGTGTTCTTTTGCTTCACTATTTATGGATAACTTAAGAAAACAGTGCCACCTTCCATTTTGAGGGGAGTGGAGTAGGTGGGCGATTCTGTGCTGTGCAACCATAGAACAAAAGACATAGCACATTTAAATAAAAATAAAATAAGCAAGTATTATTCATACAACAGTGCCAAAAAGAGTGAGCTCTTTGTTCTAGTCATCAGAGTTTGTGGGTTTGGGTTTTCAGGGTAGAAAAACACACAAGTAAACACTTTTTTTTTTAAAAAAAAAAGGTAAATGGGTAAATAGAGGGGAAGATATTTGAGGATATGAGCAGGGCAAATAGTAATAAGGCTTTTAAAAAATCTTGTATTTGGATTAACTGTGAAACCTAATGATTGCTTTAGGAACTTCTGTGAGTATGAAAGACTAAGTAGGATTAAGTAAAATTGTTTCTTTCAGAGAAAAATAAGCATTGATTATTAGTGAGGGTATAAACTCACACGATGTGAATTTTCTTTTGTGGATATATGTAAAATATTAGGTAGCTGTTAGGCAATTGGACATTACAGGAAAAAGTCTTTTTAAGATAAAAAACAGTCAAGTATCTGTGCCAATCCATAGCTCTTTGTAAAGTATAATTCCCTCTTCTTGTTCTTTAAATACTCATTGGATTCACAAAACAATGGACGGTACCAATCTATCAATACATATATTACTCTGCGTGATGAAATTTGGTCAGAAACAAAGGTATATCTGAGAAAAGAGGGCTGTTAGATAACAAAATGTTAGATTAAACAACAGCACGTTAACTAGCAATAAAAATATAAATCTTTTTTTAATATAGTAATAGTGACTAAAGATTTCTGAATATCCTTATTAACAGAAATGCCACCCCCTTCCCACCATAGGGTGTTGAAAAACATGAAAATAAATGACCCCTAAATTTTGTAGTACTTTCTAAGAAATATTTTTGGATGATACCCTGTTAAAAATGATAGGAGCTTTTTATACTTGATTATAATCAAAATCAAACTCATTTCCTTCATGCAGTGTTAGCCTATATTTCTAAAGGCAATATGAACATAATTGCCAGTAGAGTCTGTCCACCAATTTATAGCTGTCAATAAGTTTTCCATTTTGATAGGGAATTTATAAACTCAACAGTTCCTAGTCATTGCAGTGATGTTGTATGTAGCACCTGGCATGCAGTATGTTCAGAGTAATGAGCCCATTCTGCAACTTACTCTATCAGAACTCTGCTATGGGCTATCACAGATATATAAAATATTTAAAGACACCTATTTTCCCCTCCATTTAGTGTGTATTATAAAATAGTTGGATACTCTACTAAAAGCATATCTCTCTGCCTTCATAAAGAGTTCTGGAAAGAAAGCAAAAGACATTTAAAGCATCAAAGAGGCTGATGAATAGGGATGCCAGGATATTCAAATACATTTAGAGACAGTATTGTCAAGCTTGTTTTCTGAGCCATGATACTAAAGATAGTAGGAGCCAGCAAAGAAAAGAACTCTGTAGAAATGCAAATCTCTTCAATGTTGAATCTATTAATCCATCGCACACTTTCTTCTGAATCATACTTACTCAGATGTACAGGCAACAAAAAGTATTTAGAATATTTGCATAATTTCAAACACCCAGTTCATAAATTATTTATTGGTTGTGGTCAAATGAATGTTAGCTATTTCATAATTATCTTTTGTGCAAAAGGTTGCATGGTTTACAAAAATATTTCAATGGCAATTGAATATCTCTAGCTTGCCTAAACAGTGCAAAAAAATAAATGGTACTTAATTATGTAGCACTGATGTACATTTTTCTCATGTTCAAAAACTCTGAGAAAAATTACACTTAATTTGTACATGTATTTTAAATGAACATCAGGTATTTACAGCAAAAAACCCATAAACTACATTTTAAGATTAGGCCAAAGCATTAACAAATAACATGACAATATGTAATATGTCAAATGATCAGGCAACTATATGTCCTACGACTTAGACTCATAAATTCATAAATCCGTAGAACAAGAAGTGGCTTCAGGAATCACTGGTTTGACATCTCATTTTGAAAAAAGCTGAGAAAATCATGACCATGGAATTTTATTGCCTTACCTGTGATTCAAGTGCCAGGACTCTATGGTTCTTGATCTAAACCATTTTTTTCCTGCACCACATGGGCTCTATGATTTTAAAAATCATATTCCTTTTAATTATAATGATTAAAATCTTAGGACATTCTTGAAGGCAAAATGGCCACATTTGAATTTGCTAGACAAATCACAAAGACCAATATGCTAAAGCGAAGGGGTAGGTGGTATACCTTAAAGAAAGGATCTGTAAACGCAGGTTGTATCCATACAAGTTTGGTTCAGAGAAAGACAACAATTCAAAATCAAAATCAAAATGAGTCTTTTGAAGGATATAATTTATATTATGTGACTAGTGGGCAGGTATTTTCTCTTTGGATGCTGGATTTTGGAGCTTTGTAAATTTTGCTTAAAGATAAGATATACTTCATGCTGAGAGAAGGAGAGATGGCAGGCTCTTACTTATGCAACAAACTTTAAAAATGCATTCAGCACCATGCTAGGTATGTGCATTAGTGGGCTAGGGCTGCCATACAAAATACCACAGACTGGGTGACTTAAGTGACAGAATTTGTTATCACACAGTTCTGGAGTTAGGAAGTACAAGATTAAGGTATCAGAAAATTTGGTTTCTAATGAGGTCTCTCTTTTCGGCTTGCAGATAGCTGCCTTCTCGCTGTGTCCTTACATGACCTTTTCCTCTTTTCCATTAGAGACTAGAAATCTCCAGTGTCTTTTTCTCTTCTTATAAGGACACCAGTCCTACTGGATTAGGGCCCCATTATTATGACTTCGTTTAACCTCAATTATCTCCTTAAGTGCCCTCTCTCCAAATATAGGCACATAGAGGTGAGGGCTTCCACGTATGAATTCTGATGGAGGGGAGGACACAGTTTAATTCATAACAGTATGGAATATAAAGATGCAGACATCATGGATCTGGATGTCGTAGTTTGATTATTAAGGTTTATATTTTCACCTTGTTGAGGAAAAAACCACAAATATTTTGGTAACATACAACAATAAACATTTACCTCTGTCTAATGTGTCTACAGGTCAGTTGGGACAGGTGTGCTTTACACATTTGATTTTAAAGAAGGATCAGGGATAGAGTTAGGTAGGAGAGGTACCTAGGACACAAAATTTAAGAAGGAACTCATCTCAGAGGTGTGCAAGTACAGTGATGGCATTCACAAGACTCTGAGAGTAAGTGCCTCCTTAAATTTTGTTTCCCATGCATCTCATTTGTCTCACCCTAGTCTGGGCCCTGTTCTGGACCCCAAACTGTGGAGGCAATAGCCACTTGGAACATTTTCTTCTCACACTAGAAGTCAGAAGCTGCTAAAGGGGTGAATTGAAATCCACAATGCCCCTTCAAGTCTAAGCTAAAACTAGCCTTGTCACCTCCACCTACACTAAATTGGTCAAACCAAGATCACGCTAGGTATGGGAATACAAAGAAACAAGACAGAAGGCTAGGCCCAAGATTGATGAGGTGGAGAAGCATAGTTCTCCCATGGAGATGGTGCTTTCATTATCCAGTGGTATATAACAAACCACCCCAAAGCACAGGAGCTGTAAGTAATGGTGATTTATTACTGCTTAGAATCTTGTGCTGACTGAAATCAGCTGGGCAGTGTTTTTGCTCCATGTGGTGTAGCTGCAATCATGTATATGCCTGCATTCAGCTAGGAGCTCACTAGAACTACAGCATCTAAGATGGCTTCTCATCTTCCAGGGCCTCTCACCACATGATCCTCATAATTCAGTAATTTAGTATGAGCTTTTTCCAGTCAAGTAAGTGACTTCCAACTTATCTTCCAGGAAGACAAGTCCCAAAGTGTAAGGGCTTATCAAACTTCTGCTTGCATCACACTTGGTGATGTCCCTTTGGCAAAAGAAGTCACTTGCCCAATATGAAAGTCAATATGGTAGAGGAATACACAGGAGCATGGATAAATGGAGTTGTGGTTCATTGGGGAACACCAATATGATGGCAAACCACAAATCACCCTTTTGTGCCTAATGATTCACATTCATTTCACTTGTAAAATACACTCCCTTTCAAGATTCCCAAAGTGTAATCACATTTTGTTACCAAACACAAGCTTGAACTTTGTTTTAGTCTGTTTGTGATGCTGTAGCAAAACACCTGAGACTAAGTAATTTATAAAGAAATGTATTTACTCACAGTTCTGGAGCTGGTAAGTTCAAAATCAAAGCTCCAGCAGGTTGGTATCTGGTGAAGACTTCAGACTCTGGTTCCAAGATGGTACCTTGAACACTGTGTCCTCACATGGCAGAAGAGACAGAAGGACAAAAAAGGCCTGAGTTAGTTCCCTCTAGCCTTTTTAAAGGCACTAATTCATTCATGAGGGCAGAGCCCTTATGATTAATCACCTGTAAAGACTCTACCTCTTAATACCATCAAAATGGGGATTAGGTTTCAACATGAATTTTGAAGTGGACACAAACATTGGAACCATCAAAAACTTCTGAATTTTACCAGTTAAATCAGGTGTTGATACAATGAGATGTCTCAGATGTGGTGCCTTATGTGTAGCTTCTTAGATATTGTTCCTCAGGCATGACTTCTTGGATAGCAAATGTTTGAAAACTAAAAAGATAGGTTATTTGCTCCATACATACTTGATGCACAGTGGGACAGGATAAGCACAGTAGAGATTCTCGTTTAAAAAGAGGCAGAATTGAAGGCACGTAATAGTATTGTCCATGGCAATACATTTAACCAATCCTATTGGGTAAATGTCTTCAGTTTCCCTTGTTCTGGGACTTTTCTTTGATTAAAATTCAATTATGCATATTGGTCATGGTTCTCCTACCCATTACTCATGGCTGCACACTTTTAGCTTCACCCTCTCAGCTCTTGGCTTTGCTTTCTGACTTATCTTTCCTTATCCATGAGGAATGACATATATTTGCAGCTGAAAAAAATTTCCAGCCTGTTTCCTGTCTGCAGAAAGCTGGGGGCCCAGGTACATCTTTTAATTTTAAACTATTTCTAACAAAAACTGCTTCAACTCCTTTGAATACCTTATGGGTTTTCTATATATCAAACCATAATTTACTCAATTAGGTTGAAGCTACACTCATACATCTCTTCAAGACCTGCTCATCTCTACTGGAGGCGGCCTGCTATGGAACAACACCCTGAGAATTCTCAGATGCCATATAGGTCTTTAAACCATTACCTTCAATCTTTTGAGGTTTCAACAAAGGATATTACATCTTCATTTTTAATTTGATCTTGATCCCAAAGTCATGTTTTTTGGTGGCACTCTGGATTTTTTTTTTTTGCCCCGAAATAGTTTCTTAATTTTTTTTTCCACCTAGAGAAGCTGAAAATAAGAAAGATTTTCATTTTTTCACTCATGGAGTTCTGGATTGGAAATATCCTCTCTAAATTATGCTTGGAAATCGACCAATTCTATCTTTAGTTCAACTATCTTTTACAATACCTTATCAGAAGAGGCTAAAGGAATCAATTGACATATTCAGCATTCTACCTGGAAATATCCATAAGTTTCTTAAGCATATTTTCTATCTTCAAAGTTATCACAGGCAACAATCTCATTTATCTTTCCACTAACAAAAGGTTCTTCTTTCTACAAGCTTCATCCACACTTTCTTAATTGGTTTCCAAGCCTCTACCAAACAATCTCTTTGCTGCCTTCAGGCCTCTACTCATTTGCTGTTCCCAAGGTCAATGCCACGTGTTGTAGTTTTTGTTATATAGAATTCCATTTCTGGCACCAGTTTCTGTATCAGTTATACATTGCTGCAGAAAAAAAAAAAACATCCAAACCTATAGCTTAAAAAACAGTGTTTATTATTTCTCATGATTTTTTGGGTAGTTATTTTGCTTCATATGATATAACTGGGTTCACTCAAACATCTGCTTTCAGATGAGAACTCAGTGCCAGGAAGTCTAAGATGGCTTTTCTTCCTTTTGGGTTTCTCACTGGGTATGTAGCCCCAGTTTCTTTATGGTATGATATCTGTATGGTGGCTGCCTTTCATGGGGGAGAGTTCTAAGAGGAGACATGCCAACATACAAATGTTTATCAAGCTTTTGTTTGTATTACAGGCAGTTTTGAACATCTGGAGGCCTGATATATTGGAGATTACAAACCTACAGTGTAACATAGGTGTGGAGAGGTAAGGAAGTGATTATCTGCCAATCAATAATTCCATTTAACACAACTTATGAATTATGTTGGTTTTCAAAAAGCTTTTTCTGCCATTTTCATTTTGATCATTTTACTCCTTGTTGTCGGGAATTGGTCTACCTTATCAAAGAAGATAAAATTTTTATAATAATAAACCACCAGTCTGTGCTTAGAGGCAGGAAGTCTTAGGAAATCCTTTCCTCTCCTTTCTTACATTAATACACTCCAGGCTGTCTTCTCTTAGTTGCTTTGTGAGGCAAAGGAAAATAAAGGTGATGAAATGCCAGTCACTAATTTGTACTCAAGCAAAATATTTGGTTGAGAGAGAACTTAAAAATTTAACCACAACAAAACTTGTAAGAGGTTTTGTCTTAAAAATAACTTAATTCTCACAATGGATATCTTTGGTGCCCTCATTACATCCCCTTGGCCGCATATGCTTGTGGCCACAATTGCATTTCATGGTTGGTTTCTTGTAAGCCCAGGCATAACTTCTCTCAGGATGGTGGTTTCCTATCTTAAGCACTTGGTTGGTATCTTTCAGCTTATATCCTCTGGGCGTTCTCAGCTATGCTGGCATTTCACCTGTGGCCTGAAATGAACACTGCTAAGTAGTGTGGGGTATTTTAAAATGGAAAATATGGCCGGGCGCGGTGGCTCACACTTGTATTCCCGGCACTTTGGGAGGCTGAGGTGGGTGGATCACGAGGTCAGGAGATTGAGTCCATCTTGGCTAACACAGTGAAACCCTGTCTCTAGTACAAATATGAAAAATTAGCCGGGCATGGTGGTGGGCGCCTGTAGTCCCAGCTACTCGGGAGGCTGAAGCAGGAGAATGGCATGAACCTGGGAGGTGGAGCTTGCAGTGAGCTGAGATTCCGCCACTGCACTCCCGCCTGTGAGGTAGAGCGAGACTCCGTCTCAAAAAAAAAAATATATATATATATATATATTGCCCCTGGGGACAAACTGTAAACAATGAGAAATAAGAGCTGCCAACTCCTCTTCTTCAGGTGGACAATGTTGTAAGGCGTTCTGTATGCTGCTTAGAGGTCTGAGCAGACTTGATGCCTTACAGAAGTAAGGGCAATAATAAGCTCTTACATTTGCACTTTTCCTGCCCTGCCTCTCCCCACTCCTTCATTCCTGCTTACTGAGATGACCCCCAAACCAAGCCACATGCTCTTACACCCTTGTCTGAGGCTCTGCTTTCAGTGGAACAAAATTCTAATATTTTCCACAAATACATAAAAAGACCAATAATTGGGTGATTTTTAATCAATTTAAATTTAATTTTTAAATTTTTAAAACAAATCTGTCATCATTTCTGTTGCTGTCATTTTCATTATCATCATAACCATTATCATCATCTTCATAACTCATGGAAAAGTAAATAAAATACACAAAAATATTTGAAGATCATATGTAAAGAGTTTTATGTCAGACTTGGAGGCTTAGCAAATGGCCTTTTATTTTGGGGAAATCAGAAAATAGAAGACCTGCAAGGGACATTAGATTAAAACTTGTGTCTGACTTCGACTGGAAGAGATTAAAAAAAGGGAAACATTGCTTACATAGAAAACATTTGCCCTATTAATTGCTGTATCTACTGATGATGTATATTTATCTCTGATGCATATTTATCTGCTTGATCTACTGATGATCCTAGTATTGTAGGGAAAAAAAAATAGGGCAATTCAAAAAGGATATTTAGATACAATCATTATCTAAAGCTCTTAATCATGATAAATGTATTAAAAATTTTGAACTGCTAGGAGTGTGATAATAAAATACATGTTATAGAACTCTCTCCAATTATGTTGTAGCTAATTTTTTGACCTAATTCTTACCCAGATGTTCCCAGATACATGACAAAATTTGGGCCTCTTTATAGTCTTTCTCCTGATACGATATTAAGGCAAAAACAGCCCTAACATTGACATTATCTCTATTGTGGCTTATTATTAATTCAGGAAATGTGATCATATAATTAATGTATTTCTAAAACTAACAAAGCTTCATTGTAATCTGCTTTCAGTGTCATCATAATTTCAAAACATGTTAATGAAAGGTACTGTGGTATAAATGGTAAATTTTGACCAAAAAAATTCAGAATCAACCTCTGTGATCTAATGGGAGAAGGTAGGACTTCCTAAGAGTTTTTGTTAATACGTTAAATACTACATTTCTTTTGAACTTCCCCAGTGCCTTCTTATGGTAAATAGCTACTTGAACAGAGGTATAGTTTCTATTCCTGTTAAAGTATGAGTCATATCAAAATCTAATCAAGTAAGTGAAAGGTAAAAATGTCATCACACTTCTAAAATTGCTGTCAATATTTCACACCTGTATGGAAAGCAGATAGATGTCTAAGCAGCAGCTTGATAACATTCCAAACTGCAACCTCTAATTAGCTCACCTTTTGAATTATTAGCAAGACTCCACTGCGACCCATGCAGCCTTTGGCAGGGAGCCTGACAACAAAATGCATGTTTAAAATACCAAGGAGGGGGAGAAGTGCTATATTATTTGGCACAAATATTATCATCCACCTGTGAAGAGGGAATATGCTTTTCCACTTTGCTTATTATAGATGATTTACTAGTTATATGCTGTTGGCTTCATCTCCATAAATTATACTATAATTGTTCAGCCTAAGGGATAATGGTAAAACTATGGTTGATATACTCAATACGGTAGGGAAAGTTAATTAAATTAGATAAAAATATTTCAATGATATTTACATGTTCTCAATATTCAGAGTCTGATACAATCCATGAAATTTGTACGGAAGAGTCTATAGAGCATACAGTTTGTATTATGAGACTAAAGCTGACTTGGACACATCTGGAACTTGGAACAGAGAAAACCTATGTCATGTAATAATTTGATAATGCAAGTATTTGAGGATTTAGTTTGTCTCTTGATGAATGAATAAGGAGGCTTCACTACAAATACAGTGCGAGAAAGTGGTGGTCACTAAAGTTTTATGAGGCTGATTATTTTAAACAGCTTAGAATGATAAAATCACTTACTTGAGGCAATGAACATCAGGTAAGTCTTTTTGTAATATTTTTTCTTCAAAAGTGACTGGAACTAATTTTTTTTATTTTTCCACCAGTAGTAATTCTTTTGTTAATAAATCTATTAAAGGAAATCTAAGAGTATCTATTGTATTGAGAAAATCTTTATTATGAGTGCTAGAGATTCAGTCATATACCAAATATTAATACTCTAGTAACAAAATGTTTTACTAGTAATTATGAACATGATTAGAATGACAACCCCAGAGAAAACTAGCAAGGTGTTATTTTGATAGGTTTCTTTGAAAGGAGAAGGAGATGATGTAACCTAATATATTTTATAAGAAATGATACAAACTAAAACTATATATTCCTTTTATTCTCCCTCCCCATCCCCCCCCCCCCCTCTCCCCCCCCCCCCCCTTCCCCCCCCCTTCCCCCCTTCCTACCTTCCTCTCTCCCTCCCTTCATTGCTTCCTCTCTTCCTCCCTCCCTTCATTCCTTCCTCCCTTGCTCCTTTCCTCCTTTCTTCTCATCCTCCTTTCCTCCTTTCCTCCCCCCTTCCTTTTATTGTATTACCTATGTAGCAATGATAACTATTATTATGATCATTTCTTTTTCTTAAGATTTTCCATTTTAATTTTATTTAATTTTTATTTCAATAGTTTTTGGGGTACAAGTGGTTTTTATTGCATGACAAGTTACATGGTGTTGAATTCTGAGATTTTAGTGTACTGGTTACCCAAGTAGCGTACATGGTACCGCATATGTAGTTCCTATCCCTCACCTCCTCCTATCCTCACCGTTCTGAGTATTCAGACTCCATTATACCACCCTGTATGCCTTTGCATACCCATAGCTTAACTCCCACTTATAAGTGAGAATATGAGGTATTTGGTTTTCCATTCTTGAGTTACTTCACTTAGAATAATGGCTTCCAGATCTATCCAAGTTGCTGCAAAAGCATTTTTTCCTTTTTATGGCTGAGTAGTATTCCATGGTGTATATATACCACATTTTCTCTATCTACTCATTGGTCAGTGGGCACTTAGGTTGGTTCTGTGTATCTTTGCAATTGTGAATTGTGCTGCAATAAACATATAATGTGCATGTACATGAGTCTTTTTCATGTAATGACTTCTTTTCCTCTGGGTAGATACCCAGTAGTGGGATTGCCAAATCGAATGCTGAATTGAACAGATCTACTTTTTGTTCCTTAATTAATCTCCATACTGTTTTCCATAGAGGTTGTACTAATTTACATGTCAACCAGCATCATAGAAGTGTTCACTTTTCCCTATATCCATGCCAACATCTATTGTTTTTTCAGTTTTTCATAATGGCCATTGTTGCAGGAGTAAGGTGATATCTCATTGTGGTTTTAATTAGCATTTCCTTGAGGATTAGTAGGCTGTCGAGCATTTTTTTCATATGTTTGTTGGCCATTTATGTATCTTCCTTTGAGAAATGTCTACTCATGTCCTTTTCCCACTTTTTGATTGGATTATTTGTTCTTTTCTTAATGATTTGCTTGAGTTCCTTGTAGATTCTGGATATTGCCTTTGTTGGATATATAGTTTGCAAACATTTTTCTGCCATTCTGTGGGTTGTCTGTTTACTCTGCTGATTATTTCCTTTTCTGTGCAGAAGCTTTTTCGTCTAATTAGGTCCCATTTATTTATTTTCGTTTTTGTTGCATTTGCTTTTGGGGTTTTAGTCATGAGTTATTTGCCTAGGCCAATGTCTAGAAGAGTTTTTCTAAGTTATCTTCTAGAATTTTTATGTTTTCCTGTCTTAGATTTAAGCTTTTGCCGTATCTTGAGTTGATTTTTGTATAAGGTGAGAGATTGGGATCCAGTTTCGTTCTTCTACATGTGGCTATTCATTTTTCCCAGCAGCATCTACAAAACAGGGTGTCCTTTCCCCAATTTCTGTTTTTTATGCTTTGTTACAGATCAGTTGCTTGTAAATATTTGGCTTTATTTCTGGGTTCTCTCTCCTGTTCCATTGGTCTTTGTGCCTACGTTTATACCAGAAGCATGCTGTTTTGGTAACTATAGGCTGGTAGTATAATTTGAAGTCCAGTAGTGTTATGCCTCCAGACTTGTTCTTTTTACTTAGGATTGCTTTGGCTGTTCGGGCTCTTTTTTGGCTTCATACGAATTTGGGGATTGTTTTTTCTAATTCTGTGAAACATGCTGTTGGTATTTTGACAGGAATTGCATTAAACTTGTAGATTGCTTTGGATAGTATGGTCATTTTCACAATATTGAGTCTTCTAATCCATGAGTATGGGATGTGTTTCCATTTATTTGTGTCATTTGTGATTTCTTTCTGCAGCGTTTTGTAGTTCTCTACTTGTAGGAATTTTTCACTTCTTGTTTAAGTATATTCCTAGGTATTTTATTTTTATTTTTTGCAGCTGTTGTAAAAGAGATTTGTATGTCCTGCCTCCTGAAAAAAATAGAAAATCCTTTTTTGGTTATATGCTGAAGGACAAAAATTGCTGAATTTGAGGGAAAGGGACAGAAATCATTATAAAAATATAGTCTGTGAGATGAGTTAGAAATATTCCTTTACCCATATATGATTTCAGAATTACAATATGAGAGGTTTTGTTGTTGTTATTGTTTTTGTTTTTCTAATTCAATCACAAGGTTATATAACCACTTCTGTCCTCTGTTCTGGGACTCTCTCTTAAGAGAACCCTGCTCCTCATCTATCAAATCTGCAGATACGTAGTTTAAATCCATTGTTTTAGAGTGAGATTGCCTGGCTTGCTTACTTCCTGAATCTTTTTAAAATTTGCTACATTATATACTCTTCATGGTCCCAAAACATTTCATGTAGCCTATATTTCACTATTTCTTTCTCTAGAGCACTAGCATGTATCTACTATTTCACATTGAAAAGATTGTCACAAATTAAGAAAATAGTCTAGTATGAACATGATCAGTTAAAGAACATGATTTAGCTAATGATGTTTAAGAATATGACATCTACTTTTATGGGTAAAATAACATTATACTGCTATTAGGTCTTTCTATATTAATCTGGAATTTAAAAGCATTAGGCTTCATTGAGATTTCCTCCTTTTTAGAAGAGGATTGACTGACTTTTCCCAAAAAGCCATATTCAGTTCTAAGTCTTAGGCCTCTAAATGGCATTATACCCATGTTATGGTTTCTAAACCAAAGAATTTCTCTTTTCTGCTAACCTCTTGAGGTCACAGCGGTGGTTTGAAGTCTAAGCAGCAATTCTGTTCAAAGAGTAACTCACAGCAGGGTGTGTGCAATAAGGGTATTCGTGATTCCAGTATTCACATATATTCCATTTTGCTTTTTAGAAAGTTTGGTTCTGAGGCTACTACAAAGGCAACACTCTTGAAACACGTCATTTTCTATACCTCCCTCTACTGAAAGCCTTATATAATGACATTGGGGCTGTATTACTCAAATTTTCATTGCTACAATGTCATTTGAGAACACTCATTGGAGTCCTTGATCCCTCATGTGCCCTTTGCTCTAGAGTGCCGTCCATTCACCCTTGAGAAGGGGTTCAAGGGTCACTCATTGAAAGGAGCTGGAAGATGAGATACTCTTCAAGCCAAGGACCATCCCTTCAACATGGACATTTTTCTGAGTAGTGGGTGGAATATAATAGGAGTTGTATTTTGTAGAGTGGAATTAAGAGCATGAACTCTGATTCCTGACTGCCTGGATTTGAATCTTTTCTCTACCACTTATTCGTTGCTTGAATTTAGGCAAATTTCTTAAACTCTTTGTACATCAGTTTCTTCATCTATACTAGCATCATAAGAGTGACGTGAGATTTAAGTTAATGTATACAGTGGCCAATGTCTAACACATCACAGTGCTGTATAACTCTTATCATTATTAGCATTGTTCTCATCAGAATATGTATCTGCCTTTCTTAGTGTTTCCCAGATATTCAATGACAAATTTATTTCCATATCTGATGAAGTTCCCAAAAATCTAGGACTAGGCTTTATGCAATTGAAAAGGGAGAGGAAGAATTATTTTATTAAGATTGCTTCTACTGCTGATGTACCAGGTCAGCAAATAGTGACATAAAATATAGATTTTTTAAAACTTAAGAAGTGTAACGGATTTTTTTTTAAGTTTAGCAAACATATATTGTGTTCACTGTGTATAGGACTACTGCTATTGCAGGGGAGGCAGACCAAGATGACTCAGATAGGAATTGTTGTCAGTGAACTTACAGAAAAGTAGGAAGGTATAATGTATAAAAGCAACAATAATATGAAGGGAAAATTATGAATGCCTTCAGAAATAATTCATTTTATTCCTGTGGATTTAGAAAAGTGAGAGTGAGTAAAGGGCATGTTGGAAGTGTGGGATTTCTTGGAGGAAATGGCATTTAAGATAGTCCAGGCTGAATACAATTCCTACATATGGAGAAAAAGAACTCTGGTCATGAGGAAGACTGCTGGAACAGTGGCTGGAAATATAAACTATGTACTTAGACCATCAGCTTAACTTGCTTGAGCCAACAATCTCTGATGAGAAATAAGTTCGAAGTGGTAAGCCAGAATTAGATCATGAATTGATCTGAATGTTAGGGTAAAGATTTTTTGTTTTGTTTTGTTTTGATCAACATTAAGTTGTATACAACCAAGTATGAAGCAAGGTTTAACAATGAAAATTAGCACCTTTGCTTTTAAGAATCCTACAGTCAAGAGGCAGGATTAAAAATATACACCAAATCAGCCGGGCACGGTGGCTCACACCTGTAGTCCCAGCACTTTGGGAGGCTGAGGCGGGTGGATCACGAGGTCAGGAGATCGAGACCATCCCTGCTAACACGGTGAAGCCCTGTCTTTACTAAAAATACAAAAAATTAGCCGGGCATGGTGGCGGGCACCTGTAGTCCCAGGTACTCCGGAGGCTGAGGCAGGAGAATGGTGTGAACCCGGGAGACAGAGCTTGCAGTGAGCCAAGATCATTACACGACACTCCAGCCTAGGCGACAGAGCAAGACTCCATCTCAAAAAAATATATATATATATTACATATATACGTGTATATATGTTATATATATTACATATATATTACATATATGTGTATATATGTAATATATATGTATATATGTAATATATGTATGTATATACACACACACACACACACACATATATATATACACCAAATCATTCTTGGTCACTGATTCTCCCAATATCAGTAGACAGGAGCAGCCCTGGTAATGCCAGATGCTTCCACGAGGCTGGAGAGAGAATTAGTTGTAATAGCCATGTCCCTAAGGCCAGCTGCTCATCCTTGGCTTTTTGATTGGCTATATCCTCTGAAGCCTTTGTGATTTCCCATCTTTCTCTTTCAAACCGAATGTGTCAAAGCCTTAGCATTATCCTGAATGTGGAATTTTTCTTGACTCTGCCTTGTACCTTTGAAGTTACACCCTAGTACCGTTTGTGTGTGGCTTATTGTTCTTGGATGCCATCAACAGCACAGCTACCTCACAACTTGGGTTACATTTATGATGGTCTCCAATAGAGATCACACTTGGGTTTACTTATTTGGATGAGGATATGTTTTCCATTCACTCATTTCTCTTTCTCAAGATTTTTGTATGGCTTCTTTAGGAAAATAATTTCAGCGTCATAGGGAAAATGGACAAAAGGAAAGTCTAGAATAAGGTAAACCTGTTAGAAACTCTTGAAGAAAGTCAGGGGGAACTGACCTAGGATTGAACCAGGGTGTAAATGGCAGAGGAAGAGGGATGATGGAAAGGAGAGAATAGATGCTAGAGATGTTGCAAAGGAAAAGGTAACAACCAGTGCAACTGGTTGCCAGGATTCAGCAACAAGTTGTGTAGAAAAAGGGAGGGTGAAGGTGATTTTGAGCTAGAGTAACCAAAATATGCAGGGTGGAAGGTTTTGCTCTTAACAGAATAAGGAAAATAGAAAACAGTATATAGGTTTGGGGGAAAAAAAGTTCAGTTTTGAACATATTGAGAAATCTGATGAGTAACCAGATGAAGATCACTATTAAGCATTTGGAAATGAGGATCTGTAACTTCAGAGGTAGCTGGCCTGGAAATGTATATTTGAGAATTATTTGAGGTATTAGTTCATGTTGAGATGAAATGATTGCCTAGAAGGTAATTTTCCAAGGAATGAGTTATTTGGCGAATATGATGAAATTAGGAAATAGGAGGATAAAGGTGAGAGAGATAAAGAAGAGAGAGAAAGAGAGAGAGTGAGAGAGAGTAACACAAAAGTTAGAAGGAGAAATAACAAGGGCACATCCAACTTAGTGATAATGAAAAGTTCATTAATACATTTTATTAGTCAAAGTTCTCCAAAGAACAGGATCAATTGCATGTGTGTGTATATATATATGTATAAAATATATCTCTATCTATCATCTATCTATCTATCTATCTATCTATCTATCTATCTATCTATCTATCATCTATCTATCTATCTATCTATCTATCTATCTATCTATCTATCTATCTATCATCTATCTATATATTCCTATAAAGAATTGGCTTACATAATTATGGACGCTGACAAGTCCAAAATCTGTAGGGTGAGCTGGCAGGATGGAGACCCAGGAGAGTCAATGTTCCAGTTTGAATCCAAAGGCCATTTGCTATAGAACCAGGAAGGGCCAGTGATGTAGACACAGTCTGAAGGCAGCTTGCTGGAGAATTATCTCCTGTCTAGAGGGGATTCTGGTCTTTTTGTTCTATTCTGGTCTCCAACTGCTTGGGTGAGGCCTGCTCACATCATGGAGAGCAATCTGCTTTACTCAAAGTTCATTGATTTAAATGTTAATCACATCCAAAAACACCCTCACAAAAATACTTAGAATAATATCTGGGCAAATATCTGGCATTCCATGGGCCGGCCATGTTTATACGTAAAATTAATCATCAGAAGCTCACTTCTGTCAATTGGTCCCCACACACATCTCCTTATACCATAATTAATCTTCAAATGAAAACAATAACAAGGTTATACCTCTGCCTGACATGATACGACTATCCAGCATACAACCAAAAATGCACTAACTTTTTCCCCAGAAGAGAATACAAAGTTCTTGACTATTGTTTGCCTTTCTCCTTGATATCCTGTAACTTAAATACCATGATACAAAGTCAATATATTTTATGTTACATGGTATTAATACACACACACACACACACACACACACACACACACACATATTTATAACAAAATGAGGAGGGAATACTGTCAATTACATTTCTCCTTCCTGTAACAGGTCATGTGGTCATAGCTGGTATTTATAACTACCTTCTTCCATTCTGTATTCCCTTTGCCTTCAGCAAGCATCTCAGCTGGCTGTGGCTTTTTAACCTGGTGGAGTTACCCAAACCTTCATTCCTGAAGGGTCTGGGCCATGCCTAGTACTGCCTGAATCGTGTCATGGTTTTCCATTGACCTTAACCACAGGGAATAATAATGCTAAGAAATGGCCTAAGGGATTTCCTGTATTCCAGACATACTTTTTCTTACTTCCATTATGGAATAACAGTTCAATTTCTCCTTGGTAGTCAGGCTCAGTCACCACAGATAGCACAATAACTCCCTCCTTTGCTTAAGGTGTAAGGAGTCTAAAGTGGATAGGTGGCAATCCAGTTCAATTGAATCATCATTTCGTCTCTTGGTGGAAGCATTCCTCCTTTTGGAACCAAACTCTCTAGGCCAGCAGAGCTTAAGGTTGCAGGGACAGAAGGAAAACTTTCTGCTAGTAAATCACTAGGATGTAGAACTAAGAACTCTTGGTCAGCAGAGTCTAAGATTGCAGGGATAGGAAGAAAAAAATTGCTTGTAGATAGAAAAAAAAATTAATAGTGTATCAATAGTGGGTGGCCCTACTTTTATTTCCATCTCTCGATCCCTGGACCCATGAATTCTGGCTATGCGAGAAACAGCATCATATATTGGATGTTGATTCAGACCACATACAACCCCATGGAGCTGCAGCTGATACTTCAAAAGGTCATTCCACTGTTTTATCAAGCCAGCTTCTTCAGGACAGTGGGGAAGATGGTGAGTGACTGAATTCCATGAGCATGAGCTCATTGCTTCACTTCATTCTGTGAAGTGAGTTCCTTGATTAGAGGTAATGCTGTATGGAATACCACTGTGGTACATAAGACATTCTAGTCCACAGGTGGCAGTGTTTGCAGAAACATTGCATTCAGGGAATTCAAATTCATATCCAGGGTCTATTCCATAAGACAAAAGGCTGCCTGTTTGATGATGAAAGTGGTCCAACGCCTTTAACCTGCAACCAGGTAGCTGGTTGATCATTCTGAGAAAAAGCACCATATTGAGAAGTGTTGGTTTCTGCTACTCTCATGATGTACACCTTCAAACACTTTTAGACGTTTTTGAAATTTTGAAATGCTGATGTGATACACTGTCTTAAATTTCATCTTGGAAACCCTGCTTGCAAACCCATATTGTTCCCAGAGTAATCATTTTTCTCTCCAATTTTTAGTTAGACAACGAGGAAAACTTATTAATACTTTCAGGTCATCAGATTGCTTAATATCCTTCACCATAATTAGTAGTTCTTAAAAAGTTATATATAATTGCAAAGGAAAGGAAAGTGCTATAGGGAAGTCCCAACGAGAGCAATCAGACAAGACAAAGAAATAAAGGGCATCCAAATTGGAAAGGAAGAAGTGAAATTATTTGCAGATGATGTGACCTTATACTTGGAAAAACCAAAAGGTCCCACCGAAAGAACTATTAGGACTGATAAATAAATTCAGTAAAGTTGCAGTATACAAAAATCGACAGAGAAAAATCAGTAGCATCTCTATATTGCCAACAGTGAACAATCTGAAATAGAAATCAAGAAAGTAATTCCACTTACAATAGTAACAAATAAAATACCTAGGAATTACCTTAAACAAACAAGCAAAAAGCTCTGTAATAGAAATCATAAAACATCGATTCAAGAAATTGAAGAGGACACACAAAAAATGGAAAGATATTCCATGTTTGTGGATTGGAAGAATCAATATTGTTAAAATGTTCATATCATCCAAAGCAATCTACAGATTTAATGCAATCCCTATCAAAATATCAATGTCATTCTTCACAGAAATAGGAAATCTTAAAATTTATATGGGACCACAAAAGACCAGAATAGCCATAGCAATCGTAAGAAAAAGAACAAAATGGGAGGAATAATATTACCTGACTTTAAATTATAAAACAGAGCTACAGTAACCAAAAGTGTGTGGTAATGGTATAAAGACACATAGATAAGTGGAATGGAATAGAGAACCCAGAGATAAATCCATACATCTACAGCGAAATCATTTTTGACAAAGGTGCCAAGAATAAACATTGGGGAAATGATAATCTCTTCAAATGGATATCCATATGAAGAAGAATGAAACTAGACCCCTACTTCTCACCATATACAAAAATCAATTAAAGTGAATTAAAGACTTAAATCTAAGACCTTAAACTATGAAACTACTACCAGAAAACATTGGGGAAAATCTCCAGGACTTTGGACTGGGCAAGGATTTCTTGAGTAATTCCCCACAAACATAGGCAACCAAAGCAAAAATGGACACGTGGGCTCACATCACATTTTTAACCTATTCAGGTTAAAAAGCTTCTGCACAGCAAAGGAAACAATTACCAAAGTGAAGAGAAAACCCACAGAACAAGAGAACATATCTGCAAACTACTCATTTGCAAGAGATTAATAACTAAAATATATAAGGAGATCAAATATGAAAATATCTAATACTCCAATTAAAAATTGCTGAAAGAGGCCAGGCACTGTGGCTCATGCCTGTAGTCCCAGCACTTTGTGAGGCCAAGGCGGGCAGATCACTTGAAGTCACGAGACCAGCCTAGCCAACATGGTGAAACCCTGTCTTTACTAAAAATAAAAACAAATTAGCCAGGTGTGGTGGTGCATGCCTGTAGTTCCAGCTACTGAGGAGGCTGAGGCAGGAGAATTGCTTGAACCAGGGAGGCAGAGGTTGCAGTGAGCCATGATGGTGCCACTGCACTCCAGCTCGGTGACTGAGTGAGACTTTGTCTAAATAAGTAAAAGAAATATTGCTAAAAGATTTGAATAGATATTCCTCAAAAGAAGACATACAATTGTCATACAGTTATATGAAAAGGTGCTCAACATCATAATCATCAAAGAAATGGAAATCAAAACTACAGTAAGATATCATCTTCCCCTAGTTAAAATGGCTTATATCTCAAAGTCAGGCAATAACAAATACTGGCAAGGATGTGGAGGAAAGGGAACCCTTGTACGCTGTTGATGGGAATGTAAACTAGTACAACCCCTATGGAAAACAGTTTGGAGGTTCCTCAAAAACCTAAAAACAGAGCTACCATATGATCCAGCAATCTCACTGCTGGGTATATACCCAAAATAAAGGAAATTAATATATTAAAGAGATATCAGTATATTAAAGAGAATCACTCCCATGTTTGTTGCAGCTCTGCTCACTATCGTGAACTATTCCAAGATTTGGAAGCAACTTAAGTGTTCATCAACAAGTGAATGTATAAAGAAAATGTGGTGCATTTGTACAATGGAGCACTATTCAGTCACGAAAGAAAGATTTTGTCATTTGCAACAACATACATAGAACTGGAGCTCATTATGTCAAGTGAAATAAGCCAGGCCAGAGAGACAAACTTCACATGTTCTCACTTATTTGTGAGCTCTAAAAGAAAAATAATTGAACCCATGGAGATAGAGAATAGAAGGATGGTCGTCAGAGGCTGAGAAAGCTGGGGAGGGGATGGTTAGTGGGTATAAAAAAATAGAAAGAATGAATAAGACCTAGTATTTACTAGCACAACAGGATCACGTTAGTCAAAAATAATGTAATTATACATTTTAAAATAACTTGAAGAGTATAAGTGGCTTGTTTGTAACACAAGGGATAAATGCTTGAGGGGATGGATATTCCATTTACCCTGATACGATGATTACACACTGCATGCCTGTATCAAAATATCTTATGTAGCCCGTAAATATATATGCCTACTATGTATCCATGAAAATAAAAAAATAAAAAGATAGCATTCTAGGCAAAAGAGTAGAAGTTTTAATGGTTTATTTTGTTGTGTCCTCCTTGACACTCTATAAACAATAAATAATTCAGTTACTTTTCTCAAGCCGAAATTTCATTTGGGACATTTTGAACACTGGGGCATGAAGGATATGTATATTCAAATTTGTGTAAAATGTCTGTACACTAATAATGGAAACCAGGATAGAGTGCTACTATGACAATAACAATTGGATCGTGCCAGTGTCCTCAGCCAGGTGATATTTCAAGTATAGTTTTTGAATAACTGTTTACACAGGGGTTTGCTTAAGCAGTACCATGAGTTTGTATAAGATATGCAACACAAGTAACTTTGCACATTTAAAATTTAAAGGGACCTAGTGATTTATTGATCACTGGTGGCTTTTAATTAGGTGGCATGAATAGAAGGGAAAGATTAAAAATCTTAGAAAGCACTCAACATACTTGAAAAAAATATCTAAAATAAAACCCACAAATACTTCCTCACTCTTTCAGGTAGCAATAAAACTATAAGTCATCTAGACCTTAGTGGAAAGTAGGTAAAATTTCCTAGCATTTAAAAAAATTATTTGTGAAGGAAAAAGAGCAAAAAAGGACAGGGCATGAAAATTCTTCTAAAGAGATAAACGTATACCTCATACCTCCTGTCACTCCCACCATTTCCCTTCTGAAGCAGAACAGTCTGGAAAATGTTTTCAAGTATAAATTCTTTTTACCAGTCCCTTTCCTACACCATGTTCTGTTTCAATTTTGAAACTCCTTTGAGTCAGAGCTGGAAATGACTGTAATTAATTCATATATCATATAAAAGAGAGCACAAGAAAATTAAAAATGGCCCCACCCAAGAGAATATTTAAAGCATCTCTTCATGGAGACTTTCAGGGAATTTTGGAGAATGACTGGGAACAGCTCTTACTCAGTATCCCTCACGAGATATATGAGCTCTTCCGCCTTTACGCCAACAGCTCTTCTTCATATGTTGTAGAGTAAGAGTCTTCCTAGAGTGATAACCTTAAACAAACTCCTAAAGGCTACTTAAGGATAAGTGACAGTTTCAGCAAACATCAAAGCTAGATTTCAAGGAAGTCTCAACTCTAAGCTGTCTTAAAGCAAGCTGTAAATTTTACTGACACTTGTGTTCACAATTAAAAAAAAGAAAAAAATATACGTATATATATTTCTATGGCCTGGCGTGGTGGCTCACGCTTGTAATCCCAGCACTTTGGGAGGCCGAGGCAGGTGGATCATGAGGTCAGGAGTTCAAGACCAGCCTACTTTTTTAAAACAAAAATTAGTGGGTGGTGGCCATCCTGTAGCCCACTACTGGGAGGAGACAGGAGAACTCTTGAACCAGCAGGCCAATGTGTTTATTTAAATTATCTCTAATGACAAGCAGACACTGTTTACTTTTTCTTATTCCCAACCTCTCTGACTTTTAAAAGCTAGTGAAAGTGTTTTCCCAGAAATGTTATTTAATCACCAGGAAAAAATTGTACCAAGATAAGTAAAATGACTATACAACTGTGATTCAAAGCTTCAGAAAAGCATTTAATGTTGTTTAATACACTGTTTAAATGCATTAAATTAATATTGCTTGGCATTTTAGATATTTGCTCATCTTTTGGATTCCCAAAAGTATTTGAAATAGAAAATTATTTAAAATAGAACTAATTTTGAAAATGTTGTATTGCTATTCACCAACTAGATTATGTAATAATTATATATTCACATATATTACTTAATTTGGTTTCTGAGAAAAATAATTTGAGGATAAGGTTAGTAACTATCTATATGGCAACTGCTATGTGCCAGGTGCCAGGCTTTCTTCTAAAAGCTCTGTATACACTGACTGATTTCCTCATCCCAGGACTAGTATTATGCCCAATTTACAGATGAGGAAATGGAAAGTTATGTAGCTTTCCAGTGGTCACTGGTAGAGCTGAGAGTCTTTAATGACTTCTTAATTTGATCCTTGCGGGGCATCTCTGACCTCGATAACTGTGGTCTACTTATACTAATTTTTGAGGGTAGAAAAAGAAGAAATTTAACTAACATTAAAAAATTGGCCAAAGATCTAGGTGTTCTTCTTTGTCAAAAAAATGTTGAAAATTCTTACATGATATTTGGTGACTCATTCAAGCCACAGATGTTCAGATCCTAATACCTCCATTGACTCAAGCCATTTGTCACACTCAACCCCACTAAATGTTTGTTCACAGCTCTACTTTCTCATTTCTCCTGTCAAAAAGGGGTAAGGAACGAATTGAAGGAGGCTGTCAACATTTACCCTCTCACTTGTCATTTTTGGCTAGGCCACACTTTAACCAATTTTCATCTGCAGTTTGAGCAAACCTCAAATTGCAGTCATGTCTTTTAAAAACTTTGGGACATTGTTTCTCTGACCAAATTAGCTATATCTTGAAGGAGTATGATGACTATAGACAAAGGAAGTTGGAAAGCGAGTTATAAATAGTAACTAATTCCTAATGTGTTGTAAGAGTTTGATAGCAGAAAGTAAATAAAAACATTTTTGACTGTTCTATGTCACCACTTTTATTTTTTTGAAGATGTGCTTAATATTCCTTCTTGAATGCCTGCCTGAAAATTACCATTCAGTTTGAGAAAACTAAGGAATCCGTGTCAATTAGAGAGTTTGCTAATTGAGAGCCTCTAATTAAAGAGCCTACCTACATTGAGAATATAGATAGAACTAAAACTCAAATGGTGACACTCCAGTGACTCTTTCTAGAGCTGAATCAAGTTCTGGTACATGGATTTTTAGAGAAATGGATTAACTCAAGGGTCAAACTTCCCTTAAGCATATATCTCAAAATTCTTCCAGGAAATGAAAAGTTCAAGTCCAATTCAAGTTTAAATTATTTATATATTAAGTAATTAAATATGCAGTCTATAATGTAGAATAGAAAGGTGTTCATTCACATTGCTCATTTTAAAATTCAGTTTCTGAATAGAAATATACTTTCCTTTTCTATGCCTAGAAAGAAGCATTACAACAAATGTGTGTGATGAACCACAAGTTTCTTAAATAAAACGTGCTCACAGATTTTTTTGTCTGCCATTATTTTATATTTTGATACAAGTTCATTTACTCTTATCTATATAATTTTAAAGTATTGTCTCACAGGACTCTTACCATTCCTAAGAATTCAACTTCTTGCTATGTTCCTTTCACATAAACACAAGCACTTTGTTAAAAAATACGTACCAAATATTAAAAGATAGATGGTCTTGGAACAATTTCATATCACACCAGATTGCAAAACAAATGAGTACTTGTATCAAGGTACATTGGTAATTTCTGGATATGAATAAGATTAAAAAGAATGCATTTATTGAGAAGGCAGAACCATTGAATTCTCAAGGCTGGGTGTATACTCGCTTCAGTGTTAATAGCACTTGTGTTTTCACACTTTCGTAGAAGCAGACTTCTGTTCATTTGTTGCTTTTTGTATGGAATTCCTTATACCAATAAATTTTAAATTTTTTTTATTATGTTTAGCGTGACATAATTTTTAAATGGATACTCCTTTGTTATCTAAAGCAGCCTTTAGATATTTTTTCTGACGAGGAGCACAATTTACATGTTAAAAACTATGTTGATAAATTTAACACTGAAAAAAGAATAACCAAAATAGAGCAGACTTTGCTTTTTGATTGCGATGATTTTGTGTTTGCTTTCCAAAAAGAAAAACAACAGGGACAAACAGTAATGTTTAATGTTTGGGAACTGCCAAAGCAGTCATATAATTTCATTGTTATACCTAGTCCAGAAAAACGCAAGTGTACAGAAAATGATTCTCCTATTAAAGAACATTTTAACTCTATCTTTACTTATATTCAGAATATCTAAGTAATATATCTCTAGACAGCTTCAGCCTCTACTAATGCTCAAAAGAAAGTGCCTAATAAATATATATGCAGCACGTAAGCTCATATGGTAGCTTACCATAGTCATGTTATGTTTCTTGGATGTGAAGCCGTTGAAATGGAAAGTATTAAAGCCTTTCCAAAGGGAACTATTTTTGATAGTTTATTACTTGCCTTGAGCTTACAGTTGTAAGGTTCTGATTTTATTAATTCATACATACTGTATTATTCCCAAAATGTTTTAATTTGCTTTTAGGGTCAGTTGCTCTGTTATCAGTATTCTCTTATGAAGAATGTCAGATTTCTATGAAATGAAAACCAATGCTTAATGTAACATTATAAAACAGTAACTTGAGAGCAATTAGTTATTGGGCATCATAAGAAATATATACATGTTACCAATTTCTCATGAAGAGGAGTTTTCTTCCTTCTTCTTGATTACCTACATTTTAAGTATACTTTTTTGAAATAATATTTAGGAATTATATGATAAGGGATATTTCTAAATTTTATATTTTAAAATTTCAGAATATTTATAAAACTCATAAATACTAATGCAACATAGTAAAATTTGAATTATAAATATTTCCAATTTGTGTTAAAAAGTTGGTGGAGAAAGATCTTTTAAGTCCACCAATATTAAAATTTCTTTGTCTTAATAGACAACTTTTATAACTCTTCCATAATTGTACTACAATTAGATTTTAATTCAACATAGAAGTCTAGATGATATGAATTTTTTAAAATAGAGGATACAAGAGGATTAAATTGGTTCTTTTTACAAGTAATTGTTAACAGACATTGTTGGGGGTAAAGAGAGTTCTTTTTGCTATAACAAAATATCTTTAAATTTAACTATATAAAATAGGAAACATTGGGCATCAGAAAAGATGGTTTTACAAAGGATTGATCAAGTTGATAGTCTACTAATGGATTTTACTGAGATAGTGATCCTTAAACACTGTTTTCTGAGAATGTGGGATTATATTTTCCATTGATAGTGATAGGCATTGATGGATAAGTAAAATACATTATGAATCTGAAATCGATGTACAATGGAATGGCAATTAAAAAAATAGCTATCATATACCCTACATAATCAAGCCTTAGCTGAGGCCATGATTTCAAAATATTTTTTAACCTTTTCTGAAGACAATTATAAAAATATATTGTGACATAATTAAATTTCAGTTTAACATGTTCATCAGTAATTTTGGTATTACGGTAAGAATTACAAATCTCATAGCTTGGTGCAAAAATTATCGATCAGTCCTATAAAGCAATTGGTATTAAAGAGTTGGTATTAAGGGTGACCTTTGAAACATTAATACCTATTCTGCTTGATTTTCACCCTTTGTAAATTCTTATAACCAATTTGTAGAAATATGTGGAAAACATTTGTAATATGAAATCAACTATGAATTATTTAGAGAATGGTATCTAATTTGTGAAATATCTAGTAACTACCTTCTGGTTGGCCACTGTGTTGCCATTTTATCATCTTACAAATACCTATCAGAGAGAAAGCAAACCAAAATAAACCAAATAAACAAAAAATACAGCAAACCCAAACCTGCTTAGTTTTGTTGGTATTTAATTGTTTTAAGAAAAATTTTATTTGGAAAGATGGAAATTGAGATTTTGACTTAATAACTGGATTTTAATTTTATCTGGCTTTTGTTGATATGGAGGTGGTGTAAGAAGTGATTTATGGCTGTGTATGGATGTGTGTGTGTGTGTGTGTGTGTGTGTGTGTGTGTATGTATGTAACTGAAAACACTGCCACACAAATAAAGCTGAAATAGGAAAAATAATAGAGCATGAGCAAATACTTTTCCCAAAATTAACACATTAAATCTGATCAGCAACCACAGTGATGGAAAGAGGCCATTGCTATTCTCGACTAGTAAGGAAAAGAAACCAAACCAAGGAGATAGGGTTTATTGCCAAATATAAAACTAATTTTAAGACAAAATGCTAGTAAAATTATGCCAAACACAGTTTTTTAAAATAAAATTAAATATTGACTAGAATTTTAAGTGGTGTTTTGTTTAATGAAATCTCAGTGTTAATAAGTTTCTTTTTTAAACAAAAACAAAAACAAAAAACAAAACAAACAAAAGACAGCAAGATCTTTTGAGTTTGGTTTCCTACCAAGTTAGCCTTGAGAGACAGGATTGGCCATAGGGGCTTAACTGTTCTAGCCTCCATCTTTGTGATGTAATAGTTTGGAGTCTCTAGGAGAATATGTGAGAAATACAGGAGAGCACATCTATAAAGTACACTTTGTTCTCTCCAGTGGATCCTTAAGGTTTCATGATTTCACCTCTTCATTATCACTTGTTTGACTTTATCATCAAGATTAATTTGTTCTTCCAAATGGATTATTGAAGTTTATTTAAAAAATATGTATATTTTTTCTTTTCTGTAGATTCTCCAAAATAGCTATAAGAGCCACTAAAATGCTTCAATTTTGCTGAATTGTTGGCATCTGAGTTATGTGACTTATTTGCACAGGGAAATATGTTAGGTTTTCAGAAGAATTCATGGCTTGTCTTTTTTTTTTTTTAACCGCCTAGTAAGACTTGCAATGTGACATTTGACTTTGGAAAAAGACACTGCACTAACAATTTTAAATTGATTAGCATGTACACAGCTACTTCTAATTTTTTGGACAAAAGAAAAGAGTACAATCTTTGACTTTGAAATCATGCTATATGAAGTGTTATATTTAGACTTGATAGAAAACACACAAATGTTTTTAATTCCATACTTCTCTAAACTGCTTGGACCAAAATATATTGTTCTTTTTTTTTTTAATTGATTATCTATAGAGTGAGTGGGGAGAATATTGCATTGTGGCTAATTATTCACTAGCTGTCTTATTTTTCCTGGAAAATTCTCCTATGTGTGACAGGAACTAATAATTAAAAAATAAAATTTGAAGTAAATAAAAGAAGAAAATATTAATTTGTTTTGTGCCACATGTGGGCATAGTTGTGGGTTACTGTTGTAGGGACACAGCTCTTGAAAAATGTATTCATTATTCCTCAATATTTTAATTGTATTATTTATATTTATTTACATAAATGAAAAGTTACCCTTTTATAAAAAAAACTATTCATAGCAAAATATGATAATACCATTGTTCAACTTTTGTAAAACAGAATTATGCTATATAACTGTTTCAGCTACAAGTCTAATTTATAAATCTCTCTGAAATATTTATGTTACTTAATGAATAGATCACAGAAAGGTTTACTAAAATATTTCCCATTGATTTTTAACCTAAGTTACTTCATATTTTATTTTGGATGGTCTCCAATTACAAATTCATTTGTAAGTTGTTGTTTTGTAAAACAATTTAATCCTGGCATGTAACTTAATTCAGAATTCAATCAGGCTGATTCTATAATATGTTAAAGAGAACGTACACCGATATGACAAATATGACTTTTACAGAAAAAATTTGGGATCTGTCCTTGGAAGGAACTCTACTGCTTTATAGGTGTAGAAAGTGAGAGCTGACAAGAAATTCCTCTGGATCTTAGGAAAACAAACAAACCATAAAAAGTATTATACTTATAACTATTATGTATCATTCCGACAATTTAGTACAGCATTATAAGAGAGATGACATATCAGCCAATCTCATTTTTAATCCAATTATATTTAAGAAAGCAGAGCACACACATATAGCTGTACAGCAAGCAGTAAAAAGGAGAGAACTGTGTTTCTCTCATGCACACACATATTTGAATGGACATAAACATGGGAATAATAGACACCATGGGCTACTAGACTGGGGAGGGAGGGTGGGTATGGGTTGAAAAACTACCTATTGTTTACTGTATTCATTACTTGGGTGATGGGATCTGGACCCCAAACCTCAGCATCACCCAATATACCAAGCCTGTATATGTATCCTTTTATCTAAAATAAAAGTTGAATTGTTTTTTAAAAGAAAAAGAAGGAAAAAAGAAAGGAAGAAAAGCCTCCTGGTAATTTTAGTTTGCTGATCATAGTTTTAACTATGAGTGGTGGAAGGGTGTGGAGCCTGGGGGTGGATCACATCTTGCGGTTGTCTTTACCACAGTCAGCTCAGGGGGCAGGGACCGGGAGGGCAGGATAGTACAACGACCCTGGAAGCTAGCCAGCCATGGACATTAATTAACTTGAATGACTACATTTCAGAATTTGTGAGGTACAAAGTACTTTAAGTTTCTGAGAAAATGAAGACTTAAAACTAAAATCTTCTACAGTTTTCCAATCTACTCATTAAGTATTCACATTTATAGGCAGTTCAACCCTATCTGTGGAAGAGAAAAATTTTCTAAAAATTGAAAAGTTGCTTGGTGTTAGTGAAACTATAATACACAGTAAAGACCACAGTGTGAATAGTTTAAAATGACCAAAAAAAGAAATGAAAGAATTGAACCCCTGACCTTAACCAGATTGAGTAGATATTATCTCATAAGAAAGGAAATGAATTTGCAGATGACTTCCCAATATACTGGATTACAGAGTGTCTCACAAATCCCTTACTCAGGTAAAAGAGTGATCGTGGTGACTGACAGTAATGTTCTTCATTTGAAGAAGGTCTCCCTGAGTTGAAAACAAAATCATCTGGCAAAATAGGGTGATGGTCTTATTTTAAGACAACAAAATTCAGTGTGATGCTTCTGTTAAAAAAATTATAGAATGCACTTAATACCTCAAATTGAATGAATTGCATGGTAATAATTATCTCTCTATGTATTATAGCCAGTTAGTGAAAATGGTTCCTTTATAGACAGGCTAATTGGATTATACATAGAACAATTCAAGATATCTAAAACTATTAGGCTATTGATCAATTGATATGACTCCTGATACTTGAAATAAGTAAAATTGCCAAAGTCAAAGCCAAAGCCATTTTGGCTGCCTCTCCAACTGTGAAAATCATTAAAATAAAATTGTCTCAAGACCCAATTACTTCATGGATGTATTTTAATGGTTATTGTTTTGTTTAATCATTTTATTGCAATTAAAAGCTTGCTAAATAGTTCTTTTTAAGCGTCCCAACATTTTTCTTGAACTTAGGTGATTCTGCAATGGAGGTTTTTTGTAGATTAGTGCCTATTCTGTCCACTTTTTATCCTATACATCAATATCATTGTGGAAAAAAGGTTCTATTTTTTCTTGGTTTAGATGGAAAATTTAAATACTAATGTCAAATGACAAAATACTTAATCAATAGGCAGTTTATGTCTTTACAGTGAAAGAAATCCCAGGGCAAATAAAGGAAAATGGGGGACTATTTTGAAACCTTGAGGGTAATAGCCAGCTAGCAATGGTTGGAATTAAAGCTTGGTGTTGGTAAAACATGCTTCTAAGTGCCATGTTCCAGGAAAGGTGGAGAGATAATTGGTGTGAGATAGGCAAAGAGGGTGTGAATTTCAAAGACTAGCTTTCTTATGAGCAAAAACATCATATTTCTCAAACATAGATTTCATCTTTTATTTATTCAACAAACTTTCATTGAACATTTACTACATACCAAGAAATTCGTATGCGATATAACCCAAAGGTGATTTAGACAGATTTGCGACTTAAAGAACTCTTCCTCCTGAAAGGAAATAAACAGTCATGTGCAATGCCATAAATATGATAGTAGGAATATGAAAAAAGTAGTAATTTATCAAATAGAGCTGTTTTCAGGATGCATATGGCATCGAAAATCCTTAACAAGAAAAATTTATTTTCCCTGATTGAAAAAAGACAGTGTCACTATGTATTGGTAGTTATATTTCACAGGGAGTAAGAGTGTGGGAATTTCAGGGAAGTGGACAGAGTGGGAATTTTCAGGGAAGTGGATGTATTTTAGGCAAAATATAAAGCAGAAAAGTGCATTGTACATCTCCAGAGAAGGAAGGGAATGGGGGAAATGGGGAAGATGAGAGGGGAGTCCAGGAAGATGTGAGTCTGAAAGGCTGGGTCACTAAGGGCATTGTTCCTTATTTCTAAGGAGATTCAGATTGGTACTATAGGCAAGTGGAAATCATTGGAGAATTTTAACTTTGAGTGCATGATCAGAATTTTATTCTGGGAAAATCATTCCTACAGCAATTAGAAGATGAGTGGAGGCTGGTAACAGGGAATTAGGAGGTTATGACAGATGATGAGAGTCTTTACCTGGGAAGATGGAGAGGAATTGGAAATAAATGAAAAGTTAAGAGTAAAATGATGGTG
The DNA here is from genome assembly GCF_009828535.3 of Hylobates moloch. Lineage (NCBI taxonomy): Eukaryota > Metazoa > Chordata > Mammalia > Primates > Hylobatidae > Hylobates > Hylobates moloch. The sequence continues at coordinate 59,064,039 of NW_026652281.1, read as the reverse complement.
ATGAATAAAAAGATTTAACTAGCACTTATAGGGTAGCATTGAGAGTAAGGATATGAGAGGATCTTAAGGTTTTTAGCAAGGGAACTGGATGGGTAATAGTAACTAACTTCTCAGTGTTTATGTACAAACAGCAAATCTGTTCAGATTTGTATACCCCCTTGTTTTCTGTAAAGATATAGCCAAGGTTATATCTTCAGATAGTCTGTGGCAGTATGTATTCTTGGGGAAATTTACTCTGATATATATTTGGAGGACGGTTGTCAAAATAAAAATATCAGGCAACTTACACTATAACACTATAATTTATCAACCTTCTTCAATCTGTAAATCAACTTTCTCTCTCTCTCTCTCCCTCTCTTTCTCTTTCTCTCTCTCTCTCTCCCTCTCAGTTTCTCTCATTCCCTGTGAAATGTAACTACCAATACATAGTGGCACTGTCTTTTTTTTTAATCAGGGGAAAATACACTTTTCTTGTTAAGGATTTTAGATGCCGTATGCATCCTTAAAATGCTTTTGGGAGAAAGGAGCTGTGTAAGTCTTGCATTATTCCATTAAAAATTATGAGTCAACAGGGCAGAATGTATTCTGCAATTTATGCCTGCCTGTGAACATTAGAACAAATCTGCCAGATCAGGATTTGGTGGTGGAGTGTGGGAATTTTCCATGCCTTGTAGCATTGATGCCTATGACTTTTAGTCCAAGTTATCTAATGGGAGCCATTTCCTATTCATTTTGTGAAGTGTGGACAGTGGTTTTGATAAATGAACACGGCTTTGGATAATTTGAGTAGAATCCTTTTCTAGGTAACACCTTGTGCACTACAGAGACTAAAAAGAATGATGTTTTAGACAAAGGAAAAATGTACATGTGAAGCCTATTGATAGAAAATTATTTTGGTTATGTTCTGAATCTAAATATGTAATCATAATAAAGAAATACATCTGTAGGCCTAGGAAGAGGGAAGGGAAAGGAGGAAAAAGAAGCCAAAATAAATGTTATTGGCAGTACAATAATGTTTTCTGATCATAGATTTTAATAAGAAGCCAAGATGTCTCAACCTAAGTTAAAAATGTAACATCAACTTTGTAGAGGGGAATTAGGAAGAATACATACACACACACACACACACACACACACTCACACACTCACACACTATATCATTACAATGACCTTGAAGTCACAATATTAAAGGAAAAAGATAAAAGAAACCTGGAAAAATTGGAAGAGCGCTTACTATTCTGTGCGCAGAAAATATTTAATTTAAACACTCTAAGAAATTACGTCCAAAGAATCATTATCCCAGGAAACATCTATAGAATGAATGTATTTTGAGATCTTCATTACAGTTTAATTTGCATAGATATTTTGGGGAACTCTAGGACTCTAAGTGTGTCCCTAGGATTTTATTTGCAGAAATGAAGTAAACTATGGATAAGCTTTTCTCAAGTCTTGAATACTAGATTTGAGACTGCATCAAGGAAGCATAATAGACTCCACTCAGACACACTCAGGGAGAACATCAAGATAGAGTGTGACACTTTACCCACTGTTAAGGAAGAGACTGAGAGCTTGAATGCTGACTCAGGGAATAGGGAAAGAGTGCTTGCTTCCTCAGTGTGGCAATAAGGGAAATGGCTAAGTTCAGCTTGCTGGCAGAACTATGTTACACTGCAAAGCATGAGACGGGTTCAATGGAGCGAGTCTGAGCAACCCTTTAGGCAGGGTATCCCAAACTTACCTGACTGCTGAAACATGTTTAAGTTACAATGCATTAATGGAATACCAACAGAAATCACAGGACATATTGCATACTTTGATCAAAGAAGACCTCAAACATGACCAGTCTCATACCTGATTTAAAAGCTGCAAAAAATGAGCAAAACTTATTCATATGTGTGCTGTAGCTTTATAGCACCACCAACCAGATAATTTATTTTATTTCATTAGTAACAAGAAACTTAATTATTTCAAGCTTAAGTATAATAAAATATCAAAACATTTTTATCAGGACAGTATATTAAAAATATTTTTGTAGCATATTCACTTAATATTATATAATATGAAATCTTACTTTATATAGGAACTGTGTAGAAAAAAGAGAATAGGAATTGTATATTTTCCAACATTTGGGTAATCTTAGATGGACTGTTCTAAGCATTACTTCAAAGACAGGAAAAAATGAGATCCATCAACTTAATTTTGAAATATTGCAAATTTTACTTGACGTGTTTTATTTAGACACAATTTGAAAACGATATGACTCTTCTTTTGTTTAATTCCCTCCTTTTTCAATTATAGTTCATAATAAATGGAATCATGAGGTATACATTTTTCATATGTGACAAACATTAAAACCATACAGTATTTTACAGTTGTAAAATGCTACTAAAAACCAATCATCTTCAAATAGACAATACATGTCAACCTGAGGGTTAAGTGGTAAATACTGCATCAAGGTGTAGATTAAAAGTCATAAAGTCGCTGTTGTGACTTCTGGGTGTCCTGGTGTGCATTTCTTTCTTTCTTTCTCTTTTTTTTTTGAGACGGAGTCTTACTCTGTCGCCCAGGCTGGAGTGCAGTGACGCAATCTCGGCTCACTGCAAGCTCCGCCTCCCAGGTTCACGCCATTCTCCTGCCTCAGCCTCTCCGAGTAGCTGGGACTACAGGGGCCCGCCACCACGCCCGGCAATTTTTTGTATTTTTAGTAGAGACGGGGTTTCACCGTGTTAGCCAGGATGATTTCGATCTCCTGACCTCGTGATCCGCCCGCTTCGGCCTCCCAAAGTGGTGTACATTTCTTAAAAGCAGAGAATTGTATGACAGTTGTAGTTGTTTGCACATTTATTCAAAATTTTCATAAATTAATATATAAAATAAATGTGGAGACAAAAATACTTCTAGCTATCTGCCTCTCTGTCTCTCTCTCTCTCTGTGTATATGTGTGTGTGTATGCGTGTGACCTTGAAGAACAGAGTTTGGGAATCGTTGCTTGTAATTGCAGAGAGCAATATAACACTCTCCATTATCCAGTCAATTAAAGAAAGGTTCAAGGCTGCGATTTAACACAAAAATCATATAAATTCTTTGGGAAAAGGCACTAGAAGTTGCTACTGTTTCCTGAACGCCCACCTGTCATTGTTGCCTTTATCAAGAATTGCTGCTGAAAACCATCATGGAGACAGAAGCAGCAGCCATGAAAGGGGGGATTTTGCACTGAGCACAACCTTTAGGGCCATAAGGTAGACTTGTAGAGGGTCTCTGCTCCTGTTTCTCAAACCACAATGCCACACTAGGAGAGGTCCATGTAACATTGGGGTTGTGTGGTGCTAGCAGGAGAGGGAGTAGTGGAGATGATGATAATGATGATTTTATTGCTCCTTACTGAGGTGGAAGAATAACAGTTTCACAATAGGAAATCCAGTGTGGGTTAAATCCCAGCTTAAACTGGGTAAGAATTTAATTTCTCTACAGCAACAATAACTGCCCTTGGATTTCTGCTACAGTAGTATGACCTGGATGAAAGAATTTAATATTTATATAGACCAATAATAAATTTAGAAGCAGGATACAGGTTGACTCAATGGATATTCCAAGATTAGAATATGTAAATGGAATTAGTAATTTGAGTTCAAGCTGAGAACCATCATTGGTGGAGAAGTGGAATTAGCTCTTCTGTTTGAGTCATTCTGTACCTGGATCTTTAATCCTGGGAAGTCCACTGAGGCCACAGAGTCCTGCTGGTTCCTAAGAACAGTACTGATATAAACCACAGTCTAGGTGCATGCACTTTCCCCACCTGATATCTGATATCATTGATTAAAAAGTGTTTTTAACTACTGTCCTAGTTTTTTTGTTTGTTTTGTTTTTACCTTTCCTTTCCATGCCTCTGGCTCTCCCTGCTCTACTGATGTGGTTTGGAGTTTTCTGCCCTTGCCACATTCTCTCACAGGGAAGCTCTCCCTGATTTCTGGCTACCTAGTGAGCATCCAGATGGTTCTTCTTCAGCCCTAGTAGGCAAGGAGCTGGAGAATCATGCAATATTTTGTCATTGTCTGAGACATCTCAGTGTTGGAAACTAAACACATGAAAACTCAACCATTTGTGAAAATCCCTATAAAAGGGCTAAAAGATAAATGTGATCAGTTTGAAAATCTGAGAGATTACCATAGGGACTCTGTATCATATCATTGCTGTATATTGAAACAAGCCATACACAGACTGTGTTTAATTGTAGACCAATGATATTACACCGTATTGTTTTAATCTTAGAAGCCTGATATGTTTTTTAGGTATCATGGTTAAGAAAAAATATTAGAAAGGAATGAAATTAATAGCTTCAGCTAAATGTTTTGGGAAGACAGTGTCCTTTAGAGACAAGAGAAAGTCTACACACATGGCTGTTTAAACTCAAAGGTTAGATGACAGATAACAGGGCATTGTCTGAAGGCTTTTGCAGTTCAGGTTCATGCTATCAAACTCTCTAAATTACACCAATATACAGCTGATAAGAAACCGTAATGGACCTTTCATTTCCTATCTGTATAGTAACTAGCCCGAACACCATGTATGGTCATAAGATTGTTACCTATAAGACTTCATTCTGATAACTTCCTGTCAAGTGATGTGTTGCAGAAACTGTTTCCGCCTTATCTTCTCTTTTGCTACAAGATTTTCCATGCATATCACTTCAAAAAAAGTTTACGTTTATTAACCATCTGGATTATTTTAATGGAGTTTACATACCACAATATTGGTTATTTTATATATATTAAAAAATAATAAATATGAGATATATGTCAGATGCATTTATCTATCTACCAATAAACCAGAACTTATGAAGATGAAAATAGTCCAGGAAAATTGACTTTAAAAGCATTTTATTATGTAGTAACAGTTTACACAAATTTAAATATTAAATACTGACTTCCTTCTGAAACCTACATTTAACTTTGGAGAACATTCCCAGGTATAACGACATTTGTATTTCATTTTTTTACCCTTAGCCATCTGACTTCCTTCTAAAGGCTCCTAAACCTATATGCCAGCCTGATCTTTCTCTTAGTTTCTTGACCTGAATTTCCACCTCCTTTTGAGCATTTTCATCTAGATGACAGGTATGGAGACTTGCATCTCAAGCTAAATATTTCTCAAAACTATTCTTCATTTTTTCTCTTTTCTCCAAACCCCCGTGTGTTGACTTTTCTAAGCTTCTTTATGGTGGCCCTATTCTCTGGGTTACTCATCCTTCAAGTCGCTTTGCCTCTTTCTTCTCCCCAGCTCTGCTTGTTCACATCCATTCAATTAGTTTCATCATGTGCTTCTGTGACCTGTCAGTTCTTTCCCAGTGTCTTCAGCATCTGCCCCTTTTTAGCCATTCCTGCTCTCACAATCTCCGTGGATTTCGTCATGTCTGTTTTTGGTTTCGCAATTGGAATTCACCTGTTCAATTTCTCTTTCCTTATTCATCCTATATAATGTCCATATTAATATATTGCTGAACTTGTTGGGAGAAACATTTAATTGTCCCTCTTACTTCCTGAATAAAGACAAATGACTATAGCCTGATACTCAAGACTCTTCAAGGTCTGGACTATGTGTACCTCTCCAGACTCAGTGACCATGATTACCTTTCCTATAGCCTGCAGCTCAGCCAAAGTGGACTACTTGCATTGCCTAAGCATGCTCTGTTCCTTTCTCATCACATTCTGTATGAGAAATTTGTTTCTTCCCCAGATATGCCCCTCAGAGTCTATCTGTCCTTCGTGGTCTAGCATAGCTGTCTTCTTTTCAATAAAGTTCTGACTAAGTGGCAGTGTCCATATGTTCCATGATGGGCAGATCTATGCAAACATACTCCCAAAGTCTGAGGAAGCTGAGAGGCTGAAGAAAAAGGCTGACAAATCCAGTTGCTTGGAAAGAAACATTTAATAAGGACTTATGAACAGAAGCCATGTCTGTGTCTTGGGCACTGGCAAGACAAGATGGTGGATCCCTGTGCCATTACCCCCCCCCCCGCCCCGAACCGTGGCTTACATACCATAGGGAAGTAACATGTAGGACGATGAAGTTGACCTCCCAAGGAAAGGCAAGAATGCTATGTGAACGTAGCATTGATGGTCAAGGTTGTTTTGACCTAAGGGCAAGATTTATGGTAAGTACATGCTCTTACACAAAGAACAATAGATAAACTGGAAATCTTAAAGATTCCAGTTCCTTCTTGGAACTGGGGTTAATCAGAAGTTAGCATAGTGGATTGGCAACCAAGATGGAGTTGATTTGGTCTCCACACCATATTTTATCATTTCCGTGATAAAGTCTGTATGTCATAATGAATTTTGCTTCCCTCAGGAGATGCTAAATAAATGTTTGTCAAATAAACAGAAGAAAATTTAAAAAAAACTAAGAAAATTGAATTTCATCACATTTGCATGTGGCAGCACATATTTAAGGGTAAAATCAAAATTGCCTAGTCCTTTTCAAGAAGTGAGGCAGATGATCCATGTTTATACACATATCTCTGACACTGCATCTCCTGTTCTTAAGTCTTTAGGATATCTTACAGAAGACAGTCATTGGATAGAAATTGGTGGATAATGTCATCTCTTATAGTAATTTTTTCCTTTGCTATTATAAACTCAGTAGAAAGTCAGTTTTGTGTAAAATCATGCCTTGGTTTTAATTATATCTAAATTTAATGGTTATAGTTTCCCCTTTCTGAGGGTGGCTCTAAGGATCATTACTGTGCTTTGATCATTACTGGCTTTGAATGGAAGAGACTGAAAAAAAAAAAAAACTTGTTGAGGCGCATTAAAACCTTTTCATTAGGATGGCTACATTAATTTTAGTATATTTGACTGAAAATTCCCTAAAACAATATGTAACTCTATATGCAGGAAAAGTTTTTTAAAAAACAAGTGTGTTAGATTTTGTCACATTGTGGTCATATCCTGAAATATCCTGAAACTTATCATAAGTCAGTGTAAGTCAATCATTAAAAATAAATTGACCAGTTTTCAGTTTAATAATTATTTTCTCAACCCCCTTCTTGGGCAAGTCATATTACTTACTTGAGCCAGACTCTTCTATCTATTGAGATAGTAGCAATAACTATCTCCCAGGTTTGTTGTGAAAATAAAGTGATACCATGAGTATAACACAATTTTTAAATTATAAAGTGATATAAACATTATCTGTACATATACATGTATAAAAATAATTTATTACTAACACACATGCTTGTAGGTATCCTGTGAACTCTTTTGTCTTATACTCCAAAGGGCTCAGTTCACTGGCCTTGGACCCTTAGAAGGACTGTAATGGCTCATATAGCCACATGTGTAACAAACATTTCCCTTTAGAACAAACAACTAGTATATTGTAAATGCAGTTGAAGTGCTGATTTTCAAATGTTTGCATAAGCACTTGTGGTTACAAACCATACATTCTGCTAAACTTTTTACTGGATTAGAGGTTTCTTATCATCATGCTCTTTTCCAGTCAATGAATTATGTACTATGAAGGTATGTGCCTATTATCTTGTGGGCAGAGAGCCTTCAAAATTTTTGCCATTAAAATGGGGTTCTGGTACTTGAAGCACTTGGGAAAAACAGTTACACTGTTTGGAAATCCAAAAGAAACTACTGTTTAGTGTTGGAAAAAATTATGAGCTATTTACATACAGTAGATTGATAAATATGCTATTTTTTTTCTTATGAAACATCTATAAAGCAAGCATTTAATTTCATACTGGTCTATATGTGACTTCTAAAGTCAAGCTGAAATAATTCATTTCTCTAAAAATCTTACAGAGTACATATACAAATCAGGGGAAAAATGCAATTAAAATCTCAGCCTCTATCAAGTTACTTCAGAAATAAATGTTGGCTAAGGAACTGGTGTGGTATAAGAAGCTGCTGGTCTGCACATGCAAAGCAAATAATTATTATATTAAAAATTACAGTTTTTAAAACATTTGTTTCTCATCTGGCATCAAATAAAGTTTAATTGCAAGTTGTTTTATGTCATTTTCTCTTGGGGATATGTTTTCAAAAAGATACACAGGAGGTTCATATGTACACACATCTCATTATTTCTCAGTAGGATTCATGTTTGTGCCACCTACTCATGATTGGAAATGCATATTCTAATGTCTTCAATTTAGGCTTGTGCTGAGCTTTTATAACAATATAATTCTTCTTTTGCTACATAGTTCTGTAGGCCGTTTCACAATGAGATTCCAAATTGCCAAAAAAGCAAATCAGCCAACCAAAAGCCCTTAATGACTCTCAACAATTTCTTTGACATATTTAAGCAAAATATTCTGTTCCCTTTAACAAAAAGGCACAAAATTTTGGGTTTGGGTTCGAATTATATTTGGCTGGCAACTGCTTATAAAATTGAGCAGCAGATACTGTAAGAAAACAGATTATATGTGGATTCTGTTTCTTTCCTGGACAAGCTGTGTTGTAAATATTTGCTTTTACCATCAGCGTAAGAGAAGAAAGCGCTCTCCTCTCTCCACAGTTTAGAAATGGCTTTAGAGAAATTGTATAACAATCATACAGGAAGCCCCGCAAAATAATGCGTTTGATTTCCTTGGTTATTGTTATGAAAAATCTTGAAAAATTTGGTGTTAAAATGATCTTGTTTAGACGTTTTCTTAATGTATTGAGCAAAAGAAGAAATCAGCTCTGTTACAGATCCAAGAGGCTGCAGGTCTCTGAATTTATTTAACGGTGATCTTAAATAAGAGCAAAGAGTATTTGAAAATATGTGTAATGCCATGATTCCAAAAGAAGAAAATGGGGTTTTTTGAATTGCAGACAGGGGCAGCAACACTGAATCATATTTCCTGGGATTTTCTGATTACAGTGAAAACATGTCAGTGGCTTCCTGTTGCTCTTGGGGTTTGTCCTCAACAGAGCTTACAAGGCCCAGGAAGATCTGGCCTCTTCTCAGCTCCTCAGACTCATCTCTGAGGGCACTCTGCATACTCCTTACCCCCACCCACACAGGCTTCCTTTCAGCTCCTCCTATCTGCCTGAACTGCCTTCCAATGTAGGACTGTTGCACAGGTTCTTTCCTCTACTTGGAAGGCTTTCTGTGCCTTCTTCTCTACTACTCAGCCTCCTCCTTCCTCTATTAAACCCTCACTTATCTTCCTACCTGAGTCAGTCCCCCATAATACCCTCTGCATATCAGCAGGCATCTCTTTTGTAGCACTTGCCACAGTTATCATATTTAGTTGTTATAGGTCTTTTCTAAGGTACTGTGAGTTCATGAGGCTGAGAACTCATCTGTTTAGTTCACCATGGTAATATACCAACAGTGTGCCTGGCACAGAATAAGCACCCAAATATTTATTAAATCACTAAAAAAAGGACTCCTACTCTATCATTCTCTATTCCAGACCCCAGTAAATTTAACAGAACAAACTTCATTTTCTGGCCAACATTTCCTTTCCTTGCGACACAGACTACATCATCTTATTGCTGAATATGTCCTAGCCATTGTATTTGTCTACCCAGGTCATATGGGAATAATATATTGCTGATTTTTAATGTCCTATGACATGCTTTGTCTATGAAAGGTGGCATACAAAAATCAAATCTTTTTCTATTCTACTTCAACATTCCATTTTGTATAAAGTAATCATAAACAACCCCCTCTGAAGGCCACTTTCCCTCAAGGTAATCTGGCAAACAGTGATTCTATAGCAACAACAGGAAAGCACTGCATCATTTTATGAGCCTTGCCTTTATTTCTCCAGGCGCCGATATTGTGCTAAATCCTTGCTGCCTCAAGGGGCTGTCTGCTAGCTAGAAACCAGTGACTATAACCTGATGCTGTGCAAGTGCTATCAGAAAAGTCCTGTCAGTCCACTTCTTCTAAGTACTTACCTTGGTTAGTTAGCAAAGGCCATCAATTTAAAATAAATAAATAAAGTGAGCCAAAGGCCTAATGCAATGATCTAATCAAGCAAAAAGTGATTACCTAAGTAATCATTTAGGAAAGGGCTTAGTTGCTTCTGGCTTAGAATGAACTCACATTTCCACATGTCACTCTGTCAGCCTTCCTTATTATTGTCACTGCTGTTATCAGCATAGCCCATGCATTTCTATCTTATCTCTTACCTCTTTCTCCCTGTCCTTATCCATTTGGAACCACTACCTAGGAGCTCTTGACCCTAGAGTGGACTGAGTGACTGCTTTTCTGAAACCAGCTGGATACTATCAAGAGGACAACAGGAGCCCTTTGCTTTTCTCACTGTGGAGAAGCCTCTTGGAAACTTCTCAGCTCCCAATGCCCAGGTTATTGTAAATTCCTGTGTTGTCAAAGGAGCCAATCACAGACACAGAGACAAAATTGTCTGTCAAAATATTTGCAAAAACAAATGTGGGTTATAGATTTTATTACTAGCTAAACCTTAACATGTTTAATTAGATATTCCAAACAATGGAACCCTTCCCATACCATAAAGTGAAGTAAAATGGGCCATCATTGCATCACATTGAAGTTTAGAAGTAAGCAGTTATTTTACTGTCTGATCTAGTTTTCATATTTCCTTGCTTCTGTGTTTACAGAAATGGAAAGAAAGCTGTTTGTATGTTTAGAAAATTTCAAGATGGCCACTGTCATCTAAATTAGAATTTTTGGCTCATTTCCAGTTTGCATAGAGCCCTGGCCCTTTCTTTAATAACAATAATAACAAATGCAAACCTAAAACAGTTTTGGTCTTGAGTTTGCATTCCATCCATCTTCTTTGAAATGTTGAAACATCTGGTTTTAAGAAAAAAATTAACTTCAAAATGTTTGGAGAGAAAAAGGCAGCCCACAAAATAAATCAGGGTCAAGTGTTGTTATTTCACGGGTAATTATAAAGCAGTCCAATTTATTAGTAAATCTTGCATCATGCTTACTTATAGCCACAGCAATTGCAATTGTTCTTAGGCTCTCATTGGAAAGTGGGTAAGTAACATGGTTTAGGAAAATATGGGACCAACTATCATGGCAAAAAATACCATGTGGTCTTGTCATACCTTGCTTTCCTAATAAGTTTTCCATTTTGCAAGTAATTTTTTGTCTTTCTTTAGTTTATTTTCCCAGTTAATTCATGAATTTTTACCAACAGTTACTTGGAAACAAAAAGACGCCCACAATAAATTATTGAAAAGAAAATGCTTGCTAGTTTAATTGAAGAGCAGATGGTTGACTCAAAGGGTCTTCTTACTGTGTTTCAATAGCACAGCAAGGAAGAGGGGGACAGGTTGCAGTGGCCCTATTAAGCTAACACAAACAACTTGGAGGAGGGAGAGGCTCAGCATTTTGAGAAAGCCAACTTCTTTGAGACTTTATTTATAGTTCAGGTAGACTCCTCAGCCTCTCTTTTCAAGCAAATGGGCTGAAAGGGATCGTTAAACTAGTCTGCAAGAGAACATAAACCCTTCATGAAAACTGGGGGTGCAAACCTTTCAGACAAGGCAATACCAAGATTTAAAGTAATCAGCTTCACTTTTCTCTAAGGTCATTATGAATTCATAGTAGTCTTACATTGTAAGGGAAATGTTCACTTATTTACCAACTGCTGAATGTTTGGTTGCCTCTCCAAAGAACCTGCAATCTTGTTTTTACAGTCAATGAAACAGATCCATCTTCTAGCCCTGTAAGTTCGTTTTTTCTTCTCCTGTTTTCACCAGTTTACACAGATTAAGTACTGAAGACTGATACTTAAATAGAAAAGCATTGGCCTAATTGTGAAATCCAGCAATTAGATTAGGAAACTATATTTAATGGTTTTCTCTTTGGGAAATTTGTGCATATAAATAAACTGTTTAATCTTTTCCTTTCTGTCAAATAAATTAGATACAGCATCAAATACAGTTTATTTCCGCTATAACTTAAAAAGTGAAATTTAGGCAGTATCTATGCAGTACCACATATCTGAGTGGGGATTAGTACATTTGGTAAAATACTGAAATAAAACCACACTTGGGTGCATTGTCCAACTGTAAATGTCTGTTTATAGTAGAATCAATTATCTGGAAAATTACTAAAAAATTTAGAAGTGAATAAAATCTGGAAAGATAACCACAACATCTTTAAATTAAAGATGCTTATAGTTTTACTTATGAGTGTGGTTCCTGATTGTCAACCAGAGCCTACATGTTCTTATTTCACTTACAGTTCTAACAAACTTTGCTATCTCAGTTTCCACATTGCAATAATTTATACATTGTGATTAGAAGAGAAAATGTTTCTGAGACAGGAACATTGATAACAAAATCATGAAAAGAAGTGGTAGTTGGCAACAAGAAAAATGGCAGAAAAGTTCTGAAAAAACTCCAAAAGATTATAGCTTGGATCTGTTGAATGTGGGATCAAAACCTAAACATCCTACAGCTGTTGTTTCTCAAGCTTCCCTGGTAATAAGAATCACCTGGAGCAGGTGGGGTGGTGGTGGTGGGGGGTGCTTGTTAAAGACTTTTCTAGTTCTTCTCTTGGAGGATTTGATTCAGTGTGTCTGCTTAGGACCCACAAATCTGTACTATAACAAGTAATACAGGCCTTCCTTAGCAATGTTTGGGAAACACCGCTCCGTGAGTAGAAGGGCTTATAAAGACATCAATAATTGATGTACAGATGATATTTTAAGACATTCAGAAGAGGCTAAGTCATGTATGTCATTTTCTGTGGAAGATGAAAAGAGTGGTTTAACTGCATTATTTAAATATTTTTACCAACAATGGGGTGTTTAAGGGGGCAAATTTCAGTAGGTGTAAGATTTACTTCTCTGTTACTCATCATTCCTTGACAAATTGCGTGTCGGGACTTAGTAGTGTGTAGAGAGCCATATTTAATGAAGAGAAAAGGTTGGGATTGTGAATGACATAACTTGTCGTTAAAGTTTTATAATTTGTGTTAAACTTGAACTTCTCAAAGATAGCATTTTTCATCATTAACATAACATCATCAAGCCTAGAGCAAGTGCCTCTAGATAGCATGTTGTTTTTATTATTTTAGGTTTTACTATTATATTAGATTCCTGAAGGTATTCAGACTAGCTATATATGACTCAGTGAATTCATAATCTAGAAGAATTTACAATTGCATTTTAATCCAGAGATTAAAAAGTTACTAATAACATCAACACATGTGAAATAGCAAATGTTATTGAGTTAAATTATTTTCTCAGGGTGAAATTGATTGAGCCATGTCTATCATAACATTCTGGAAGAGGTAGAATTTCAGGTTAAAATGATACTTTTTTTTGTATGGCTGTGGAATTACTAAAGACAGCTTTCAGAATTTATTCCCTGCCTTCAGTGAAGATTTTATCATCTGATCTCTCATTCCCAAATCCTGCCGTCCTTCTTGGGTGCTTCAATATCCACTTGGATGACCTGTCTAGCCAACAACTTAGGCTTTCAATTTCTTATTTTTGATGTCAGTGATGTGACCTTTATATTTAAGTCACTTCAGCTATCCTATCCCATTGTTGCATGTTGGATCTTCTTATAAGCCCAAACTTCTTTTGAAGTATTGACTTCATCCATCTCACTCCATGTGTTTTATATACCTCCATTCTCCAATTTACTTTTTTCTGCCACACAGTTTCTGGAATATGTGGGGACTTCTGATCCTTTGTCTCTTCCACTTACCCCAGAAAATCTGCTTTCATCTTCACACCCTTTCCAACCCAAATTAGATGCTCTCTCAATATCCTTAAACTGTGTTGCCTTCTTGCTTTTCTATTGTACCTTTTCTGAAAAGCCTCAATGCTGTATAAATCAAACTGGATTAATCTTAGATCAGTACAGTTCCACAACTTTTGAAAATCAAACAAACTCAAAGACAGGCACTACTATAGATTCAGGGTTTCCCTAATCAACTTGTACCTCGACAGGGCCAAGCAACACTTCTAGGAATCATGAGTTGGTTCCCTTTACTGCTTTCCAGGGTGACACTTTCAGCACATCTATATGTTCCTTGAAACTCTGATCTTCCCTTCTCCCCTGTTCTCAACAGATAATCTTGTCTCTGGCTTCAAAGTGAAAAGGTAAGCCATCATAAAGAAACTCTGTCAACTTTATGCTACCTTTCAACTGTGATAGTACTTCCTTCTGCCTATTATTAATCCCTCTATCTGTGTCTGGAGCATTCTTTCTTTCTCGTTAAGGATTTCATCTCCCTCTTTTTACCTCATTCCCTCCTTATTGGTTAGTATTTGTAGTTCAAATATTTCTCGTGTTTTTTTAAAAAAAACTATATACAAACCTTCTCTCCCCCTCAGAGCCCCTCCACCTTAACGTATATCTCTTCTCTGATTCACAGTTAATGTTATTTAATGAGTTGTACACACAATTGCCTTTATATTTCACCTCTACTTGTACTTGAACCTCAATAACCTGGCTCTGTTTCTAGGACTCTGCTGAATTTGTTCTCACCACATTCACAGATCTATGGCTTTATTATTAAATATAATGAACAGTTCTTAATCTACATTTTACTTGCTTTTTCTGGAACACTGGACATTATGGACTATAAATTCCTTTGAAACATTCTCTTTTCTGGCTTTTGAAACTTCACATTTTTCTTGCTTTTCTATGACTTCTCTTTACCTCTTTTGAAGACTCTTTTAAGTACCAGCTAAATTTGGGTTTCCTCCAGTTTTAGTCATTGGTCCTTTACTTTTCTCACTTAATACACTCATTTAATACTGCAGTTTCTATAGCATCTGTATTAAGTTGACACTCAACTCACATCTTCGATCTCTATCCCTCTGTTGAACTTCAGTCCTATATAGCCAGTTTCCTTCTGTGCATGACATACTTGGGAATAGCTACTTACTGTCACAATTCTCAATCAAACCACAATCATCCCTCACTAGGATCACTGAAACAGTCTTTTAATGGCTTCTCAGCCTCTAGACCCAACCACAATTCAGTCAAGATAGTATTTTTAAGTGCAAAATTGATCTCTGATTTCTGTTGGAAAACTTCCAGAGGCTTCCCACTGCCCTCAAGGTAGTGGACTATGGCTTACAAAATCCTCCACTATCTCAACCCAATCCAGCCTTGTTGCTCAGCAGTTTTTTCATGAGTTCCATGCTTTAGATGTATTAGACGTATTTACTTTTCTTGATTGAGCTAGGTCATAAAACACTTCTAGGTCATTATATACTGTATTTTCTTGGCCTACCCTTTCCTGCCTTCACTTTTTATGTTAGTTTGTGCTTGTATTGCTATAAAGGAATACCTGAGGCTTGGTAATTTATAAAGAAAAGAGGTTTAATTGGATGATGGTTCTGCAGGTTGTACAAGCATGGCTCTAGCATCTGCCTCTGGTGAGAGCCTCAGGAAATTTACACTCATGACAGAAGGCAAAGAGGGAGCCAGTGCATCACATAGTGAGAGAGGGAACAAGGGAGAGGGAGCAAGAGAGAGAGCAGGGGGGTGCCATGCACTCTTAAACAATCAGATCTCGTGAGAACTCAGAGCAAGAACTCACTCATCACCAAGGGGATGGCACTAAGATCCTCTTGGGATCCACCCCCATGATTCAAACACCTCTGACCAGGACCCACCTCCAACACTGGGGATTACATTTCATCATGAGGTTTGGACAGGACAAACATTTAAGCAATATTAACTTTCAGCTCCACCCTTGAGGTCTTAGCTTAGGTGTCTCTTCCTCTGGAAAGTCTTCCTGATCACTCATCTTGGGTGAGGTGATTATGTTACGTGCTCACATAGCAATTTAAAGTTCCCCTCTCTTAGTACTTATCATACTCATTTGTACTCCCCATGAAACCAAAGGCTTCTTGAGAAAAGGGACTATGTACCTTTGCCACAATTGTTCTCCAACACAGCATAGTCTCTGGGACAAAATAGGTACTCAGTTAATAATAAATCAGTGAATGAATATATTTCCAGATGTGGGAATCTTTATACAATAATGAGAGAAAAACTGGGAAGACCTAAGAAGTGAAAACTTTTTGCCATGAGATAGTTACAAATAGGGTCTTTGAGAAAAGAAAAAGCATTGCTTCTCTCCTGGGCTTTCTTCTCTGAGGCATTCTTCACAGGTCTTATCATTGGAAGGAAGGAACCACATGAATACAGTTTTAATCATAGTGTTTTATCATAGTGTTCACAGTCTTCTGTTTACCTGCGATCACCAACAGGATATAGGATTCTTCAACATATAAAAATAAGAAGAAAAGAGACTGCTGAATGTCATCCTCTTTCTTTCCATTGCGCACCCATTCACATCACTATGGTATGAGACCACTAAATCAAATCTTATGTTTTTTGTAGCAAGCATACATGCAGGTGAAGCAAATCTGCTAAGATAGCACAGCACCTCCTTTCAGGGTGACATTTTAATTATCTCAGGAATATTTTCTCTTTTTTCATATCATGTTTTCTTGATAAGAAAATATGTAAACATAATTGTATTTTATTAATATCAAGTGATAAAATAGTATTAAAAGATTCAAATAAGTTAAGCAGTTTTTTTTTTTTTTTAAACTGGTCTCGGATGAGACTTTTCTCCAGTTCCGTTTCTCTAACTACACTAAATTACAACATTTCTCTAACTTCGAACACTTTGATCATACCTTTCTGCATACCTTTTAATTCTTCCTCCCAAGGGGGAGGGTAGAACGTGTTTGAAAGAGTTTTATCCCTAACACAATCCATGTGACCTCCATGTCTTCTAAAATGATTTCTGGTGGGAATGCTAGTGATTTCGAGGATCACATGTAATTTCCTGCTGAGCTGTTTAGCATGTGCAAATTACCATTTGACCTCCATAGTGACGTATTTGTCATAGCAATTTTCACTTCTAGTGAAACGAGTTAAACTGCCTCAGTAAAAGTGATTTTAAGCAGTAATTCTTCATACAAAAACCTTTCACATGAATCTGCCACTATGTGTTTTAAAGATTGATACCTGGGCTTCAGATATTTCTTTTCATGTTGTTTTTAATAAGAAGCACAATATTTCCATAACTCATATTTGGAATGGTTCCTGGTTTTGGAAGCAGATTATTAAAACTGAGCATATGGAGGTCTTAAAGTAGAACCTTATGGGGGAAAAACAGTTGATCAAGTCTATTTTGCAGCACTGAAAAATTAAATGCTTGCAAAATCTTGGTAAAGCAAGGTTTATTTTTTATAACTTTTTAAAAACCCAAATTAGTGAACTATCTGTGGCGGGTAAGAATATGACCACACAGAAAACTCCTTTGTCATGATCATTTTTAAACAATCAGACTGTTCCTTTGCCTACATTTTTTTCACTTACTATTGTATTGCTTAGGAGCAGTCAATGGACTTTTTTGAAAGAGAATCTTAAAAAGGAAGTTGAATACTCAGTGATTGACCGTGCAGATGAAATAGAGAAAAAGGTGAGACTAATCCGAATTAAATGGAGCAATAAAATGAGAATCTGGTTGAAAGAACTTGTTTCTTGCATGCCAAAAATTCACCATCAGAAGGTTTGCCCCTGATTCAAATTTAGTCACAAGCAACATTCACCTCTCTCCCCCATGGACTTGCTGTTTTCTCTAAGGAATGTAATCAGAAAATGTTATACCATTCAAATGTGCACAGTGATTGCACTTATTTACTCACCCAAATTTCCTGAGTACCAAATGGCAGCACTCGACTATGCACTTGATACCCAAAGACAAATAAGATACTGTTCTTTAAACAATTTTAAAACATTTTAGAGATGATTGCAATAGTATATGATATATGTACTCTTGGAAGTGTATTTTGGGTGCAACAGGAATTCTGAACAAATTAGGCATTCATTAGACAGATATGGGCAGGAGGAAATATGGGCATCTCCAAATTAGGAGGCATTAAGTTTGTACTTGTTAAGAGAATTGTGCTTAGTTTGGTGTGGTTAGATTTCAGGATGAGTGTGGGGGAGTGGCAAATGATGACTCTGAAAAGACAAGCTGAACCTATTCTTATAGGCAGTAGGAAACTGTTCACAGCTTTAAGTAGAGAAGTAACACAATCAGATTTGCTCTTGGAAAGATGCCCCTGGCAGTAAGATGGAGCACGGACTGAAGGATGGTCAAATTATATTAAGAGACCAGTTAGGAGCCTATTGCATCCAAAAATGATGAAAGCTTTGAATTCTAGCCATATACTGAAGTTAGAAAGTTGGGAAAATTTTGACAGATTTTTGTTTTAAAGGAAGGCATAACTTACTGAATTTAGTGAACTTCAAATATAAGAAAAGAAGAATGAGAAATCTGAGATGGTTTTCGGGTTCTGAATGGGATGGCTGGGTTTATCTTGGTACTGTTAAACAAGAGAGGATTATAAGGAGGATGATCTGCTTGGGAAGAGAATAAAATGAGATCAGTTTTGGATTTGTTAATTTAAAGAAATCAGTAGGGATCTATGTATGTCGACATGTTCAGTAAACTATCAAAAATTTAAGCCTTAGATCAAAGGGAGAAGAAGTCTGGGTAATAGATTGCAAATTATCACCATGTAGAAAAGACAATTAGTAAGATTAGATTATCCAGTGTGTGGAGAAGACCTTTTGACTTAAATAATTTAATGTTTCCATTTTTATTCATGGGACACTTGAATGAAACCATTTCATTGAATTCATTTTGTGGGCAGGAGGATTATAGCTGGTAATTTTTATTTTTTCTTTATTTTATTTCAATAGCTTTAGGGGTACAAGTGTTTTTCATTACGTGGATGAATTGCATAGTGCTGAAGTTTGAGATTTTAGTGTACCCATCACCCAAGTAGTGTCTTTGTACCCAATATGTAGTTTTTAAATCTTTCACCCTCCTCCCATCCTGCCCCTTCAGAGTCTCCAATGTCCATGATACCATTTTGTTTGCCTCTGTTTACCCATAGATTAGGTCCCACTTATAAGTTAGAAGATACGGTATTTGGTTTTCCATTCCTGAGTTACTTCATTTAGAATAATGGCGTCCAGCATCTGGCCTCCAGTTGCTGCTGGCTCCAGTTTTATTCTTTTTTATGGCTCAGTAGTAGACCCTGGTTCATATATATCACATTTCCTTTATCCACTTATCAGTTGATGTGTACATAGGTTGGTTCCATATCTTTGCAACTATGAATTGTGCTGTGATAAACATATGTGTGCAAGTGTGTTTTTGATATAATGATTTCTTTTCCTTTGGGTAGATACCCAGTAGTGGGATTGCTGGGTTGAATGGTAGTTCTACTTTTAGTTCTTTGAGAAATCGCAATACTCTTTTCCATAGAGGTTGTACTAATTTAAATGCCCAGCAGCAGTGTATAAGTGTTCCCTTTTCACCACATCCATGCCAATATCTATTGTTTTTTTTTATTTTTAGTAATCGCCATTCTGGCTGGGGCAAGGTGGTATCTTATTGTGATTTAAGTTTGCATTTCCCCGATGATTAGTGATGTGAACATTTTTTCACATGTTTGTTGGTTGTTTGTATATCTTCTTTTGAGAATTGTCTATGCATGTAATTTGTCACTTTTTGATGGAATTATTTGTTCCTTTCTTGCTTATATGTTAGAATACCTTGTATATTTGGTATATTAGTCCTTTGTCAGATGCATAGTTTGAAAATATTTTCTCCCATTCTGTGGATTGTCTGTTTACTCTGATGATTTTTTTTCTGTGCAGAAGCGTTTTAGTTTAATTAGGTCTCATTTATTTATTTTTACTTTTGCTGCATACGCTTTTGGGGTTGAGTCATAAATTATTTGCCTAGGCCAATGTTCTGAAGGGTATTTCCAAGTTATCTTCCAGAATGTTTATGGTTTTAGGTTTTAGATTTTGGGTCTTTAATCCATCTTGAGTTGATTTTTCTATATGGTAAGAGAGAGGGATCTAGTTTCATTCTCTACATGTGACTATCCAGTTTTCCCAGCACCATTTATTGAATATAGTGTTACTTCTCCAATTTATGTTTTTGTATGCCCTGTCAAAGATCAGTTGGTTGTAAGTATTTGGATTTATTTCTGGGTTCTCTATTCTGTTTTATTGGTCTATGTTTCTACCATTATACCAGTACTGTGCTGTTTTGGTTACTATAGCCTTGTAATATAATTTAGAATCAGGAAATGTGATGCCTCCAGATTTGTTCTTTTTGCTTAGGATTACTTTAGCTATTCAGGCTCTTTTTTGGGTTCTTATGAATCTTGGGATTTTTTTAATTATGTAAAAAATGCTGTTGGCATTTTGATAGTAATTGCATTGAATTTGTAGATTGCTTTGGGCACTATGGTCATTTTGGTGATACTGATTCTTCCAGTCAATGACCATGAGAAGTATTTCCACTTGTTTGTGTCATCTATTATTTCACTCATCAGTGTTCTGTAGTTCTTCTTGTAGAGATGTTTCACCTCCTTGGTTAAGTATATTCCTAGGTATTTTATTTTTTTTTTGCAGCTATTGTAAAGGGAATTGAGTTCTTGATTTTATTCTCAGCTTAGTCATTGTTGGTATATAGCAGTGCTTCTGATTTGTGTATATTGATTTCGTAACCCAAGACTTTACTGAATTCATTTATCAAATCTAGGAGTCTTTTGGAGGAATCTTTGGGGTTTTCTGGGAATATGACCATATCATTGGCAAACAGAAATAGTTTGACTTCTTTTCCAATTTGGATGCCCTTTATTTCTTTCTCTTGGCTGATTACTCTGGCTAGGACTTCCTCACTGGCAGTTGTTTTTAAAAGTTAACGTTTAGTAATTGTTTTTGGAGCATTATTAAAAATACCCATGACATCAAAACCACACAGTCAAAGAAGCTATGTCAAAAGGACATCTTAAAACACCTATGTCAGAATATCTCGCTCCTCAGAGAGTGTGTATAGAGTGAGGAGAGGATCATATCCTGAGGAATTCCAATATTTAATAGGCAGGTAAATGAAGAGTGGGAAAACATGGAGAGAGAAGGAAAATAGTCAGAGGCTCAGAAAAAGAACCAGGAGAATGTAATATAATGAAAGTAAAGGGAGGAGGAGAATTTGCGAGGAAGAAGAGAGTCAGCTGATAAGGAGTCTGCAATGAGGAGACTATTGCTCATCTTAGAGATGTCAAGAGGTGTCTATTTGGGAAGCAAAAGTCAGAGAACAATGGATCAAGGAAATAGAGGCAATAAAGATATCCAAAAAGCTGTGGCAGAAATTTGTCATTAAAATAAGAGGAGAAATTCTGTAGTAATTTGGAAATGATTTAGGATCAAAATGAAGGTTTTGGGGGTATTTTTGTGTGAGTTAGGGTTGGACGATGGGTTATCTGAGACTATTTGAGGTAGGAGGAAAGGAGCTAGTAATTAGAGAGAGTTTGAGCATACAAGAAAAAGATGAGGATTCCTTTAGGAGGAAATGTGATTATTATTGCAGGAGAGGGATTAGCCTTGACAGAAAGAAACCACATTTTTCTTTCTGAGACAAAAACATTTAGTAAAATATAGGCACCAAAATAAGTAAGTTCATATGCGAGTGAACATATGCAGGAATACATTGAGGAAACTCTGAACTTCATTTCAGATAGCTGCCATTTTCTTAATGTAGTCTGAGTTATTGAAGTTATTGATTGAGGCCAAGGAGATAATAGTGGGCATAGGGTAGACAGTATAGGTAAATGTTTTGAAGAACTGCTCTGAGGGATATAAGTAAAAGCTGATTAGGAAAAATAAAAATATGTGGAGCAATGCTGAGGGACAATGCGATATTTTAATTTTTAAGGGGCCAATCTGAGATCTGAGGAAAGGAAGGAAGTACAGAGAGTGGCAGTATAGATAAATTTACTGATGTGTGCTTGAAGGTAGGAGGAGGCTGTGAAGAGACCAAAGATTCTGCGTAGACAGGTTTGTCCTTAATAGCTTCTAATTCCTATGTATGGCTGGAGGTAGGAAATGTGAGGAGAGGGTGTGGAGCCATGGATATGGGCGAGATCGGTGGCAGTTTCAAATCGCTACTCTGGAGGCTGGAAAGGGATTCAATTCGCAATGTGTAAAATGATTGTAGAATTAGGATGCTAAAACACCTCAAATTGGAAAGCATAAATGTGTAATACCACCAATCTGCCTGGTTGTGTGTGTGTATATATTTTTTAAAGATGACAAATAGATCTTTGTGGAAGTGGAGAGGGGGTTGAAGGTTTTTAAGAAGGTTGTGAAAGGACAAAGGGGTAAGATTCGAAGTCTCTGATGAGGACGCAAATAAGTAAAGATGAGTTTAGAAGTTTAATGTAGTAAAAACATAGGGATGAAAGTGGTTAATTATTCTTCATAAACCTTAACTTTTAATAGCTCATTAAATTTAATAGTTCATTAAATTTACTATAATTTAGAAGAACTTTAATTCTTCTATTCTTCCATTCTTCTGTTAGTGACTGATTTGTAGCTCAATTATCCTTGAGGACAGTGGTCATATGTGTTCATTTCTACTGAAAGTGCCTAAAAAAGTCATTTGCAAATAGCAGATGATTACTGTTTATTTTTGAACAAATGCTACCCAAAAATTCCTGCTGTGTGATTATATTCCAATAAAAAACAACAAAATAGGATTATATGTTTTAATTACTTTGCATTTTTTTTCTTTTTCTCATAAGCATAGTTATTGAGGATGGGTTAATAGATAGTTGGTAATATTGGTGGATGATTTTAGATAAAGAGTTTATGTGAGTCTCTAGGACTGTCTATAAAGGCAAAGAAGAGAAAAGAGGGGAAAAGAGAAACAAAGCTCAAGCTTAGTTGGAGTAAGGCTTTGTATAAGAGAAAATAACATACAAGGAGTCAGGTTGAATAAAGTTTCCTACAGAAAAAAAAAAATAATAATTTTATTTTAAATAAAATTAATGGGCTAGAAATGTGAAGATTAAAAGAAAAGGAATGAGGGATATCAAGTCATATATTAAAGAAAATAATCTATTTTGCATGCTTTTAAAATAATCAATGAGACTGAAATCTCCTGAATGAATTTGAACCAGAAATTCAATTCCTTTGAACAAGATAGGCTTTGCAAGTCCACATGGGACACTCAGCCTTAGACCTTTTCTAGAGTTCTGTAATTATATGATGATAAATCTCCTGAATATTACATTATCACTTTTACTATAAAAAAGAATTATTTTTTGCTTGCTTGTTCAAGATAATAAACAGAAAACTAAAGTCAATAAATATTTTATTCCTTATTTCCCTTCACTTGATATTTAATAAGGTCTCTTCTATTCCCAAAACTAGAGGAGCACTTATATCTTGTAAATATTTGATAGTATGAGCAAAAAAACCCCACAGGATTTTCTTTTATGTTGTTTCTTTAACAGAATAGTAAATATATGGCATGGATTCTAGTTAATGCCCTATGACAGCCACTCACATTTTCTGGACTCTCCAGAGCCTTCTCTCCACTAACTTGGTCTCCAGCCTCCACAAAGATGCAAGGGTAACTCTGCTATGCTGCTCAACAGAATAAAGGAAGTGTCAGTGAAGAAACCAAACAATGCATTGACACTAATTAAGGCTGTTTTTTTAACATGTGCTATACAAGAAAAGACATATGGTATGTTTTAAGAGATTATGTCTCTGATTCAAGGGTAAGCCTGTTTTTTTTTTTAAGGAAATGTAAATAAAAGTAGAATTTGAAGTGTAGAATTTGTTATGATTTAGCTATGTACCTATAACCATGCGTTTACTGTAATGGAATCTTTGTAGTGTGTTTCAGAATTACATGGTCAATTAAACTCTTAAGTATCTAAAGCTTGGACAAATTTTAATTGTAAATTTATAACTTGGAGAATTAACCACATATATACTTCTTATTTTCTCTTTGCTAGGCTTCTGTGAAATTTAAACAATGTCGAATGTTTTCAGCATTAATTGATACCTTAGTAATCAAACACAGACAGTGTATTCAAGCATTATAATTGCTTTTTGGGTTTAAAAAGAAGTTCCTTACAATCTAATGCATTTGAAGAACATGTGAGAGCAGGTTTTTATATAAATATGACTTTATTTTCAATTGAACTTTGAGACTTACCATTTATAAATGTTTTGAGAGTAGTTAATTGGTTACATTTGAAGTTTTTATAACCCAGAAGAGTACAGCTAGCATTCTACATACAACTGATGTTGAGAGGGCATCAAGATTCACCAATTTTCATTCATTGAACACAATTACAGAACACTTACTATGTGCTGGCTCTGACATGCAAGATTTATAGTTGTTATGAAGAAATGATACATCTAAAGGAATTTTGGTAAGCTTTGAAAAAATGGCCTTGTACTTGGAAAAGATGAAAAAAGCAGGACTAATAATAACAAAGGAAGGGCTTACACACTATGACAAAAAAGATAAACAAAATATTTGATTAGAGTACAGTATCAAGAACAAACTTTTAAATAATTAGGCCCTTAAAAAGTATACATTAAATGAGCAGTGAGTGAATGAATAACTCTTTCCTTCAATTTTCGTGTTCTAAAGACATTCCATTGTCAAACCTGATAGACAAAATCTCATTAACTGATTTATTGGCTTTTATTAATTGACTGACTAGGGAAACAATGAGCAAGATAGGATTTGAGTGAGAGAGGGTATAAAGGGGGGAAATCACATTAAGAAAACAAGAAAATATCCTCAGGAGGAAAGAAAAAGTCAAAAAATTGTTAGTTTTTTCTAGATGTTTTCTTCAAGCTAGTTTATTATTTCCATTAATGCTCTATTTTAAACATTAATCTCAGTACAGCGTTTAACTGATTATTTTTACTTACATGAAAGTATACTTTATTTTTTATCTCCATATTTAATTGTTGTTACATTTTTGTTATTTTGACGGGTATCAAGAAAAGTAATGTGTGATATCCTATTGTTTTTAAAAATAGTTAATAATGTGTTAGCCCTCATTAATCTCTATCGACTTCTCCTAAATTGAATAACCTAAGAAAGTTTAATGTATGTTGCTAAATGTCTCACATGTTTAAATAATTTATCTTTACCTGGTTTTTGAATTTTTAACTTTCTAATAATGACTGGTTTTATAATCCAGTTTCTAATTTCCATTTGTTACATTCAGCGAACTGATCCCTGTCTCTGGAAACATTATTGATATCTCTGTATCTGTCTATTTATCTATCTATCTATCTGACAAGATAAAGTAAAAAATGAACCTGTTATGATAATTGGTTTTTAAAATTTTATTGTGGTAAAATATATATAAAACATAAAATTTACCATTTTAGCAATCTTTAAGTATACAGTCCTTTGGCATTAAGCACATGCAAGTTGTTATTGCAACAATCACCATCACCTACCTCCAGAACTTTTTCATCTTCTCCAACAGAAACTCTGTACTCATTAAACATTACCTCCCCATTCTTCCCTTTCCTGTAACCCCTGGCAACTACCATTCTATTTTCTGTCGCTGTGAATTTGACTGTCCAGATACACCACATAAGTGGAATCATACAATATTTGTCCTTTTGTGATAGCTCATTGTACTTAGCACAGTGTGTTTAAGGTTCACCCGTGTTGTAGCATGTGTCAGAATGTCCTTCTTTTTAAAGGCTGGGTAATATTCCATTGTGTGTATTGTATAGACCATATTTTGTTTATCCATCCATTCATCCATCAGTAGACACTTGAGTTGCTTCCACCTTTTGTCCATTGTGTATTACATCACTGTAAGCATGAGTATACAAGTATCTGTTTGAATCTTTAATTTCTTTGGGATATATGCCCAAAAGGGAATTGCTAAATCATATGGTAATTCTGTGTTTAATATTTTTTTAGCAATTGTCACGCTGTTTTCCATAGTGGCTACACCATTTAATATTCCCACTAGCAATGTACAAGAATTCCAGTTTCTACATATCCTTGCCAATACTTGTTATTTTCTTTATTTTTTTTAATATTGCGAATCCTAATGGGTGTACAGTGGTATCTTATGTATTTTTTATTTGCATTTCGCTAATAGCAATAATCATGTGTTTATTGGCCATTTGCATATTTTCTTTGGAAAAATGTCTATTCAAGTCCTTTGCCCATTTTTAGACTGGATTATTTGTTTTTGTTGCTACTAAGTTTAGGAGTTATTTTACATTTTGGATATCCATTCCTTATAAGATGTATGATTGGTAAATATTTTCTATCATTCCATGGGTTGCCTTTATTTCTCTTGGTGGCATCTTTTGATGCACAAATTTTAAAAAATTTTGGTTAAGTCCAATTTATCTATTTTTTTCTTGTTGCCTATGCTTTTTGGGTAATATTAAGAAACCATTGCCCAATCCAGTATTATGAAGCTTTATAGTTTTAACTCTTATGTTTAGGTATTTCATCTATTCGGGTTAATTTTTATGTATGGCATAAAGTCAGGGCCCAACTTCATTCATTTGCTTGCAGATATCCAGTTTTACCAACATCAGTATTGAATCAACTGCCCTTTTCCCATTGAATGAATGATCTTGGCACCTTTTGAAAAAAAAATCTTTTGACCATGTATGCAAGAGTTTCTTTCTGGGATCACTGTTTATGCCAATTACTTTTAAATTAATTTTAAATTTTAGAATAATTTTGGAATTATAGAAAAGTTGGAAAGATAATAGAGTTCCAGTATACCCTTCAACTAGTTTTCCCTGTTGTTAGTATCTTACATTACCACAGTACATTTCTCAAAATTAAGGAACCAACATTAGTATATTGCTATGAACTAAACTCCATACTACTTACATGTCATCAAGTTTTTCATTAATATTTCAGGATCCAATGAGAATAATATATTGTGTCTAGTTGTCATGTGTCCCCAGTCTCCTCTGATCTATGTCAGTTTCTCAATCTTGTTTTTCATTACCTTGAGAATCTTGAGGGGTACTGGCCAGGTATCCTATAGAATGCCCCCAAATCTGGGTTTCTCCAATGTTTTTATCATTATTAGACTAAAGTTACGAATTTTCTAATGAACATTACAAAGGCAAAGTGGCCTTATTATTATGTCATATGAAAGATACATGACATCCTCATGGAATCACCAATGATGTTAATTTTCACAGTTTATTAAGGTAGTATTAGCTTGGTTTCTTACTGTAAAGTTACTATTTTTCTCATTCTATGCTCTATTCATTAGAAATAAGTCACTAATTCTAGTCCATACTCAATAGGAAGAGAATTAGGCTCTAGCTCCTGAAGGGGAAAATCTACATATACTATATGGAATTCCTAGCTAAGAATTTGTCTTTTCTTCTCACTTATTTGATTATTAAAGCATTTATTTACATCAGTATGGACACAGAGGTATATGTTTTATACTTTGGGCTATAAACCAATATTCCACTATTTATTTGATGCTCAAATTATTTCAGCTTTGGCCTTTGGGGGCTCTGTCAGGATGGCTCCTGTGTTCTTCTGGCACACCCTACAATTCTTTGTTTTCTGTTCTATTATTACAAGATGATCCAGGCTTATCTTGTATTTTCCTTACCCCAGCTCTGGAATCAGCCTTACTGCAAGGGCATTTGGTTCCTCCCCTATTTTGGAATTTAAAAACCAAGATCTGACACAAATAAATTTTTTCAATGCTACTTAATGCTTTTTATTTAGAGATAATGTGTTGGCTTTCTATTTTGATAGGGTTAATGTTTTGTTAATTGTCACTTAGAAATGTATTCAATATGAAGAGAATTATTTGTATCACCTTTCATACACAAAGGTGATACTACCAATATGGAATTAATATGAAATATGCTTTGCATTACTTTCCCAGTAGTGGTGATGAGTTGTTAGTGATTCATCCATATCCCTTGGCTGGAGAAATAGAAGTGGAAACACTGAACTCATCAGGCCAGCTTTTTCTCAACAAAATCAAAGCCATTCAAGCAGTATAATCAACATACAAGTCCTGTGATTTTATTAAACAAAGAATTTACCTTTATGATTTATCCCTATTATAGACACTGTCTTAAAGTTATTTATAGTTCTTGGAAAATTCACCATCTGGAGAATTCCAAATTTTCCAGAAAAAACTTGCCTTGAGGACAGATCTTGGAAAATAATTGCCCACTGGAGGCTTTTGTTTTGTTTTGTTTTTTAACTCCTTTTGGTTAGACTTTGAATCAAGTATTTTTTACTTTGCAAAATACATAGCTTAGGGGTAATTTTTTTAAAAATTTATTTTTCCATTGTTATTTTTTAAAAGTCTTTGAAATACAGAAAGCAGTGTATTTGTTTGTATCTTTGAACTTTAAAAAATTAATCAATGCTACTTATCCAATTTAATTCCATGTTTTTAAAAGAAATAAAATTATTTTTCTTTTAATGAAAGTGGTAATAACGTACTATTTAGCATATTTATAAGTCTAATTAATCAAAAATTGAATGAAAGAAAAAATAAAAGAATTTTAAGATACATATAAATCTTTTCATCTAAAATATAGTACGCATTCTTATTAGTACATATAATTCATTATATGCCTTTGAAACTCAACTTTAAATGACCTTTAGACTTTTAGAAGAAACAAGAAATGTACTTACTTTTGCAATTACTGGAAATAATACTGAACATAATAGAGGAAAAATTATGGGTCTATTAGATACTATGCAAGATCTAATTCCCTGTTTCCCCTATGTGAAGAATGAATGAAGACTTAGATTGTTTATTTTCTTCTACTTTTCAGTGGTTGAAGTACATTATATATTCTTATAGCCTTAAATACTGAATAGGAATTTTTGGAGTTTGATTTTTTTTTTTTTTTTTTTGAGACAGAGTCTTGCTCTGTCGCCCAGGCTGGAGTGCAGTGGTGCAATCTCGGCTCACTGCAGGCTCCGCCTCCCGGGTTCACGCCATTCTCCTGCCTCAGCCTCTCCGAGTAGCTGGGACTGCAGGCTCCGCCTCCCGGGTTCACGCCATTCTCCTGCCTCAGCCTCTCCGAGTAGCTGGGACTACAGGTGCCCGCCACCACGCCCAGCTAATTTTTTTGTATTTCTAGTAGAGACGGGGTTTCACCGTGGTCTCGATCTCCTGACCTCGTGATCCGCCTGCCTCGGCCTCCCAAAGTGCTGGGATTACAAGCGTGAGCCACCGCGCCCGGCCTGGAGTTTGATTCTTCTATCTAAAAATATCCTAGCCAAATGATTTTGATTAATTGAGTTTGTATAAAAATAAAAATCTCTCATGGTTACCATGGGTTTCTCATTTCTCCTATGGTCCACATACAGCCTCATTCTGCACACAGAATTTTCATTATTGTCTTCCAATCTGCACTGCTTTTTGCATTGGACATTAAGCTTTCAGTTGAGAAATTAAACAAGATATATAGTAGCGATGATAAAGTAGCATGTATACATTCATTGTGATTGCTACCAGTTTATTTGTGTCTTTGTAAGGGGGCTTTCAGGATTGGATACCACATGTGCAAAAGCTAAACTAACAGGCTTTTATATACTCTCTATGTGCTTATTGATTCATTATATAAATAAATTCCTTTGACTACAGATAGTTCAAATTTGCATTAAGAATACCTTAGGAACATCTCTCATTCAGTTCTAAGCTCTAAGCTTTATACTACCAAATTTTGTCTTGAATAAACAAGCCAAACCAAGACAAAAACTGTGCATTCACTTAAGGTAGTGAATAATATAAGTATGTCTTATGTAAGCAGGCCAGTCTTTGTATTTCTAGGTACTTTTTGATATCAGGATAAGTAGATGACCTCATCGACCCTATTATAAATTGGTTTTAGTAGAAACAAGAATGTTTGTAAGCAAATTTTTATTCCCAGACTGCCTGTTTACCCTGTAAGATAACCATCTGAAATACCTTACCTGATGCATGGTCAAGAATAAGTTGAACAAAGAAATCATTTGTGTTAAACTCCCTTGTGATGTCTTCATTTTATTGTTATATGTAGTTTTCAGCTATAGTATTCTTTTGAACTGTAGTAGTGGTAAAAAATGTCAGTCAGAAAAGCTATGAAAAGCTTGGACAAACCACTCAGGTAATTTTCCAATTAAGAAGAATAGGTTCCCCAAATCCCATTTTAATTGAGAAACTGCCTGGGTAAGTAAATTCTTCCCCTGTCCTATCAAAAACCCAGGATAAATGGGAAAATATTAATGAGGTGTTAATGAAGGGGACTGTAATGTGATAACAACAAAACTAGGTGAAACAGATAAATATAGAAACATAAAATCAGTGTTATGCTGTACTTAGTCTAAACCAGCAATATAATCATTCAGTTGAAATATTAAATCAACAAACACCATTGAGAGGGAGATCCACTATGGTTGGTTTACAGATAAGGCAGCTGTAGGTAACTTCCCAATTTTGGTTCTATTAATCTATGTAATCTATATTTCCACAAATGAGATTTTTCCTATTTTATTTGTACTAAAAAGTAACAACAACAGTTTTAGTGCTAGTCTTAACATGATTGTATTGTAATCAGCAGGGTTTTACAAATTGTCTCAAAGGTTAATCTTGGTGATCATCACATTATACTCATTCTTATCAGTTATATTTAGTGGTAGATTGCAAGCTTTCCTTATTATCTTGTTAAATCAAGAGGTGAAAGCCTTTCAAGCCTTCTCTTTTTAAACATCTTTTATTAATGCTAATATGCCAGATGGGAGAAATTAAAATGGTTCTGTTCTTCATGCTGCTGCTACCCACAATTTTACCACATCATTTGCTGGTTAAGGAAGCATATGAAAATGATAGGTAGAGCACACATTTGTAAAAGTTCAGAAATGATGAAATTCCTTGTCTAAGGAAAACCTTTTTTTATTTGACTAGGTACAAAAATGCCATCACTTTCCAAACATACGTAAGAAACACTGACAAAGATGGAATTAATATTCTTGGAACTCATATGCTGCAACATTTTTTCCCAGCTACTCATGTTTACCTTAATCTTAAATGCCAACCAATAGCCAGCAAGATGATTATACAAGAATAATTCCCCTTGATCCATAGGGGTAATTGTCCAGAGCAACTACACTTATTTAAATGTTGCTTCTTTCCCATTTTCTCATCCTTTGGGAAATCAGCGGCTCTTGCAAGTGCCTATTTACTCCTTTTACAGGTCTTGGGAAATATGTACAAATATTTTGGCAGGTTATGGAATCACTTTCCTGCCTATCGATAACTATCTAGGAGAGTGTTTTCAATCCTTTAACTTTGCCGTAGACACATCCACATAAAATTTGGATTCTAAGCAATTCACATAGTCTGAGTAATTACTCAATCTGATCTCTAAGTCGTAGGAAGCAACACTGGGAAGCACATAAAGAGTGGCTTTATGATAAAGATAAGCTTGAATTGACTAACTTTTGCCTAAGTTAAATCATTTGTAAACTTCAGTGTATAATAATATTTAATAATAATTAAATGCAATCTGAAACAAATTACTTTCTACTCACCCTCTTAACTGATTAGGTCTTTCTGGTTGAGAACTATGAGTTTGGAAAAGATAACGAAGCTTTTATGTTCTTTAAGCGAGAAGATCAGGATTGTCAATACTGTCATTGCTTTTACTGGAATCCCCAGCAAGAATTGAAGGTGGGGATTTTTCTTTCACTCTGTTCTTAAATTAGAAAGCACTCCCTGTTTTTCACTCTCCTACTGTGATTTGACTATACAGTTCTCTATACATCTCTTTTCCTGTATGTCTTCCCAAGTCCAAGTTTGACCAGAGACAAAGAAGCAAATGCTATAAATTAATATTCACATGTGGTAGATAAGCCTGTAAGTTGCTTTGGACTTTACTTGCCTCAGATATCTTAGATCCAAAGTGGGGAGAAAGTGGATAAAGGTCAATGTCAGTTGTTGAAAAGGGAATCATAGGGAGGTCAAAAGCACAGTAAAACTGGAGTCAAAATGCCTGTGTTCAAGGTCAGGAATTTAAAATTTTTTAGTGTGCCATCTCTGGTGAGTTACTTACTTAATAGTTTCTTTGAACTTCATTTTCTTTCTTTCTTTCTTTCTTTTTTTTTTTTTTTGAGACGGAGTTTCACTCTTTTTGCTCAGGTTGGAGTGCAATAGCATGATCTCGGCTCACCGTAAACTCCACCTCCCGAGTTCAAGCAATTCTCGTGCCTCAGTCTCCCGAGTAGTTGGGATTACAGGCAGGCGCCACCAAGCCCAGCTAACTTTTGTATTATTAGTAGAGACAAGGTTTCTCCATGTTCGTCAGGCTGGTCTCGAACTCCTGACCTAAGGTGATCTGCCCGCCTTGGCCTCCCAAAGTGCTGGGATTACCGGCGTGAGCCACCATGCCTGGCCCATTTTCTTATTGATTGATTGTTACATAATATTTGTACATATTGATGGAGTTCATGTGATGTTTTGTTACAGACATAGAATGTGTAATGACCATCACAATCACCTCAAGAATTTGTCATTTCTATATGTTGGGAACATTTCAAGTTCTCTCTTCTAGCTGTTTTGAAATATACAATACATTATTGTTAACTATAATTACCCTACTCTGCTATCAAACATGATAACTTATTCCTTCTATCAAGTTGTATGTTTGTACCCATTAACCGATTCTCTTCATTACTCCTCCAAAGTCTTCCCAGCCTATGGTATCTGTCATTTTACTCTCTACCTCCATGAGATCAACTTTTTATTTTGCTCCTACATGTGAGTGAGAACATGCAATATTTGTTTCTCTGTTTCTGGCTTGTTTGATTTAACATAAAGACCTCTAGTTCCATCCATGTTGCTGCAAATGACAGGATTTCATTCTTTCTTATGGCTGAATAGTATTCTATTGTCTATATTTACCACATTTTCTTTATCAGTTGATCCCTTGATGGACATTTAGGTTGATTTCATATTTTTGCTATTGTGAATAGTGCTGCAGTAAACATGATGGGTATCCTTTTGATATGCTGATGTCCTTTCCTTTGAATATATACCCAATAGTGGGATTGCTGCATCATATGGTAGTTTTATTTTTAGTGTTTTGAGAAATCCTCATACTATTTTCTGTAATGGCTGCACTAATTTACATTCCCACCAACAGTGTATAGAAGTTTCCATGTCTCCACATCCTCACCAGCATCTTTTATTTTTTGCCTTTTTGATAATAGACATTCTACCTGAAGTAAGAGGATATCTCATCATGCTTTTGTCTTGCATTTATCTGATGGTTAGTGATGTTGAGCATTTTTTCATATACCCATTGGCCATTTGTATGTCTTGCTTTGAGAAATGTTTGTTCATGTCCTTTGCCCACTTTTTAAAGGGTTTTTGTTTTGTTTTGTTTTGTTTTTTGCTGTTGAGTAGTTTGAGTTCCTTATATATTTTGAATACTGGTCCCTTGTCAGAATAGTTTGCAAATAAGCTTTATTTATTTATTTATTTATTTTGACGTGGAGTTTCGCTCTTGTTGCCTAGGATGGAGCGCAGTGGCGCAATCCTGGCTCATTGCAACCTCCACCTCCCAGGTTCAAGTGATTCTCCTGCCTCAGCCTCCTGAATAGCTGGCATTACAGGCACCCACCACCATGCCTGGCTAATTTTGGTATCTGTTTTTTTTTTTTTTTTTTTTAAGTAGAGACTGGGTTTCACCATGTTTACCAGGCTGATCTCGAACTTTTGACCTCAGGTGATCTGCCTGCCTTGGCCTCTCAAAGTGCTGGGATTACAGGCATGAGCCACTGTACCTGGCCTCATTTTTTAAATTACAGGCATTCATACACCCTTCAATCCATTCATTTAACAACAACTATTTTTTGAGGACAAATGATATGTCTGAAACTTTATTTTCTTTATAGGATTGTTGATGTTGCTGTAAGAATCATATAAAATATAAATATGTGTAATATAAATGATGATTATGTTTTTCATATGGCTTATTCTGCAAAGAAATACATAAAGATTTTTAATAGCTCTTGTGCATATAGTTTGCCTTTTGTTTTGACCTTACTTCTTAATTTAATTTTCATATTATTTAAAGTATCAGTGGTATGTAAGTACACATCTTGAAAAATAACCAAGAAATTATTACAATCTGTAAAGAAGAGAGTATGTTTGGAATTCAGTTTTACATCTAATTTTGCTGCATACTTACTTCTGATGAAAAAACAAATCTCTCCCAAAAATTACCTCACCACTGCCACCAACATGGGAAATAATATAACAGGAACAAAGCACTATTTTTTGCCAACAGGTAGGAAGATTTATTTCCATTCTTCATATATATAGGTCTTTCAGACTACATATGTAATCTAATGAATATGGAAATCACCTACCATTAATATAATTGAATATTAAAGTTATAATGAACTATGCACAACTGCCAAAATTTAAAATTACAATGTTAGGACTTCTCTATTTAAGATATATCTGCCTTTTATAAATTGTTCTCAGCAATTTGTATTTTCATAAAAACAACATACAGTGTTGTTCAACTTCTGCCCTTGTAATTCTCGGGCTGTTTTTCCATTGCCACAGTCTGCTAAACCTCTATTCCTTTTTAACAAGTTTTGAGAAAGAAATACGCACAACCGCTAGAACCATAACAAGACGAAGCTGTGTAAGATAGACACTAACGGTGGGAGGGACACCACTAAGGCAGTATAGCTGATTTCATTTCTAAGTAAGAAAAAGGCCACACTCATACAGCAGACCAAATAAGATGCACATGGTAAATGATAGCAGAGCAGCGGACCCAGGAAGTGGTATTAAGGTAGGAAAGTCCCAGATGTCAGATAGCTCTATTTTTCAGTCCTCTTTGCTAAATGTCTTTCATAAATTCATTAGAATTACAAAAATTGCCTAAAAAGGAATTAAATTTCAGTTTCTGTAATTCATTTTCAAAACAGCAAAAGAATATATTTGCTCCATAAAAATTGTATTAGTTGGCATTCGCTGGTGCCAACTCTGGTCTCTTAGCTATCCCAATCATCTTCCATGGCTTTTCATATTTTTATTTTAGGAGAATTCCAAAATCTGCTTGGAGAAAGTATGCTCAAAGATTTATCTCACAAACATAATTTTTTTTGCATGTGGGGATAAAGAAGGAGATTTAAGATAACATAAAAGACTATTACATGTTTGGACTAGTTAATGAAGTTATTAAGGCAGGTTGCTGGTAGCACTGATATATATATATATATATATATATAGTTGAATTTTAAGAGGAAAATATGGCCTGTAATAGCTGATTGTACTGCAAAGTCTGGCTTGATATGAGGCTGCGGAGACATTGATGCAAAGCCTCCCTCATTTATTAGGAAGTAGTCTGAGAAATTGGATTAAAAACTAATCTGGGGAAAAAACGACCTGATAGATTGTCTTCCCATGAAAGCCTTGACCAAAAAGGCCTTCATTTTAGCCATAGAAAAGATGCATTCAACCATCATGTTTAGGGCCTGCTAGACACTATCCAAAGTGAAGTTGCTTTTATTCCGTTCTTATTTTGCCCATGTGCATTCATCTTCTGTACACTGTGGCAACCAGGAATTTGTCAATGTCAAGGAAAATACTCAGTACGTGGAGGCTGTGAAATATGACTTTGTTTAGGTCTATGTGCAGATAACCTAGCACCAGATTGGAAAACTTGTCAAAAACATTCACCTTACTTGAATCTGGAAGGTTCAAAACACTTTCCATAATAAAGAATGCATTTTAAAGATTATGGAAATATAATGATGAGAATTTATATAGCACTCTACACAGCTTTTTAGAGAGTATTTTCACTGCAAACTGTTGAGATATGTTATGTAAATATGTGTATTATTATCCTTGCATGCTGACAGTAAACCTGAGGTTCAGAGAAAGGAAATGGGCTTTCCAAAATTGCACAGGTAGTAAATGTGGACTCAGGACTCAAAACCAGTAGTTCAGAATCAAAATTCTATGCTCACTATATTCTATACTGCTGGCTTTCTTCCCCAAAGCAGTAAGTCAAATAAATTAAGTGTATAAACACTTTTGCTCAAGATTAATTTATTTTATCAAGAAGCGGGAAGTATAGTGTAGACTTTTCTTCTAAGGAAGGCTGGCTATATTTTCAGGATCCAAAAATTGAATGGCCTAGACATACCTCAGTGTATCTAGATATATTCTGAGACCTCTCTGGAAATGATATTTTGATTTTTGAGGGCAGGGAGCACCCTAATCTTGTTTTAAACATTCTTAAATGACTGTGATACATTTTGTGCAATGAGCACAATTAATTGGCAGACAAATGATCAATTGGTTCACATTACTCTAAATTGAAAGTGAATGTCACTTAAAAGTGGGTATACTAATATCATAAGCAAATTGTTTTTATATACTTATTTCAATTATTTGTTGATCATTTTCATTTAAAAGATTCATTTTAACCCTAAAGAAACTGATACAAATGAAATAATTGATTTGTTGAATAGGAAACCTCTGGTAGATCTGGATTTAAAACTCTGATTTCTCACTCCTGTGTTGTCAGAGGAGCCATTCTAGCTGTGCATTGCATCTTCTTCCAAAAAAAATGGTGAAACCGAAGTTCAGGATAGTCTCCTTGTTGGAGAAGGACAAGGCAGGCTATTTTGTGTATAGACTCAGTTGAGTTTTTCTGAGCCACTTTGTTCCAATGTCAAATAAAAAACTGAAGTACACACTAAATTGAATTAATACTTCTCTTACGCCACTTCTTGCTTTTGATTCAAGGGTTAAATATATGAATAATTTCAAGTGAGGCACTATATGTATATATATTTTCAAATGTCTTCATAAAGAATAACTTTTACGGTAAGGTCACACCCTATCAAACAAAGAAGTTTAGAGTTCTATGACAACACGTGTGATTTAGCTTGCTGCAAATTAAAAAGACAAGTCTTAATTAAGATAAAAATAGTAAATTGCCTAAATATTGAACACATGTATGAGAATATATTAAATCAATGACTAACAAATGCTTTTGAAATCTGGATAAATATTTAAAGAGTTTATTCAATTAAGCCTACAAAAGATACAACCTATAAATACAACTATTGAAACTGGCTTTATTTTTTATAACTATGAATATGTTGCATTTAATGTTCTTCTAATAGTTTATTTTGCCAAATATGCTCACTTGAAGAGCCATATCAAGCTTTTCAAATGGTGAGCTGCAGAGTAGGTGCCACTCACCCCACTGCTTGGTGGGAGGGGTGGTGTTGAGGGAGGAGGCTGCCTTGCTCTTTCCCCACCATGTTGTATTCCCTTCCACCCTTCTCTTTTCTTGACTCCTCACCTTCCTTTCCTTCTGTCTTCTTTCTTTCTAAAACCATTTATTGAGCACTTTTTATGATATAAGTACCTTGCCAAATGCTGAGGATAAAATGATGACTAAGATATTCACAGTACTGCCTTCTTGGAGCTTAAAGATGATGGAGAAATCAAACTGGCAAACTGGCAATTACAACTCATCAGAGCAGATTCACTAAAGGAGAAATAAGAAGGGCTATGGGGTCCCCTAATCAATACCTTGAGGATAAGAAGAAGTTTTTGGAGGAAATTATATCTAAACAGATAGAAAATTTATAATTTATTCTTCTTTAAGAGTTTCCTATTTTTTGAAAAATTAAAATGCCACTCGAATCTTTTCTGCTTCAGCTTCATTTGCCATTGTATCCCTGCACATGCCTCAGACTGCAGCCCATATTCACAGTCGCCTTCCCTAATCTTAGTCTCCCTGTCCAGTTGCACTCACTTTACCTTATTTGGTACTATAGTTGTTTCCACGCGTTTCTTCAACTGGAAATCGAGGACTGATTCTTATTTTTCTTCTTAGTCTTCCATTTACAAACTCTGTTCCCCAAACCAAGTTTTTATCATTCTGTCTAGCACAGAAGTCTTTGATGGAATTAAAACAATTTATGAATTTTTTTCGTTTTCTCATTCAAAGAATTGATTATCTATCACATGCATGAAAAAGAGTACAAAGGTGAACATCACCAATACATAACCACATCTAATGGAGGAGATCAGATATATTTCTCAATAGGTTTAATTTAAAATTAGATTATAACACTCATTCATCTGTTCAACAGTTGTTTATTAAGTGCCTACTGTGTGCCAGTCCCCATTGTCAGAAAGCTTACATTCTGATGGAAGAATATTGACAAGCAAATGAATAAAATGAATGTGATGAATTCACATAGTGATAAAAATGCTAATAAAAATAAAATGACATGGTAAATAATAGGATAGAAGATGTTTGAAAAGATTGTGACAGATCAAGGCATCAAGAAAGGTCTCTGTGAATAGGTGCCATTCGAACTAAGATATGAATGTTGAGAAGGAGTCAGCCATGGGATGATCTGAGAGAAGGGAATTCCAGGTGGAGGTGACAGCAAATGCAAAGAACGTGTTTGACTTTTTTGAGGAAAATAAAGAAATACAGTAAGACTGATGCCCAGTGTCTAGGAAAACAATGATTTGAAAGGAAGTTGTTGGAAAAGGAATGGATTTGATTGTTATAACGTCTTATAGGCTATAGTAAGGAGTCTGGAATTTCTTTTAAATTCAATTAAAAAAAAAAAAAACACCAAAGAACTTCAAATAAGTGAGAAAAAAACATTATCTTATTTACATGTTAAAAAGAAAGTTCCAAATTCTGTGTGGAGAATGAATTTTAGGGAGAGGAAGATGGAGGCAGGGAGCATTAGTTGGAGGCTCCTACAGTGGTCCATGAAAAGGATAATGGTGCCATGAACAGAAAAGATAAGAGAGGATAGAGAGAAATAGCCAAAGTGGAGACATTCTTTGGGAGTAGATTCCGCAAGACTTGATAGGTCGAGTTCCAAAAAGGGAAGAGGTGAATTCATCAGTGACTCTTCATATCATGAGTATTCAAAATAAGAGAGAATTATGGGGTGTGGAGCAAATACTAGCTTTCCTAATGTAATTATTCACAATGCGAGTCCTTACAGATCCTAGAGTGAGTGAGTGGCAGTGGTTGAAGTTTTTATATCACTTCAGGAAGTCTAAGAAGAAGTATGTATAGATTTACCCTTGATTAGGCAATGGAGATAACTATGGTCTTTGCTTTGTATGGGAATTAGACTAATTCAATGCTTTAAATTTAATAAGTTTTTAAAAAACTTATTACGTGTAGTTTGTGTCATTAAGTAGATCTTTCAAAATACAGGACCTATGGTGGAGAATATTTAAGGATAGAAATCCTTGATGCCAAAAGTTTGGAACACTCATATTTTGGGTATTTTAGTGAGCTGGGTCAACTCTTCTCTTTCTTGCTCATCTTATTTGCTTACCAGTTGTTCTTCTCCACTCTTTTGGCTTTTATTTCTAAAGTAACAAGGAATGCCAGTGACTACAAAGTAATTGTATGTGGGTTTGGGGAGCTTCAAAACAAATAGCTTTTATAAAATAGTATTATTTTATTATCCACATTCCAATTTCTCATATTTTCAACATTAATTCTAAAAGTTTCATTTAAAAAATTGACTCTCTAATGGAGAAGCAATATGATTCCATGAAGTATAATTGAAATTACATATTTTTCTCATCATAACTAATGTATCAGCTTTAAAGTCTTATATATATGTATTTCCAGCGGGATGAGAATTTTTAGGAGACTGAATAAAACATTACAGTGGTCTGAAGTGGTAATGAAGATTCTAACACTGAATTACAGTGCACTGGCAACTCTGTCATAGATTTACTATTTGATCCTGTACGAGTCACTTGAATTCTTTCTTCAGTTTCTCACTTACAAAATGGTAAAGCAAAGAACTCCTGATGAAACAAGACGAATATTAGATCAGATAAAAAGGAAAATGAGGGGCTGGCAAGATGGCCAAATAGGAACAGCTCCGGTCTGCATCTCCCAGTGAAATCAACGCAGAAGGCAGGTGATTTCTGTATTTCCAACTGAGGTACCTGGCTCATCTCATTCGGACTGGTTAGACAGTGGGTGCAGCCCATGGAGGGCGAGCAGAAGCAAGGTGGGGCATCACCTCATCTGGAAAGCGCAAGGGGTCAGGGAACTCCTTCCCCTAGCCAAGGGAAGCCATGAGGGACTATGCCATGAGGAACGATGCACTCTGGCCCAGATAGTACACTTTTCCCATGGTCTTTGCAGACCCACAGACTAGGAGATTCCCTTGGGTGCCTACGACTCCAGGGCCCTGGGTTTCAAGCACAAAACTGGGCGGCCACTTGGGCAGACACAAAGCTAGCTGCAGGAGTTTTTTTTTTTGTACCCCAGTGGCACCTGGAATGCCAGCGAGACAGAACCAGTTACTCCCCTGGAAAGGGGGCTGAAGCCAGGGAACCAAGTGGTCTAGCTCAGCGGATCCCACCCCCCACAGAGCCCAGCAAGCTAAGATCCACTGGCTTGAAATTCTTGCTGCCAGCACAGCAGTCTGTGGTCAACCTGGGATGTTCAAGCTTGGTGGGGGTAGGGGTGTCCACCATTACTGAGGCTTGAATAGGTGGTTTTCCCCTCAGTGTAAACAAAGCCACCTGGAAGTTTGAACTGGGTGGAGCCCACCACAGCTCTGCAAAGCCACTGTAGCCAGACTGCATCTCTAGATTCCTCCTCTCTGGGCAGGGCATCTCTGAAAGAAAGGCAGCAGCCCCAGTCATGGGCTTGTAGATCAAACTCCCATCTCCCTGGGACAGAGCACCTGGGGGAAGGGGCGACTGTGGGCACAGCTTCAGGAGACTTAAATGCTCCTGCCTGCCGGCTCAGAAAAAAGCAGCAGATCTCCCAGAACAGCACTCGAGCTCTGCTAAGGGACAGACTGCCTCCTCGAGTGGGTCCCTGAACCCCTGCCTTCTGACTGGGAGACAACTGCAGTAGGGGTTGATAGACACCTCATACAGGAGAGCTCTGGCTAGCATCTGACAGGTGCCCCTCTAGGACAAAGTTTCTAGAGGAAGGAACAGGTGGCAATCTTTGCTGTTCTACAGCCTCCGCTGGTGATACCTTGGCAAACAGGGTCTAGAGTGGACCTCCAGCAAACTCCAGCAGACCTGTAGCACAGAGGCCTATTAGAAGGAAAATTAAAAAACAGAAAGGAATAGCAGCAACATCAACAAAAAGGATGTCC
The DNA here is from genome assembly GCF_009828535.3 of Hylobates moloch. Taxonomy (NCBI): domain Eukaryota; kingdom Metazoa; phylum Chordata; class Mammalia; order Primates; family Hylobatidae; genus Hylobates; species Hylobates moloch. The sequence goes on along the minus strand of NW_026652281.1, from coordinate 59,023,005 downwards.
CCACAGAAATCCCATCTGAAGGTTACCAACATCAAAGACCTAAAGGTAGATAAATCCATGAAGATGAGGACAAACCAGCTCAAAAAGGCTGAAAATTCCAAAAACTTCTCCTCCAAAGGATCACAGCTCCTCACCAGCAAGGGAACAAAACTGGATGGAGAATGAATTTGACAAATTGATGGAAGTAGACTTCAGAAGCTGGGTAATAACAAACTCCTCTGAGCTAAAGGAGCATGTTCTAACCCAATGCAAGGAAGCTAAGAACCTTGAAAAAAAGTTACAGGAATTGCTAACTAGAATAAGCAGTTTAGAGAAGAACATAAATGACCTGATGGAGCTGAAAAATATGAAAGCATGAGAATTTTCTGAAGCATACACAAGTATCAATAGCCGAATTGATCAAGCAGAAGAAAGGATATCAGAGATCGAAGATCAACTTAATGAAATAAAGTGTGAAGACAAAATTAGAGAAAAAAGAATGAAAACGAATAAACAAAGCCTCCAAGAAATATGGGATTCTGTGAAAAGACCAAACTTACATTTGATTAGTGTACCTCAAAGTGATGGGGAGAATGTAATCAAATTGGAAAACACTCTTCAGGATATTATCCAGGAGAACTTCCCCGACCTAGCAAGATAGGCCAACATTCAAATTCAGAAAATACAGAAAACACCACAAAAATACTCCTCAAGAAGAGCAACCCCAAGACACATAATCGTCAGATTCACCAAGGTTGAAATGAAGGAAAAAATGCTAGGGCAGCCAGAGAGAAAGGTCGAGTTACCCACAAAGGGAAGCCCATCAAACTAACAGCAGATCTCCCTGCAGAAACCCTACAAGTGAGAAGACAGTGGGGGCCAGTATTCAACATTCTTAAAAAGAAGTTTCAACCCAGAATTTGCTATCCAGCCAAACTAAGCTTCATAAGCGAAGGAGAAATAAAATTCTTTACAGACAAGCAAAGGCTGAGAGATTTTGTCATCACCAGGCCTGCCTTATAAGTGCTCCTGAAGGAAGCACTAAATATGGAAAGGAAAAACTGGTACCAGCCACTGCAAAAACATACCAAATTGTAAAGACCATCGGCACTATGAAGAAACTGCATCAACTAACAGGCAAAATAAACAACTAGCATCATAATGACAGAATCAAATTCTTAGAGACCTACAAAACAGCAAGTTCTTAGAGACCTATAAAGAGACTTAGACTCCTACACAATAATAGTGTGAGACTTTAGCACCCCACTGTCAATAACAGATCAACAAGACAGAAAGTTAGCAAGGATATTCAGGACTTGAACTCAACTCTGGACCAAGTGGACCTAATAGACATCTACAGAACTCTCCACCAAAAATTAACAGAATATACATTCTTCTCAGCACCACATCACACTTATTCTAAAATCAACCACAAAATTGGAAGTAAAACACTCCTCAGCAAATGCAAAAAATTGGAAATTGTAACAAACAGTCTCTCAAACCACAGCGCAATGAAATTAGAACTTAGGATTAAGAAACTCACTCAAAACCACACAACTACATGGAAACCAAACAGCCTGCTCCTGAATGACTACTTGGTAAATAACAAAATTAAGGCAGAAATAAATAAGTTATTTGAAACCAATCAGAACAAAGACAGAGCTCACCAGAGTCTCTGGGACACAGCTAAAGCAGTGTTTAGAGGGAAGTTTATAGCACTAAATGCCCAAAGGAGAAAGTAAGAAAGATATAAAATCGACACCCTAACATCACAATTAAAAGAACTAGAGAATCAAGAACAAACAAATTCAAAAGCTAGCAGAAGAGAAGAAATAACTAAGATCAGAGCAGAACTGTAGGAGATAGAGAGATGAAAAACCCTTCAAAAAATCAGTTAATCCAGGATCTGTTTTTTTTAGATTAACAAGATAGATAGACCACTAGCCAGACTAATAGAGAAGAAAAGAAAGAAGAATCAAATGGATACAATGAAAAATGATAAAGGGGATATCACCACTGATCCAACAGAAATACAAACTATCATCAGGGAATACTTTAAACACCTCTACGCAAATAAACTGGAAAATCTAAAAGAAATGAATAAATTTCTGAATACATACACCCTCACAAGACTAAACCAGGAAGAAGTCAAATCCCTGAATAGACCAATAATATGTTCTGAAATTGAGGCAGTAATTAATGGCCTACCAACCGAAAAAAGATTCATAGCCGAATTCTACCAGAGTTACAAAGAGGAGCTGGTACCATTCCTTCTGAAACTATTCCAAACAATAGAAACAAAGGGACTCCTCCCTAACTCGTTTTCTAAGGTCAGCATCATCCTGATACCAAAACCTGGCAAAAACACAACAAAAAAAGAAAATTTCAGGCCAATATCCCTGATGAACTTCGATATCAAAATCCTCAGTAAAATACTGGCAAACCAAATCCAGCAGCAAATCAAAAAGCTTATCCACCACCATCAAGTCGGCTTCATCCCTGGGATGCAAGGCTGGTTCAACATATGCAAATCAATAAAAGTAATCCATCACATAAACAGAACCACATGATTATCTCAGTAGATGCAGAAAAGGCCTTCAATAAAATTCAACCCCCCTTCATGCTAAAAACTCTCGAAAAATTAGGTATTGATGGAACATATCTCAAAATAATAAGAGCTATTTATGACAGGCCCACAGCAGCAAATCAAAAAGCTTATCCACCACCATCAAGTCGGCTTCATCCCTGGGATGCAAGGCTGGTTCAACATACTCAAATCAATAAAAGTAATCCATCACATAAACAGAACCACATGATTATCTCAATAGATGCAGAAAAGGCCTTCAATAAAATTCAAACCCCCTTCATGCTAAAAACTCTCAAAAAACTAGGCATTGATGGAACATATCTCAAAATAATAAGAGCTATTTATGACAGGCCCACAGCCAATATGATACTGAATGGGCAAAAGCTGGAAGCATTCCCTTAGAAAACCAGCACAAGGCAAGGATGTCATCTCTTACTACTCCTATTTAACATAGTATTGGAAGTTCTGGCCAGGGCAATCAGGCAAGAGAAAGAAATAAAGGGTATTCAAATAGGAGGAGAGGAAGTCAAATTGGCTCCATTTGCAGACGGCAAGATTGTATATTTAGAAGACCCCATTGTCTCAGCCCAAAATCTCCTTATGCTGATAAGCAACTTCAGCAAAGTCTCAGGATACAAAATTGATGTGCAAAAGTCACAAGCATTCCTATACACCAATAATAGACAAACAGAGAGCCAAATCATGAGTGAACGCCCATTCACAATTGCTACAAAGAGAATAAAATACCTAGGAATACAACTTACAAGGGATTTGAAGGCCCTCTTCGAGGAGAACTACAAACCACTGCTCAAGGAAGTGAGAGAGGACACAGACAAATGGAAAAACATTCCATGCTCATTGGTAGGAAGAATCAATGTCGTGAAAATGGCCATACTGCCCAAAGCAATTATAAATTACTTTCAGTGCTATCCCCATCAAGTTACCATTGACTTTCTTCACAGAATTAGAAAAAACTACTTTAAATTTCATATGGAACCAAAAAAGAGCCCTTATAGCCAAGACAATCCTAAGCAAAAAGACCAAAGCTGGAGGCATCACACTACCTGACTTCAAACTATACTACAAGGCCACAGTAACCAAAATAGCATGGTACTGGTACCAAAACAGATATATAGACCAATAGAACAGAACAGAGGCTTCAGAAATAGCAGCACACATCTACAACCATCTGATCCTTGACAAACCTGACAAAAGCAAGCAATGGGGAAGGATTCCCTATTTAATCAATGGTGTTGGGAAAACTGGCTAGCCATATGCAGAAAACTGAAACGACCCCTTCCTTACACCTTATAAAAAAATTAACTCAAGATGGAATAAAGACTTAAATGTAAGGCCTAAAACCATGAAAAACCTAGAAGAAAACCTAGGCAATAACATTCAGGACATAGACATGGGCAAAGACTTCATGACGAAAACACCAAAAGCAATGGCAACAAAAGCCAAAATTGACAAATGGGATCTAATTAAACTAAAGAGCCTCTGCACAGCAAAAGAAACTATCATCAGAGTGAACAGGTAACCTACAGAATGGGAGAAAATTTTTGCAATCATCCATCTGATGAAGGGCTAATATCCAGAATCTACAAAGAACTTAAACAAATTTACAAGAAAAAAACAAAGAATCCCATCAAAAAGTGGGCAAATGATATGAACGAACACTTCTCAAAAGACATTTATGGAGCCAACAAACATATGAAAAAAGCTCATCATCACTGGTCATTAGAGAAATCTAAATCAAAACCACAATGAGATACCATCTCATGCCGGTTAGAATGGCGATCATTAAAAAGTCAGGAAACAACAGATACTGGAGTGGGTGTGGAGAAACAGGAGCGCTTTTTCACTGTTGATGGGAGTGTGAATTAGTTCAATCATTGTGAAAGACAGTGTGGTGATCCCTCGAGGATCTAGAACCAGAAATACCATTTGACCCAGCAATCCCATTGCTGGGTATATACCCAAAGGATTATAAGTCTTTCTATTATAAAGACACATGCACATTTGTGTTTATTGCAGCACTGTTCACAATAGCAAAGACTTGGAACCAACCCAAATGCCCATCAGTGATAGGCTGGATAAAGAAAATGTGTCACATATATACCATGAAATACTATGCAGCCATAAAAAGGGATGAGTTCATGTTCTTTGCAGGTACATGTATGAAGCTGGAAACTATCATTCTCAGCAAACTGACACAGGAACAGAAAACCAAACACCGCGTGTTCTCACTTATAAGTGGGAGCTGAACAATGAGAACACATGGACACAGGGAGGGGAATATCACACACCAGGGCCTGTCAGGCGGTGGAGCCTAGGGGAGGGATAGCATTAGGAGAAACATGTAATGTAGATAAACAGGTTAATGGGTGCAGCAAACCACCATGGCACATGCATACCTGTGTAACAAACCTGCACGTTCTGTACATGTATCCCAGAACCTAAAGTATAACAAAAAAGAAGGAAAATGAATAACTTAAACTACTCAATTAGGACTTTATATAATAGATCAAGAAGTGGAACTGGGGACAAAGTCTATTTTCTACCATATTTCTCAATCACTGTATTGATGTTTAATCATTTGTTTTATATTTGTTGACTACTCATTATATACCAAGCACTGAAGTTATGAAAAATGTCATTTTATTTAATTTATTTTTTAATCTAAAGAATGTTCAGTTTCACTGAAGGAATTTTATCTATTACCAAGATAGAATAATTTGATTTACATTCACAGACTTTCAAAAATTATCTTATTGGTCTTCTTCTACTATGATATTCTTTTATATACTACTTGGATAATTATAGAAATTGTTAGGTTCTGGTCAATGGCTTTGGAATTTCTACCCGGCTATAAAAGATCATTTTTATTTTTCTAAAAAGAAACAAACGAATCATTACTAATGTATATGTGATGCTAGAGTAGAGCCAGCCACGTTGTCTTTGAAGTAGATGAAAGAAAAAAGAGTATTTTTCTAATGTTTGTCACAGTTCTTGTTGGAAATGTGATTTTTTTCTTTTTTTTTCCCTGACTGTTTGGAAATAAAGAGCCCATGGAAAATGTTTGTGCACACTGTCCTTTAATTTTTTTTAATTTTTTGAGACAAGGTCTCACTTTGTTGCCCAGACTGGAGTGTAGTGGCGCCATCACAGCTCATTGCAGCCTTGACCTCCTGGGCTCAAGCAATTCTCCCACCTCAGCCACCTGAGGAATAGCTAGGAATACAGGCATGTGCCACCATGCCCAGCTAATTGCTGTATTCTTTGTAGAGACAGGGTTTCGCCATGTTGCCCAGGCTGGCAAACTGTCCTTTAAATGTAATGATCTTGTGCGTGTATTTTTGAACCTTATTTAGCAAGTTTACAGCTTGATAATTATTTTGGGGGAAATTATTCATATTACTTTTAACACACAATTACACCATGGAATGTACTTCATTCAATGTGAGATGGGAAATGTAAAGTATAAAGATCACTGGTTTTGTAGGGAACCTATCAATGAGGAAGTCAGGGCTTAGTTGATGATCGCCATGGTTATAGTACTGACTTCAGAGAGAAATGCAGATCCCATGAATTCAGAATTCAGTGCACTTCAGAGTGAAATGACTGTCTTGTAAGGCGATTTTCATATTAAGACTAACTCTTGTTAATACTGATGCAAAATCATATCCAACACCTTGTATTTATGTGATGCTTCACTTTCTAAAAGGAATTTCAATTATTTGATATTACATTTCCAAACATGTATTGTGGTCCCACAGTAATTGGGATACAAAGAAAAAAAAAGTCACAGTACCTGCGTTGGAAGAGTGGGGAAGATAGACATATAAATATGCTAAAATACAATAACGCATGCTAAGTTCTATTAACTCGATAGGAAAGATGAAGATGCTACTAATTTTGATATGTTGTTTGAGCCCTCTTGTACTGCTTAGAGATAAGGAGGGCGAGCATTGTTATCTGCTTTTGATGGTTGAGGGAAGATGTTTTCTATTGGGTGAAATGCTTTCCCTGAGGTCACACAGCTGCTTGTTAGAATAGCAGTCCCCCTGTGCTACTGCTCCCTGCACTCTGCAGCCCTGACCCAAATCAAACCTCGTATTCTAGCATAAAATTGCTCTGCTTCCTTAACCGTACATGGTTGGTGCAAAGAAAATGTTAGTTGACAAAAGCTGTCCTGTTATGAGCTTTCTCTGATGTGAATTCAAATCACATTTCAGAGGCACATTTCAGGCGGGCTCTAAATAAGGCATCCTTGGTTTTTGCATTTTCATTAAAAAGAAGCCATGGTTTTCTGTACAGATATTTAATGAGATTTTATTCATATTTAAATATTTGAATAATTATATTTGCTTATATGGTAAAAGCAGATTTGAGGCAAATGGTTTTCGGCCAAAAACAGAACAATAACAATCCTGGTTCAATCAAACCATAGTTGGATTCAGTAAAGAAATAAAACAACTGGCATGTCTAGTTTCTAATTTTCTAGAACGGGAGCTCAGAGATATTTTAATCATATTCTAATGTTTGTAACAGTTCTTGTTGCCTCAAGTTGGAGTTGTGAGTTTTCTCGTTTAGTATTCTTAAAGGAGCACCCAGAATGAACATGAATAAACTTAAATTACACAATAATAATGATTTTTGGACCATACTGGAAACATGGCAGCCCATACAATCCAAATTGTTGAGCATAAAGATTTCTAAGCTACTCTCTGACCAACTTTGAGAGTGTGAAAATGAAGCTAATTGTTTTAGTCTTTTCTGTATTGATTATGTTGGAGATCTAATTGAATCAGATAGACATAATATATACATAAGGTGCTGAGCCACTGGGATAATGCAGTTGGACTTGTTGCAAACACTGGTATAATTAAGGATTTGTTAACACTTGTATAATAAGCCTCTATTATCAAGGACTTTTAACTAAGTATTAAAAATTTATTCTCAGCTGCAACTTGCCATTCAAGGTCTCAGCTAGGAAGCAATTTTCTTTTACAAATTTTCTACAAAAATAAAAAGAAACAAGAAAAAAAAAGCCTTCCTCTGTATTGCTTTGTAACTGAGTTTTTCTTTAACAAAAAATCTTAGGCCTGGGCTTCCCTTCTGAAAGGGAAAATTCCTGAAGCATGAGAAGTAAAAGAAGAAACAGTTTATTTCTACATCTAATGTCCTTTCTCATCAGGTAGAGGGCTCCTTTTGAAAGTATATTTGCATTTTTTTAAATTTAAAAAGATACTATGCTTGTTTTAAGATGTTAAATAACACAATGCTGTTTAAAGAAATTATTGAAAACCTGCTCCTTTCTTATATAATCCCACCTACCTGATACCTACTTTAATTGTGCATTCTTCTATACATTTCCTTATATTTATACAAATATGTATATTTTTATTTTTTTACTACATAAAAGAAGTCAAATTTGAACTTAATTCTTCTAAACTTTTTTTTTTTTTTTTTTTTTTTCTACACAAGGTCTCACTTTGCCACCTAGGCTGGATGCAATGCAATGCAATGGTGTGTTGATCTTGGTTCATTGCAGCCTCAACCTCCTGAGCTCATGTGATCCTCCCACCTCAGTCCCCCAAGTCGCTTGGATTACAGGCCTGTGTCACCACACCTGGCTAATTTTTTTGTAATTTTTGTAGAGACAGGGTCTCACTATGTTTCCCATGCTAGTCTTTAATGCCTGAGCTCAAGCCATCCGCCTGCCTCGGCCTCTCAAAGTGCTGGGATTACAGGCATGAGCCACCATGCCCAGCCTAATTCTTCTAAATCTTACCCTAGTAATAAAGCCAGAATTTTTTTCTGCCAAGACCAATAGATGGACCAAGAAGTACTCATCCTTGTAAACTTTCTTTGGATAAATTGCTTACATATAATAAATCCAGAGTTAAGTAATAAAAATAATGAACTATTGTCTTGAATTATTTGTTCTCAAATAATTTCCCTTAAACCCATTCACATTCGTATCAGTTTCTTCATGTCCTTTCATCCTGAGGGCAGCACACGGCCATGTGAGAGATGCACAGCAATCCTACCAGCCGTGAACTGAGTCTGGATGCTCCTTTCTCCTGCACAGAAAAACTGCTGAGACTCACTACCCCAGCCAATCTAACTTCAGTGGTTTCTACTGAACTCCATGTCTTAAAAGTAACAATCAGTGTTTTGACCACAACATGCAAATCTTTTCTAGATACTTCTCTCTTCTCTTCTTAGTAAGAAGAAAGTGTCACAGCCCCCAAATGACCACAGACAGAGAAAGCGTTTTGTTGGGGCAGACACATACTTAATGAACCCATCATTTCAAAATTATCAGGATTTATTTTCGTGAGCCAGGATAAGTGGCAAGAGAAATAATAATAGTGATCTCAAAAAATGAATGGTAATTGCTTTGATTAATTCCTTTGATGGCTAATTTATTGTGTGAAATTCCTGTTGATGCACGATGAACTTAGGGGCTTAAGACAACACACATTTATTATCTGACTGCGGCTGAGTCAGAAGTCTGTGTGTGACTTAACTGGGTCCTTTGCTTATGGTCTCATAAGGCTTCAATCAACATGTCGGCCAGGACTGTGACTCCATCTAAGGCTTGCAGTCCTCTTCCTAACTCACTGGTTGTTGGCAGAATTCAGTTCCTTGAGGTTGTAGTACTGACGCTCTCAGCTCCTGGGCTACCAGGAAGTTCCTAGTCATATGACCCTCTGTACAACATGGCTGTTTGCTTCTTTAAGGCCAGCAAGAGAGTGTCTCTCCCTGTAGTCGGCTAAGATGGAGACTTATATAATGTAACAAAGTAACGGAAATGAAATCTCATCACCTTTGCCATATTCTATTGGCTAGAAGCAAGTCATAGTTTCCACCCACACTCAAGGGAAGGGAATTTGATAAGAGCATAAATCACTTAGCATGTGTCTGTCACATTTATGTATACATATGTTTGTTTATTAGCACAATGTTTATTAAATTAATAAAATAAAATTCTCATTTAGCTAGCATTTTGGAAATCTTCATTTAAACGTAATTTCCTGTTGAACAACTCACTGCGAAGAGCAGAAAATTTACACTTTAATATTTCTAATTTTTTTCTAAAACGAATTATATAGGCTTTTGCCTTTAAAAAAAAGTTATCTGTATGCAATTTTACTTTACTGACTTGAGGCCATCTCTAGAACCTCAGTTGCTGCGATGTGCCATCTTCAGTGATATCCTCATGGATTCTTAAAGTGAGAAGAATCTTTTTTATTCATCTCTTCAGTGTTTACTGCTCTGTCTCAATTATTGTGTTAGATACATATATATATATATATACATATATATGTATATATATATGTATATATTATCTACTGAAAAGTAAAGGTGTCCAAAAATAAGCTCTCAGACCCTACTAGTAGAAATATAAATTGGGTCAACAAATTTTGGGAAAAAAAGGTATTATCCAGCAAAGTTGAAGATGCACACTTCTATGACTCAGACTCAGAATCTCTAACATAGATATATATCCCGGAGAAAAATTTTCACAAAAATGTTCATAATACCATTGTTCTATACAGCAAAAACTGGAGATGCATGACTAAAAAAATTTAAAAATATATTATGAACTATTCATACAATGGAATGTTATACCGAAGTGAAAATTAATGACCTCTATCAGTATGGACAAACCTCACAAACATCATGTTAAGAAGAAAAAACATGAGTTACAGAAGAAAACATTGAATATGCAAATAATATTTTTATAAAGTTCAAAACCATGCCAAACTCAACACCCTACTTAGATATATATAAATATTTAAATAAAAAAAAGTAAGCTGGGCATGGTGGCTCACGCCTGTAATCCTAACACTTTGGGGGGCTGAGGCAGGCAGACCATGAGGTCAGGAGATCGAGATCATCCTGGCCAACATGGAAACCCCGTCTCTATTAAAAACACAAAAAATTAGCTGGATGTGGTAGTGTGTGCCTGTAATCCCAGCTACTCAGGAGGCTGAGGCAGGAGAAACACTTGAACCTGGGAGGTGGAGGTTGCAGTGAGCTGAGATCTCGCCACTGCACTCCAGCCTGGCAACAGAATGAGACTCCATCTCAAAATAACAACAACAACAAAAAAAAAAAAAAAAGAAGAAAGAAAGTAAAAAGAAGGAATTTTAACTCAAAATTTAGGTGAGAGAGAACTTTTGGGGAGTAGGAGGGGGGGAATGTTTGTGTTTAAAAGCTCCTAGTATGTTCTATTTTCAAAAGGAGTGGCGTGTATACAAATGCATGCTTTACTATGTGCACCTTACATACGCTGGTTCATGATATATAGTCTTTTATTTAAAAATATTTTATAATTTCAAATAAAAACACTTCAACAAATTACACAACTTTTAGGTGTTAGGTTTGAAGATCCTACATAGATTCAGAAGAAGGTGGTTAAAGTGGTAGACAAAAGGGAAGAGGGACTGTTCTTGTTTAGCACATCCTCAGAGTGTTAGAGTAGGTAGGGATTAGGAGACCTAATATCTGAATGGAAAAGGCCAAGATGAGAGAGAAGGGTCAAAGAAGTACTAGACTTAGGTGAGGGGTCATACACAGTACTTCACAACTCAGTATTTCTGGGAGGCATGAAGAGGTGGCTATAGTGGCAAGAATGGGATTGTGTAGAAGGACACCTATCCCCGCATAGGTGTATCTCAGGTCCACTCTTGCTTCCGTTCTCCTGTAACTTTGCCACTGTATTAGCATCTAGGGAACTGGATGTATGGGAGCGTTTACCTCCCACAATTTAGTAGCTGTTAGCATTCAGCAGCAACGTTCACCATTCAGGAATCAGACAGATCTTAAGTCTAAAATTTCAGCTTTACTATGTTTTAGTTTAGCAACCTTTGTAGAGTAACTTAGCTCCTCCCTAAGGCTTAGTTTCTTAATGATGATAATATACTCATTCTCCAAATATTTACTGAATGCCAAGTATTTGCTAGGCACTGTGCTAGAAACCAGCAAGCCAGTGACAGATCAGAAAACTTTCAGGTTTTAGTGACAGCAAATCTAATTCACATGGGCTTAAACTTGTGAGGCATATATTGGCTCATGTGGTGGAAAATGTATATTTGGTGGATAGTATGTTTCAGGTGTAGCTTGATTCAGGGCTCAAAATATCTCCTTAGTGTCCATTCCTTCACTCTTGTTCCTCTGGATTGTCTTCCTTCCAAGCTCTTTCTTCTATGGCATCTTCATGTTCACATCATAATAATACTCAAAAAGAAAATGCCTGTTAAGGTATTGTCCATACAAGCCCTGGTGTTCACTCTCTCTCATTAGCCCATATTGAATCCCATGCTCATTTCTGGTCAGGAAAATGGAATGACTAGATGAGCTTAAGCCCAGGTCATATGTCCCATCCCTGGAGTCTGGGATAACTCCACTGCATACACTGTGAAATGGGGAGAAGTTTCCTCAAAGCATAATGGGGATACAGTTTCCAAAAGGAGGAATGTTAATTCTAAGGAAGCACAATCAGGAAATGTCCATTCAAATTGTAAGCAAAAGTTTCCCCAGTTGTTGCCGTCATTGAGCTTACAGTTAAATGTGGAGGATAATTAAAATAATCTAAAAAATAAGTGTATAATTGCAATTGAAAAAACTGCGAGGAAGGAGAGAAGCATAATGCCATGAGAGTTATAGTAAGGAAATTTGGTCTACTCTGGTAGGCTGGAGGAGGCTTTCCCAAGGAAGGACGGCTTGGGCTGGATTAAAAAGATGGATAAAATTCAACCAATTGAATACTGGAAAGAAGAACATTTCTGGAAATGTATCAGTGTGTTAAAATGCTTGGTGACAGAAGGGAGTACTGCAAATATTAGGATCTAATCACTTTCTTAGAGCAAAGAAAACCCACACTGTATTGTGGGTGATGGACTGAAATGACAGGGAAAGACCAGAATCTACAGCACCTTCTTGACCATTCTATGGAGTTAGGCCTTTGCCACAAGGGCAGTCGGAAGCTTTTCAGGATTTTAAACAGAGAGACAATGTGATCAGTTTTGAATTTCAAAAAGATTCTTTCTTTCATTGTGAAGAAAAATTAGAGGAATAGATGTGGGCTACCAATGAGGATGCTATTGCAGTAGTAGTGGTTCTCACCCAGGGGGTTATTTTATCCTACAGGGGACATTTGGCAATGTCTGGACACATTTTTCATGGTCACTAATGATGAGGAGTGCTACTGGCATCTGGTGAGTAGAGATCAGGGACACTACTTAGCATCCTGCGATGTAGAGAACAGCCCTGTGATGGTTAATACTGAGTGTCAACTTGATTGGATTGAGGGATATGAAGTATTAATCTTGGGTGTGTCTGTGTGGGTGTAGCCAGAGGAGACTAACATTTGAGTCAGTGGGCTTGGGAAGGCAGATCCACCCTTAATCTGGTGGGTGCAATCTAATCAGCTTCCAGGGAACATGAAGCAGGCAGAAAAACGTGAAAAGTAAGATGGGTCTAGCCTCCCAACCTACATCTTTTTGCTGGATGTTTCCTGCTGTTGAACATTGAACTCCGAGTTCTTTCGTTTTGGGACTCGGACTGGCTCTCCTTGCTCCTCAACTTGCAGACAGCCATTTGTGGGAACTTGTGATTGTGTAAGTTAATAATTAATAAACTCCCCTTTACATATAGTTATTGGTTCTGTCTCTCTAAGAGAATGCTAATACAAGCCCCTTTCAATAAAGGACTATCTGGTCCAAAATGTCAATAGTGTCAAGGCTAAGAAACACTGGTCCAGATGGAGAGATCATGGCTTGTTAGTGGTGAGGCAAATGGAGAGAAGAAATATATTAGGAAAATGTGAAGATATGAAGAAGTACGATTGACAGGGCTTGTGGAGGGAATGAATACTAGTGTAAGATATGGCAGTACTCATTCACTGAGTTGGAGACCACTGAAAAAAGAGCATGTTTTATAAGAAAGGGTTTTCATTTTTGAGTTTGAAGCAACTTTGAGATCTCCAAAGTTATCAAGTAGATATTTAAATATTTAGGTCTGGAGATCAGATGAAAAGTCTGTATTAGCGATTGATATATCTAATGCGTCTCTGATTAGGTGGTGGGTTTAGATGAGATTGCCTAAGGAAAGAGTATAGATTTGGAAGAAAAGAGATTGGAGGATTGAACCTGGAGGAGCTCCAACATTTAATAGCCTCATAAAAGATAATGATAGAGAAAACTATATAATTCCGTTTTCTAAGTGTTCTGAAGAAAATTACAGACATCTAGGGGTGTAATACTATTTATGTGTAGGCATTAACAAGATCATACATGTGAAGTGTCTAATGTAGAGTAAGCCCTATATAAATAGCAATTATTATTATTAAACAATCTTACAATAAGATTATTCTTCTTAATACTTTGATCTGCTTTTAATAATTTTCAGTACTTCTTCTACCTGCCTTTAGTCTAGCGTCGATTAGAGAGCGGATAACCAGGAATGTGAAATTAGTCATCCTATTTTATACCCAGTTTTAAATACACGGATTCTGGCTAAAAGAGTAAGGATGGCTGCAGTCTTTATTGTAGTGTAATCACACCTGTGTAGCGATATTTGTGCTTATGGGAATAAAGTTATACTATTGACCGTTATTTAATATGCTTATGTTGTGTGGTGATGTTTCTTAGTATTTGCTCTGTACCATTCTGACCCTTATGACACCTATACTGGAATTCCTCTTCTGGCCTCCAACTGGTTTACTTCTCTTACTCAACAATTGGGTAAAACACTCTTTTGTTAGTGAATTTCTACAAGAGCACTTATAAGCATTTTCTCTACAAAATTGCAATTTGAAACTTGACACATTTCAAACTCACTGCATGTTTACAATTTCCCACCTTAAAGATTATTTCTCTGATTTGTTTACATGTTTGTTTTTCTACTTAAATTTTAAAATTTTAAATTCCTTTGAGATATGAAAGCATGTCTTTTTTTTTTTTTTTTTTTTGAGACAGGGCCTCACTCTGTCACCCAGGCTGGAGTGCAATGGTGTGATATTGGCTCACTGCAACCACCGCCTCCTGGGTTCAAGCAAATTTCAGCCTCCCAAGTAGTTGGAATTACAGGTGTGCACCACCATGCCTGGCTAATTTTTGTATTTTTAGTAGAGACAGTGTTTTGCCATGTCAGCCAGGCCGGTCTCAAACTCCTGACCTCAAGAGATCTGCCCACCTTGGCCTTCCAAAGTACTGGGATTACAAGTGTAAGCCACTGCACCCAGCTAAAGCAAATCTTGATCATCTCAACATACTGGCTAGAACTTAGCAAATAATTGTCAAATTAAAAAGAATAGTAAGACTGGCAAAAATTATTCAAGAGGAGACTATAGCACCTCATAGTGCCAGAAAGTAAGGAAATGTTGAACACTAGTCCCCACCTCCAAACACACATATGTACATACACACACATAGATGACATACATCAAAGAGACACAGGAGCCAACTGAAAAGGATCCCAGTGGTCAAAGCTGGAAAACTTTGAGCAACAATAACAAAAATATAAATGTCCATGAATCCATACTGATGTAAATATATGATTAAATAAAGGGGAAGAGGGACAAATGTCCCTTGCAGAAGAATCCCAAATACTTTTTGTAGATACTCTGCCTTCAAGAAAGTGGATCATAATTCTCTGCTCTTTGTGTGTGGGTTGTAGATATTAATTTCTTTCCCAGTATGGAAAAGGGGAAAATAATTTTATAGGGAAGGAACTTGACAAATATCAACTCAGCCTGGAGATGACAGTTAGTATCAACTGTGATAAGTCATGTTAAAAGCATGTACCCTTGATATGACATGGTGAGAATAGCATCACTTCTGTGATCTCTCAAAAGTCCATAACCTCGGCCGGGCACGGTGGCTCACGCCTGTAATCCCAGCACTTTGGGAGGCTGAGGCGGGTGGATCACGAGGTCAGGAGATCGAGACCATCCTGGCTAACACGGTGAAACCCCGTCTCTACTAAAAAAAAAAAAAAAAAAAAAAAAAATTAGCCGGGCATGGTGGTGGGCGCCTGTAGTCAGCTACTCAGGAGGCTGAGGCAGGAGAATGGCATGAACCTGGGAGGCGGAGCTTGCAGTGAGCCAAGATCACAAGCCACTGCACTCCAGCCTGGGCAACAGAGCAAGACTCCGTCTCAAAAAAAAAAAAAAAAAAAAGTCCATAATCTCAATCTAATTGAGGAAAAACACCAGAAAAATTTCATTATGGGGCACTCTATGAAGTATTTAGCAAATACTCTTCAAAACTTTCAAAGTCATAGAAGATGAGGAAAGTCTGTTATACCCAAGAGGAGCCTGAGGAGACGTGATGACAATATGTCATGGGGTATCCAAGATGGAATCCTGGAGCGGAAGAAATGGCATTAGGCAAAAACTAGGTAAATAGGAATAAAATAGAGGCTTTAGTTAATGATGATGTATCAATATTAGTTTATTAATTGTAAGAAATGAACCATACCAATGTAAGATAATGATAGGAGAAACTGGGTACAGAGCATCCAGACATGAACAGTTAAGTAGACACATCCAGAGGTATATTTCAGCTTTTATTTGACATTTGCTAAAATGAACTTCGCGTCTGTCTTATTTTACAGTTCTTCCCTAGCAGTTAGTGGATAGAAAACCTCCTTTAGATATGTCTTTATCTATTGTCCTTTAGCTTGGGTTTTCGACAAAAGAAAGACCTGGGTTTGAATCTCACATGTACAATTTATGATCTGTGTGACAACCTGCAATTATATAGCCTCTGTGGCTGCATTTCTTCATCAACTGATGAAGGTAAGAATACCTACACCCCATGTTTATTTTACAGATACAGTAACGTGGGTAAAGCACTTCTCATAGAGTTTTACTTTTAAAAATGCTAGCCATTGCTATTATTATCATCATTATAGATCCTCATTTTCTTATTTAACCTCGTATTTTCTTCTCATTCCTACACGTGAACATTGGAAATAGTCTTATATAATCATAATTTTTACAAAGAAAAGATGTACGAGAATACCCCAAAATTCTCAAGCTTAGGAAAAAGAAAATTAAAATTAAGATATTGGGCAGCATGGTAAAGCTCCAGTGGATCGATTCCTTTCTCCCCTTCTTGATGGTTATCATTTCACTTCTGGTTAGCTTAGAATAGATAGCAAAACCTGGAAGAGGAAATTGTGTAGGGGCAATCTGGCTAAAACAGCCACTAAATGATCACATTTTATCGAACTAGTTTCTTTAGCTAAAAGACTCCAGCTGTCTTTCACACCACCTTTGCTCTTCATTTGCCTTTCCCTGACATTCAAGTATGTGTTGAGTGGGTGAAAATATCTATTTTCAAAGAATAGAGATAGAGATATTTTCTCTATTTTCTATTCTTTTCTGGAGAATAGAAATATTCTTTTCTGGAGAATAGAAATATTCTCTATTTGGATCTTCTGAGAAATGTCCAGGTTTACTAATGATTTGAGCCACGCCTTTTGGCCTAAATAATGTGGGTGTGTTTAGACATATTTGGAGTAAGCACTAATAATTTACATCAGTAGATGACTGGGAAATATCTCCTTTGATGACCTAAATAGAAAGACATTGACCTGAAAGAATAGAGACTTTTCCCAAAACATCAATGTGCAACTGAAAGGGGACCTTTCCAAGATGCGGTGATTTGGAGAATTACTTGGGATAGGTCCTTCTTCAATCTTACAGTGTTGATGAACATGAATTTTCTAAGAGTGTCTTACCTACATACTGCGTTATCAACTAAAAATTCTGTACTCTTTCATTAGATGCTCTACCAAAACCTTAATCTAAATAGATTTTAATATTTAGTGCTGAACCACAGAAACTTAAGAGCCTGAGCATCTCATAGGTTTAAATAATATTTCCTGGTTGCCAAATGCTAATTTAACATATATACAAATGAACATGGTGTGGGATCAGAGGAAGAATTCTACCAGTTCACCACATTCTGTCTTCTTGAGACATACGTTCTATAGAGACACCTCTTGTATCCTTCAGCATGTTCAAATTTCAGTATGGATTAACATTATATTGACAAATTTTAACAATAAATTAAAAGTAATCAAATTACATGCATCTTTTCTTTGAGGATAAGGACATATTGAAAACGTGTTATCAAGACATTGCTTTTCACATACATTCATTAGTAATTCAAAGATTTAGTAGCTGATAGTGATGTCAGTGTAATTAACAGGAAAAAATGGAAGAAATGCATGTTGCTATAGCAATGTGTTCATCATGAATGATCTACAGCATAAACACCCAGATTAATTTACAAGACGCCAGGTAGAGAGCTGCATGGCTGACTAGGCTACTCTCAGATGCCACAGTATTTGTTTTTATTAAGCATAAACATTACAGTGGAGCTTTCAAGGTATGTGTGCTTGTCACTGTCAATCACACAGAGGTTGCATTCCCAAGGAGTTTTCAATTCACTTTAAATTTTTAACAGATGAAGAGAAACAATTTTTTTTCCCAGAGAATTAAAATATATATAAACCAGCACAGATGACATTTTGACACTGCCTCCTTGTTCATGGGCAGAGTGTGTTTCTGTGTTATCTTCACACTTACTTTTAATACTAGAAGTATGGGGGTTTTACTCTGCAAAATGATTTAAAAATAGTGAAATTGGAAGCCACGGTGTCAGAAAACCTCTTAAGAAAGCACTTGTGGGTATGACCATGAGCCAGATGACATTTTAGCCTACCATAGTTTAGGTTATTACTAGAAACTTAAGGCAAAAAAAAAGGCATCCTTACCTCATTGGGCAGAGAAATGTGATATGTGGGTATATATAGGTGTGTGTTTATGAGCATGTCTGAGAGATATAGTGGCCAACTGGATGCTTCTCGCTGATGGTATTTTGAGGCCTGGAGCCAGACACATGGGATGGCACTAGGGACTCACATTCCCCAGCTTGGTCAGTAGGGTGGTTTTTGCAGCCATGGCACAAACATAGCACGTTTGTGACCTGACCTTCTCATTCCATTATCAGAATAGACCAACTTTAGAGTTAAGAAAAAGCTAGAAGGGGTGTATAACTTAAAAGAAAGGCTCAAGGATATCAGAGACAGTGAAGCTTAGATGATCTTGTTTTCACTTGTTTACTACTGATACTTAGGCTTCATGGAGTAATGTAGATGCTGTGAGACTTGTGTGGATGGTGTGCAATGAGCAGAATTTTTACCAGCTTATTCAGCATGTAGAAATACCAGTAAAAACTGTGATGTGAGCAGCCTCTGAATTTTAATCAAATATTATCTCAGAAAAATCTAAAAGTGGAGATAACATATTCTAGTGGGACACTGATGTATAGTGTTGACTTGGGACAAGAGTCAATCCACCATATTCTTCTAGAGCACTTGTTGTATGACACAGTCATTACCTTTGGGCAGCGTGAAAGTTGTAAAGATCCAAAGTACGTGATTCTTTTTTTATTTTAAAATTTAAATTGTTGTGGGTACATAGTAGACATATGTATTTATGAGATGCATGAGCTATTTTGATACAAGTATACAATGTGTAATAATCACATCAGGGCAGATGGGATATCTATTACTAAGGATTTATGCTTTCTTTGTGTTACAATCTAATTATACTCTTTTAGTTATTTTTAAATTCACAATAAATTATTGTTGGCTGTAGTCATCCTGCTGTGGTATCAAATACTAGATTTTATTCATTCTATCTAACTATATTTTTGTACCCATTAACCACCTCTAATCCTGCCACAGCACTACCGTTCTTGATAGCATGCCAATGTGTTTGAAGGCAGGAACTTCAAGAACATAAGGAAGAATAAGAATGTTGTGGGTTTGTTTTTCCTCTAGTCTAGAGAAGGATTGAGTTTTTGGGAATAACTCCGAACATCTGGTCAAACCATGTATGTTATGAGTCTTGGCCAAGGGGATACTTAAATTTTAAGCCAGACCTGGCATTCACCAGTACTATCCTTATGGGATTTAGTTTGGAGGCTAAAGGTTGCCAAACCCAAGTTTGGACCCTGCATTACTTAGGCTGGATAGACGGACACTGTGTAGAGGAAATGAACAATAAACATTGTATCCTTTGAGATTCCACAAAGAAAAACAATAAACTTGCACCAATCATGGTTCCAATAAAGGTTGGGTTTCTTCAGGCTACTGCCCAAATAAAGGCTTTTGCAGGCAGTCTGTGTCTGAAGAGACAAGTAGCTTTCTTTTCATGCTCCACCCTGTTAGGGAGTCAATTCTGGCAACCAGTGAAGTTGGTGCTAATCTAATCAGGATGTTTTGTTTTAACTTCTGATGTGGCACTGTGTCTGCATTGAGGAGGAAGAAATGATTTTTTTTTTAAGATGCTATACTTCCAATGTTTATAAGGGTGTTTCTGTTGTTTTCCCAATACAGATTTTGCATAAAACTAGTTTTGGTATTTAGTCTTTTTACAATGCTACCTGTAGTACAGTGGTTCTCAACCTGGAGTGACTTTGCCCTCAGGAGACATTTGGCAATGTCTGGAGACATTTTTAATTGTCATGACTGAGTTGAATTGTTATGAGTGTGTGTGTGTGCTACTGGCATCTAGTGGGAAAGGCCAGGGATGCTGCTAAGTGGTCTACAATGCAAAAGATAGCCCTCCACAACAAAGATTTATCTGGTCTAATGTGTCAATAGTGACCTTGAGAAATCCGGATTGAGTGTAATTGTATGATAGAGTCTTGATATTGATCCTGTGTTTAATACAACACAACCAAAGGTGGTATATCTAAAGCCACAAGTAATGATTTTATTATCAACATTATATATTAAATAGATAGATGATAGATAGATAGATAGATAGATAGATAGATAGATAGATAGATAGATAGATAGATAGAGCTTGGTAATTCTCTCATGTGAAACCTTGAAAAAAATGTATGTAAGAGCAAAGGCAACTAATAATGTAATAATAATTTAGATTCTCTTCAAATATAAAGTGAAATGGAGGAAAAAAGTTTCACTGAAAATATTATTTCTGAAGAGATATTTTCACCTTCAATTTCTGGTCTAAAATTTGGGAAAATAACCATCTTAGATGTTGCAAAAGCCCATATGTCTGTATATTATTTGGAAATAGGAATAAAATACAGTATTATAAACTCTTGTTGGGTAAAATGGCATCTAGAATTTAATAAATATTTATTTTGCAAGCAGTGGTGTGTGTGTGTGTGTGTGTGTGTGTGTGTGTGTGTGTGTAGACAGTATATAATGTTATTTGGGATTCATAACGAACCTGTCAAATTGGCATAATTACTCTGGATTATAAATAAGGAAGCCAACGAGGTGAGATCTGTACCTACGTCTCCCCAGGATTCAAACCTGAGTGTTTTATACCACACTACACTGCCCCTGAATCTGAAATATACTTGGTCATAGTACTAACACTACTGTATGGATTGTGGGTTTGACGAGCACAGAATCATGTAACACAGAAGGAAGAGAAAGAGCATTCCCTTCTCTAGCCTCTGATGTGGCGTCGTGTAAAATTTCAAGGTTGGCAGATTTCATCTTCACATTCTCTCAGCTTCTGCTCTAATCCTGCCCTCTTACTCTAATTCCACAACACCAGAACCTACACATTATCCTGCCTATTCTAATGCAGTGCCCAATAATTGAAGATTTTTCTTTCTCCTTTAGTACGAGTCAAAATTCTCCTTCCTTTAACTAACTTTAATAGGTCATAGTTAATATAATAACTAACTTTAATAGGTCATAGTAATTTCTACAGAAATGTATGTGTTTTTGTAGAGGATGACAATAAGATTTGACTATCCAGAATTGTGGTGAGAAATCTATGGTGTGGGGAAAACTTGTAGGAGCTTGTTCTAGATACCTCAGGTCTAGACTTCATTCTTTTCTGGACAGCTCTGTGCCTCTGGGCAAATTCTCAGGGCTGAATTCTCAGGGCTTCTGTTTTGCCATCTATGATGAATGAAGAAGCTGATAGAGATATCAGCATAGGTGATGACGATAAAATTAAAGACAATGAAGAAATAAAGATATACAAATGCATTAAAAAGTCTTGAAGGATACACAACAAAACAAAATGCTCATTAGTAGTTACTTTTTAGAAGACCTTGGTGGTTTTGTGCTTTTTACTCCACATATTGTAAAAAATTTCAATAAGCACATGTAATTTCATAATTTTAAAAGCAATGAAATAATTTTAACATTAAAAGGAAGAAAAATGAAATGGGATAATCTGTAAAAACCTCTTGTAGTGTTCACAGTCCATTGTTAAGCTGTTTGCTTGGCTCAGCACAATTTTCTTAGAAGAGTGAAACAATAAGAATGGAGAAGAGTGATACCAGGTGCTTCTGGAGTGTGTGGTTTATGATTCTATGGATACTCTGGTCTTGCCTCATTTTATCTGAAAATTAATAAAGAGCAAAAATAGAGTATGTGTAATTACCTTACGTTACTGTGTTTTTGAGATTCTGAAGGATTATAACATTCAGAGGCTTTCTTGTTTCTTTCTAGAGGACACTAACTGTAGGAATAACTGAATATTAAGAAAATTTGCATATTTGTGTTTACCAATGAAAATATAGTCATCTGTACTCATTAGATATTGTCAACTAAAAATAATTATTTAAAAGTCATTCATCCATGGTTTGTTTCCATTTAAGAATTATAAAACAAAAATATCACCAAAGAAAAATAATATCTAAATTTAAAGATAAAATAGTTTATAATTAGAAATCACAGGATTTTCATTTTCAAATTTAAAGACTTTTAAGAATTTTTTTTATTTGGTACACTGGGGTATGGGTTCTACATAAGTAGAATCAGAAAATCATCAATTAGAACATGGACATGCATTTAAAATTTTGAAATGTAGAATTTAATTATATTTCTTTATGCTCAGTGTGTGTGCTTATTGGTGTGTATGACAAATTGTGTTTGTAACAGATATATATGTTATATTATATATATTTTATATATAGCCAAACTCATTCACTCACTTCATTAGTTAAAAATATGCTATTTATGATGTCTGAGGGTGTCTAAATCCAAAACCCCAAGCTCTTTTCCCTAGAATGTAATTTTAACCTACCTTAGGGGATTTTCATGATTGAGTAAAAAAAAAATTCTCTAGATATCGTAGGGGGCATACATAACTGAATCTGTGGAATAATGAGGAAATGAATAATTTGGTTTCATTATATTTGTTCCTAAGAACAAAATTATACTACAAAGTTCTGTTCTCAGGTATGGTATATTTATATCACTCTGGTGGTTAAATTTAAACATTCTGATACAGTAAGAACCTAAGATGAACTTGAGTATCTATTTGGCTGACCATATTACGAGCTTATCTATTTGGCTGATGATATTACAAGCTTATCTGGAGCAGAGTCTATGCTTAACCTTTCTTCCCATCCTCTCCATTGCCTTGCCTGAAACAGTTCTTAATATGTAATTGTTGGTAGATAGGTGTTAATGAAGAGCAAAGTGTGTTGTGCAGGAGCCCGTGGAACAGCAACACTTAAGTTCTGCAGTGAGGAAAGGGAGATAATTAAAGAGACAAAAGAAAAGCATCACGGAAATTGGGAAGCAAATTATAAGAGTACACAAGAATGGTGTCATGGAAACCAAAGAGAAGGGAAACAATCCAGAAGGAAGGTGTGGTCAAGAAATATCAAATGTCGCAGAAGATTTTGGATCAAATACTCTTTAGGCTCCTGTCCCAGCAGCCATTTCATCTTTACATATTAATGTTTAGACCATGGTATCATTTGAGGGCATTCTGAAAATGCACCAGGGATTGAAACTCCTGTAGTTTTGTGTAAGTCAAGATATTTTGCAGGTGAGTTTAACTAGGTAGGTGCTAGACCTGTAAAGCTCAGGAACACTAGAAAACTTGAACATTTCTGTTTTCTCTAACCAATATCTGGTATTTTAATCTATATCTATGTAGATTTTGGTGCAGTGGAGACAAGATTTTAGAAAAAAGCAGGATTGAAATATGACTCAATTACACACATGCATTATGCATACACATTTATGTGTAATATGCATGTATATATTTCTCCTCAATTTATAGAAATCAGTATTTGAACATAAAACTCTTTCAAAAACAATTTGAAGGGATCCTTAGAGATAATTTTTAAAGTTTTATTATGTTAAGCTGATAATAAAATATCAGTCTGCACCCATCTTTAGATACTGTTATAATTGATCAGGTTATTTCTCATATATTTATTAAACATTGATAACATTTTGATGAGTTTTATAATCAACACACTTTCAGTGCAATACAATACACAATGCATGGTGAAACAGTCTTTTCATTTTAATGGTTACGTCCAGCTAAGCTCAAAGATTGTTCTCTGTAACAAATTGTATTGCTTGATTAAGAAGGTGTTTAAAAGGATCACAATAAAAACAAATCAGCTGCTGTTAAATTACAAAGTAAATTAAATCACACTTTAAAACTGCATTGTACCCTTTACACAATCCAAAAATGTGTTGTCCTCAGATAGCAAAGGAAATATTAAACTTTACAAAGTAAATCTTTTGCTACTTTACTGGGTTAAAAACTTAGTATTCTGAAAAGTTGACATATGCTTTCAACTGCCAAGACAATCTACCTTAATTTTAAACCAATTCATAATTTCTTCATATTAACTAACAAACAGTAAGGTTAAACTGATTTTGAAAATCAAGCCAGAATTTTTTTAAGACTTCATTGATAAAAATTGTAGCGAGGAGAGCTTAGCTGTTATTTCTATTGGTTAGACTGAAAGAAAACCTATATGGTAGACATTAACGTAGAGTTAGCAAGAAGCCTTCTGTCATTATTCAATCCGAAACCCTGCCTGCTAACTCCCCTCCTTGCCAGGTCACTTTCTAGGTTTTCACTCTATCTCATTCTTCTTCATTATACTTAACACTATTTGATGATACATAATTAATTATTTGTTTAGTTGTTTGTTGGTTGTGCCAAGATTGTAAGCTTTATGAAGGCAGGGAGTTTGTCTTATTCATTATTGTATCCCAGGGCCTAGTGCAGTGCCTAACACATGTTAAGTACTCAAATATTTTGGATTAAAAAAAAAATCAGTGAATGTGTTCTTTTTCTGCAATTAGCTCTCTTAAGTAGAGCAATAATTTATCTAGCTTTTAAACATTTCCTGTACCTTTAAAAAAAACCATAGAAGATGTTTTTAAAAACCTTGCCATTCATATGTTGTAAAACGTATAAGGATGTTTACTGAACTTTTACTTTGTGTCCTATTTTTCAAATATACTTGAGTTTGTTGTATAGTAGTGAAGCACTAAATGCAGAACACAAGCACTTTGTGGGGCAGGCTCATTACACATTTTATTATGTATAATCTTTATTATTATCTCATAAGTCATGAGACTCCATTTTACAGGTGATGAAACTGATACCCAGAGATATAAATAACATACTTGACATACTTAAGATCATATGGTTAATAAGTGACAGAACCAGGATTTGACCCCTCTGGCTGACCCTACATATATTTCCCTATTGAATCCTCTGAACACCAGTTTACAAAGTACCAAACAAACAAATTTTTGAGTCTTGTTAATCAGGCGAATTTTAGTTAATGATACCTTACTGATAAATTGGTATGCAACCAACTTAAAAAATAAGTAACAGCTAATCTCTGCATTTTTACTTATACTGAATGATAGAAAATTCACATATATGTCAATTTTATGTTAGAATTTTAAACATATTAATGTATTCTTTGTAATAGAAGATTCATGGTACATATTGTGGATAAGTATAATTCCAATAGAAGCATGCAAGTTAGTTGAAAACTTACAAGAAATAATGTAAAATAGGTAGAAAAGTTTTCTTGGTCACTGTACTGGAAGCATATATTAGGGCATTGCTTAAAAATGAGAATTGTTAACTGATTTGTTCCTAAATAAAAATAATGAGAAATGCAGACTTTACCCAAATTTTAGAACTCCCTAGCTGATATTCCAAGATATTATCTTTCTACGAAAGATAATATTAGAAATCTAAATACCTGTCTATTCTTATATCAGGGAGAGGCCTATCAGTTACAGAATATTGTCATTTTGCAGGAACCGAAAGGTAATAAGGCAGTTCATTTTTCAACTTGGAAATATGCTTGTAGAAGTCAATCTTGACCATTTGTTTACAAAGTAATATGTATAAACATTGATTTTGCTCAGCCTGTTGGTAGACATTGCAGTGTCTCCCACGCATATATCCTGCCTTTGGTTCAGTTGTGTAGCAGACATGTTTTCAATGGAATGCATCTGGTTCTCAGCTGAGGAGGTGGGACATGGTACGCCTAAATTAATTAGGATAAATCTATATCTTGCCATAGTGATTACATCTGGAAACTTTGGGCTAAGCCAATTAGCAGATGACATTCTCACTCCCACAAATATTGATTCAGGGTGAGCAAAAGACCTTTTCCAGTCCTATCATGACAAAGCTCAGGTTGTTTTCAGAGATGCTCATAACAAAGCTCACAGATGCTATCTCTCTCTCCTGTGCGTTAACCAGAAAGTATGTGGCCCAAGCTAAGTCTAGCAGTATGTTCTTGCTATGAGGAGGGCCGGCCTAGTAGAAAACCTACTGTTTGGAAGAAAGAAAGCAGTTTAAGGAAGTTGCAGAGAAGCAGAGCTGCCCTGATGAAACCCTTCCTGTGACTCTTCTAACCTTGTACAATTTATTTGTATGAGACTCTTACTATTTTGGCCATTTTGAGCTTGGAGTTCCATTGCTTGCAACTAAAAGCCTCCTGTGAGGTTATTTAAATGATCTCTGGTTCAATTTTCTCCCTCAGCGCCCTCAACTAATCAGGTGCCAAAGCCTTTTGATTCTTTCTCAGGGATAGTTCCTGGTTTTGTGCCCTTTTCTCCATTCCTGCAGGTCTTTTTTTTCTTGCCATCTATACTGCTGCACTTGCTAATAGGTCGCACAATTATTACTTAATAGTTTAAAGTTTTTCAGTCTCATTTCTTCCAGAATAAGCTCAAATCCCTCAGCTGCCAACAAGAAACTTCGGTTCTTTCCTACTTTTAAAATTGATCCTAAAATTTAACACAAACCCCTTCTGGTTGTCTGAATGTAACGTATGTTTTGTTCTCTTTAGTCCTATGCTTTTTTACTGTATTGGATACTTTGACTGACTGTGATAACTCAGATAAAATACTATCTCTTTGGTAAATAATTTCTTTTCTTTTTTTCTTTTTCTTTTCTTTTTTCTATTTTTTTGGAGACAGAGACTTGCTCTGTGGCCAGGCTGGAGTGCAGTGACATGATTTCAGCTCACTGCAACCTCCGCCTCCTGGGTTCAAGTGATTCCCCTGCCTCAGCCTCCCGAGTACCTGGGACTACAGGTGTGTGCTACCATGCCCGGCTAATTATTGTATTTTTAGTAGAGATGGGGTTTCACCATGTTGACCAGGATGGTCTCGATCGCGTGACCTTGTGATCCACCTGCCCTGGCCTCCCAAAGTGCTGGGATTACAGGAGTGAGCCACTCCGCCCAGTCAGAATTTCTTAATTGCTTTCTCTTGACTCCCCTGCACAGTTACTTGCTCGTTCTTCAGTGTTCTCATGGCATTTTATACATACATTCATTAACACTTTCCACATTGTGTTCTTATGATTTGTTTATAATTTGACCTCCCTTCTAGACTGTGGCTCATTGAGGGCCAGCTCTAGACTAAGACATTGTTTCTCTCCCAAGCCAACCTAAGCCTTTGTACATGGTACGCATTTAATATTTGCTGATTATGTTAATAAAGGACTGAATTAATCTCCATGGTTATTATTTCAAAACATCTGTCAGAATATGCATCCACATGTACTGTCCTAAAAATAAAAAAAAATTCAAAAGGACGTGGTACCTAATGTCTTGTATTTTATAGGTTGTTCCACATGGAATTTTAAACAACTCTATGCAGGAATATTACTTGTTAGGTCTCCTAAATTTAGACTCATTTTAAGAATTATAATTTTCTTTCCTTTTTTCCAGAAAAGCTTCTCTTACTTCAAACTGAAGCAGAGCCAAAAGGCAAGAGGAGGTCTAAGGTCTACTTGTCTGTATTTACTTGGTCTAAAATAGCATTGGACTTTTGTTATATGTGGTTTTCGTATGATTTAGGAGAGAAAAAAAGCTTTAACCTGCTGCTTTGTTTGAACAGTGATGGCAAAAACTAAAAATAACACAAGATTCCAAACGTGTGTATGGAAATTAAAACACAATTTTGAGCAATTGCTGTAAAAACTTCCACTCTCTATATACACCTTTAGACTTAGCCAGAGCCAGATCTGCCCACAAAGGAGACGTTTAACTGATAGGTCCTTTTTATGAAAGGCCTTTTCCAGGGGCCACATCTTGGGGGGGTTTGGGGAAGGGAAGTGTGTGGTTCTGTCTAAATTTCATCCAGGACTTCTCTCCCCATCTGACCCTGGAAATTGCTGCAATTTTAGCTTCCTGTGGTATGCAGTAAAAAAAAAACTAAATCAGAAATGGTAGGAAACACCAAGTAAAGGGAGTTTCTAAGCTTCTTATGCTGGAGCTGACTATGTATACACAAGCAATACAACATAATTCTAACTTGTACCAGGCATCGACCTTTCAAATTTTTCTCTAAATGAGCTTTGAACATAGCTTACCATCAGGAGCTACTATTGGTGATATATATTTTTATAGTTCATTTTTTTAAAAAATAAGAGAAGAAAACTACATTGATTAGAAATGTATTAGATCTTAGAAAATATCTCTCCTAAGGCAATATTTGAGATAAGAGGGAGGAGAACAACAGTGTGAATGGGAGGTCCCTGGCAAGTGAAGCAGTTCGAATAGATTGCCATAAAAAGAAAGGTCATAGTGATTCAGCCAACTAAGTAGACCTGAACTAAGAATACCACAGAACTGCCTGTCGGACTAAGATGGCTTTGATGGAAAATGACAAATGAGATTGACAGGGGCATCTGAACCCTTGCAGCTGTTTCATTTCAGGCATTCTTCTCCAGGATGGCTACCACATGGATTTAAGAAGCTGCAGACAGCAGTCATTTAAGGAAATGGAAACCATGTCAAAATCATGTTAGAATGTAATCTGGAGTAGACGGTCAGTTTGGTCAGAATTCGCAGCTATCAGCCATCTCACCATCTTAGTTGGTTCCTGTTATCTCAGTTGGTTTTCCCTAATGTCCTTTACTGCTCTAGTTCACTCCTTACCTGCATCTAAAGGTAGTTCCTATATCCAGGCTGTTTAAATGTCTTATTTGTTTAAAATCCTGCATGTATGTAAAGCAGTGTAGTATAATTTTTAAACCATAAGTGGTAGAGTCAAAATGTTTTATTTTTAATTGACAAAAAATTATATATAATATGTTGTTTTGAAATATGTATACATCATGAAATGGCAAAATTGAGCTAATTAGCATATGTATTACCTCACATAATTATTATTTTTGTGGTGAGAACACTTGATATCTATTCTCCTGACAACTTATCTAGAATATCATACATTGTTAATGCCTATTGTCACCATGCTGTAGAGTGGATCTCTTGAACTTATTCCTCCTAGCTAACTGAAATTTTGTGTCTTTGACCAATATTTCCCCAATTTCCCTCCCTAACAGCCCTGGGTAACCACCATTCTACTCTCTACTTCTGTGAGTTCAACTTTTTATACTTCATGTATAAGTGAGATCATGCAGTATGTCTTTCTGTGCCTGGATTATTTTACTTAACATAATGTCATCCAGGTTCATTCATGTTGTCCCAAAGGACAGGATTTCCATCTTTATTAAGGCTGAAGAGTATTCCATTGTGTTTATGTAACAGATTTGATTTACCTATTTATCTATTGATATACATTTAGGTTGATTTCATATCTTGACTATTGTGAACAATGTTGAAATGAACATGAGAGTTTAGATATCTCTTGGATTTAATGATTTAATTTCCTTTATATACACAGTGGTGAGATTGCTGGATCATGTGATATTCCTTTTAAGATTCTTTGAGGAAACTCCACACTGTTTCATACTGTTTTCCATAATGGTTTGTATTAATTTATATTCCTACCAACAGTGTTTAAGGGATCCTTTTCCTCCATAGCCTCTCCAACACTATTTTTTTCTTTTTCTTTTTTGTAATATTCATTGTAACATATGTAAGTGGATAACTCAATTTGGTTTTAATTTGCATTTCTCTAATGATTAATGATGTTGAGCATTTTTAAATATACCTGTTGGCTATTTGTATGTCTTCTTTTGAGAAATGTCAATTTAGATATTTTGCCCATTTTTACATTGAGTTGTTGATTTTCTTACCATTGAGCTGTTTGCATTGGCACAATTATACCTCACTGGAGCTTCAAACTCCTGGGCTCAAGCAATCCTCCCATCTCAGCCTCTTGAATAGCTGAGGCTAGAGACACCAGGCTATTTATTTTTATTTTTATTTTTTATTTTTATAGAGACAGGGCTCTTCCTATGTTGCCCAGGCTGGTCTTGAACTCCTGGTTTCAAGTGCCCTACCACCTTGGCCTCCCAAAGTGCTGGGAGTAAAGGTGTGAGCCACCACACCTGGCCAGCTTATATATTTTGGATATTAAAGCCTTATCATATATATGGTATGGAGATACTTTCTTCTATTCTGTATGTTGCCTCTTCACTCTGTTGATTATTTTGTTGACTGTGCAGAAGATTTTTTAGGTTTGATGTAATCTCATTTGTTTTTTTTCTATTGTTGTCTACGCTTTTGAGTTCATACTAAAAAATTATTGCCTAGATCAATGCTGTGGAGTTTTTCTCCTATGTTTTATTCTACTAGTTTTATGGATTCAAGTCTTACATTTAGGTCTTTAATCTATTTTTAGTGGGCTTCTGTATACGATGTGAGATAAAGCTCTAGTTTCATTCTTTTGCATGCAGATATACCAACACCAGTCAATGAAGGGATTATCCTTTCGCCATATGTTCTTGCTGCCTTTGTTGAAGATCAATGGGCCATAAATGTATTAATTAATTAATTTATTTCTCTCTATTTTGTTACATTAGTCTATGTGTCTGTTTTTATGCCAGTACTATGCTGTTTTGATTACTATAGCTTTGCAGCATATTTTGAAGTCAGGTATTGTGATGCCTCAAACTTTGTTCTTATTGTTTAAGATTGCTTTGGTTTTTGGACTCTTGTGTGGTTCCATACAAATTTTAGAATTTTGTTCTTATGGACTTTTTGTGTTTTTTATACAGGAAATTATTTTCTTGATTTCTCTTTGAGATACTTCGTTGTTAGTTGAAACACTACTGATTTCATATGTTGATTTTGAATCCTGCAACTTTACTGAAATTATTTAATAGTTCTAATAGTTTTTGGTAGAGTTTGTAGGGTTTCCATACATATGACATTCCATTTTTGTTTTATTTTATGTGCAGAACGTGCAGGTTTGTTACATAGGTATACTTGTGGTATGGTGGTTTGCTGCACCTATCGACCCATGCTCTAAGTTCCCTCTCCTCAACCGCCATCCCCCAATAGGCCCTGGTGTGTGTTTTTCCTCTCTCTGTGCCCATGTGTTGTCAATGTTCAGCTCCCACTTATGAGTGAGAAAATGAGGTGTTTAGTTTTCTGCCACTGGGTTAGTTTGCTGAGGATGATGGCTTCCAGCTTCATCTATGTCCCTGCAAAAAACATGATCTCATTTCTTTTTATGGCTGCATAATATTCCATGGTGTATATGTACCATATCTTCTTTTTTTATTTTTATTTTTTTTTTATTTTTAGAGGGAGTCCTGCTGTGTCACCCAGGCTGGAGTGCAGTGGTGTGATCTCGGCTCACAGCAACCTCCACCTCCCCGGTTCAAGTGATTCTCCTGCCTCAGCTCCCTGAGTAGCTGGGATTACAGGCACACACCACCATGCCCAGCTAATTTTATTTTTTGTACTTTTAGTAGAGATGGGATTTTGCCATGTTGGCCAGGCAGGTCTCAAACTGCTGACTTCAGATGATCCACCTCCCTCGGCCTCCTAAAGTGCTGTGATTACAGGCATGAGCCACTGTACTCAGCCACCACATTTTCTTTATCCAGTCTATAATTCATGGGCATTTGGGTTGGTTCCATGCCTTTACTATTGTAAATAGAGCTGTAGTAAACATACGTGTGCATGTGTCTTTGTAGCAGAATGATTTATATTCCTTTGGGTATATACCCAGTAATGGGATTGCTGGGTCAAATAGTATTTCTGGTTCTAGATCCTTGAGGAATTGCCACACTGTTTTCCACAGAGGTTGAGCTAATTTACATTCCTACCAACAGTGTAAAAGCATTCCTGTTTCTCTTCAGGCTTGCTAACAACTATTGTTTCCTGACTTTTTAATAATCGCCATTCTTACTGGTGTGAGATGGCATCTCAGTGTGTTTTTGATTTTCATTTTGATTTAATGATCAGTGATGTCGAGATTTCTTTCATATGTTTGTTGGCAGTGTAAATGTCTTCTTTTGAGAAGTGTCTGTTCATATCATTCGCCCACTTTTTGATGGGGTTGTTTGTTTTTTTCTTGTAAATATGCTTAAGTTACTTGTAAATTCTG
This sequence comes from Hylobates moloch, assembly GCF_009828535.3. Lineage (NCBI taxonomy): Eukaryota > Metazoa > Chordata > Mammalia > Primates > Hylobatidae > Hylobates > Hylobates moloch. The sequence goes on along the minus strand of NW_026652281.1, from coordinate 58,990,790 downwards.
GATATTAGCCCTTTGTCAGATGGATAGATTGCAAAAATTTTCTCCCATTCTGTTAGGTTGCCTGTTCACTCTGATGATAGTTTCTTTTGCTGTGCAGAAGCTCTTTAGTTTAATTAGATCCCATTTGTCAATTTTGGCTTCTGTTGCTATTGCTTTTGGTGTTTTAGCCATGAAGTGTTTGCCCATGCTTATGTCCTGAATGGTGTTGCCTAGGGTTTTTTCTAGGGTTTTTATGGTTTTGGGTCTTATGTTTAAATCTTTATTCCATCTCGAGTTAATTTTTATGTAAGGTATAAGGAAGGGGTCCAGTTTCAGTTTTCTGCATATGGCTAGCCAGTTTTCCCAACACCATTGATTAAATAGGGAATCATTTCTCCATTGCTTGTTTTTGTTAGGTTTTTCAAAGACTAGATGGTTGTAGATGTGTGATGTTATCTCTGAGGTCTCCGTTCTGTTCCATTTTTCTGTATGTGTATTTTGGTACCAGTACTACTCTGTTTTGGTTACTGTAGTCTTGTAGTACAGTTTGAAGTCAGGTAGTGTAATGCCTCCAGCTTTGTTCTTTTTGCTTAGGATTGTCTTGGCTATATCAGGTCTTCATTGATTCTACATGAAATTTAAAATAGTGTTTTTCTAATTATGTAAAGAATGTCAATTGTAGTTTGATGGTAATAGCATTTAATCTGTAAATTACTTTGGGGAGTATGGCCATTTTCATTATATTGTTTCTTCCTATCCATGAGCATAAAAGGTTTATCCATTTGTTTGTTTCCTCTCTTTTTCCTTTGAGCAGTGGTTAGTAGTTCTCCTTGAAGAGGTCCCTCACATTCTTCATTAGCTGTATTCCTAGGTATTTTATTTTCCTTGTAGCAATTGTGAATAGGAGTTCATTCGTGATTTGGCTCTCTGCTCGCCTGTTCTTGGTGTAAAGGAATGCTTATGATTTTTGCACATCAATTTTGTATGCTGAGACTTTGCTGAATTTGCTTATCAGTTCAAGAAGTTTTTGCACTGAGATGATGGGGTTTTCTAAATATAAAATTGTGTCATCTGCAGAAACAACTTGACTTCCTCTCTTCCCATTTGAATGCCCTTTATTTCTGTCTCTTGCCTTATTGCCCTGGCCAGATCTTCCAATATTATGTTGAATAGGAGTGGTGAGAGAGGGCATCCTTGTCTTGAACCAGTTTTCAAAGGGAATGCTTCCAGCTTTTGCCCATCCAATATGATATTGGCTGTGAGTTTGTCATAAATAGCTCTTATTATTTTTAGACATGTTCCATCATGTTTATTGAGAGTTTTTTTTTTTTTATTATACTTTAGGGTTTTAGGGTACATGTGCACAATGTGCAGGTTTGTTACATATGTATCCATGTGCCATGTTGATTTCCTGCACCCATTAACTCGTCATTTAGCATTAGGTGTATCTCCTAATGCTGTCCCTCCCCCCTCCCCCCACCCCACAACAGTCCCCGGAGTGTGATGTTCCCCTTCCTGTGTCCATGAGTTCTCATTGTTCAATTCCCACCTATGAGTGAGAACATGCGGTGTTTGGTTTTTTGTCCTTGCGATAGTTTACTGAGAATGATGTTTTCCAGTTTCATCCATGTCCCTACAAAGGAAACGAACTCATCATTTTTTATGGCTGCATAGTATTCCATGGTGTATATGTGCCACATTTTCTTAATCCAGTCTATCGTTGTTGGACATTTGGGTTGGTTCCAACTCTTTGCTATTGTGAATAGTGCTGCAATAAACATACGTGTGCATGTGTCTTTATAGCAGCATGATTTATAGTCCTTTGGGTATATACCCAGTAATGGGATGGCTGGGTCAAATGGTATTTCTAGTTCGAGATCCCTGAGGAATCGCCACACTGACTTCCACAATGGTTGAACTAGTTTACAGTCCCACCAACAGTGTAAAAGTGTTCCTATTTCTCCACATCCTCTCCAGCACCTATTGTTTCCTGATTTTTTAATGATGGCCATTCTAACTGGTGTGAGATGGTATCTCACTGTGGTTTTGATTTGCATTTCTCTGATGGCCAGTGATGATGAGCATTTCTTCATGTGTTTTTTGGCTGCATAAATGTCTTCTTTTGAGAAGTGTCTGTTCATGTCCTCTGCCCACTTTTTGATGGGGTTGTTTGTTTTTTTCTTGTAAATTTGTTTGAGTTCATTGTAGATTCTGGATATTAGCCCTTTGTCAGATGAGTAGGTTGCAAAAATTTTCTCCCATTCTGTAGGTTGCCTGTTCACTCTGATGATAGTTTCTTTTGCTGTGCAGAAGCTCTTTAGTTTAATGAGATGCCATTTGTCGATTTTTGCTTTTGTTGCCATTGCTTTTGGTGTTTTAGACATGAAGCCCTTGCCCACGCCTATGTCCTGAATGGTATTGCCTAGGTTTTCTTGTAGGATTTTAATGGTTTTAGGTCTAACATATAAGTCTTTAATCCATCTTGAATTAATTTTTGTATAAGGTGTAAGGAAGGGATCCAGTTTCAGCTTTCTACATATGGCTAGCCAGTTTTCCCAGCACCATTTATTAAATAGGGAATCCTTTCCCCATTTCTTGTTTTTGTCAGGTTTGTCAAAGATCAGATAGTTGTAGCTGCGCGGCGTCATTTCTGAGGGCTCTGTTCTGTTCCATTGATCTATGTCTCTGTTGTGGTACCAGTACCATGCTGTTTTGGTTACTGTAGCCTTGTAGTATAGTTTAAAGTCAGGTAGCGTGATGCCTCCAGCTTTGTTCTTTTGGCTTAGGATTGACTTGGCGATGCGGGCTCTTTTTTGGTTCCATATGCACTTTAAAGTAGTTTTTTCCAATTCTGTGAAGAAAGTCATTGGTAGCTTGATGGGGATGGCATTGAATCTATAAATGACCTTGGGCAGTATGGCCATTTTCACGATATTGATTCTTCCAACCCATGAGCATGGAATGTTCTTCCATTTGTTTGTATCCTCTTTGATTTCATTGAGCAGTGGTTTGTAGTTCTCCTTGAAGAGGTCCTTCACATCCCTTGTAAGTTGGATTCCTAGGTATTTTATTCTCTTTGAAGCAATTGTGAATGGGAGTTCACTCATGATTTGGCTCTCTGTTTGTCTGTTATTGGTGTACAAGAATGCTTGTGATTTTTGTACATTAATTTTGTATCCTGAGACTTTGCTGAAGTTGCTAATCAGCTTAAGGAGATTTTGGGCTGAGACAATGGGGTTTTCTAGATATACAATCATGTCATCTGCAAACAGGGACAATTTGACTTCCTCTTTTCCTAGTTGAATACCCTTTATTTCCTTCTCCTGCCTGATTGCTCTGGCCAGAACTTCCAGCACTATGTTGAATAGGAGCGGTGAGAGAGGGCATCCCTGTCTTGTGCCAGTTTTCAGAGGGAATGCTTCCAGTTTTTGCCCATTCAGTATGATATTGGCTGTGGGTTTGTCATAGATAGCTCTTATTATCTTGAGATACGTCCCATCAATACCTGATTTATTGAGAGTTTTTAGCATGAAGGGTTGTTGAATTTTGTCAAAGGCCTTTTCTGCATCTATTGAGATAATAATGTGGTTTTTGTCTTTGGTTCTGTTTATGTGCTGGATTACATTTATTGATTTGCGTATGTTGAACCAGCCTTGCATCCCAGGGATGAAGCCCATTTGATCATGGTGGATAAGCTTTTTGATGTGCTGCTGGATTCGGTTTGCCAGTATTTTATTGAGGATTTTTGCATCAATGTTCATCAAGGATATTGGTCTGAAATTCTCTTTTTTGGTTATGTCTCTGCCAGGTTTTGGTATCAGGATGATGCTGGCTTCATAAAATGTGTTAGGGAGGATTCCCTCTTTTTCTATCGATTGGAATAGTTTCAGAAGGAATGGTACCAGTTCCTCCTTGTACCTCTGGTAGAATTCAGCTGTGAATCCATCAGGTCCTGGACTCTTTTTGGTTGGTAAGCTATTGATTATTGCCACAATTTCAGAACCTGTTATTGGTCTATTCAGAGATTCAACTTCTTCCTGGTTTAGTCTTGGGAGGGTGTATTTGTCAAGGAATTTATCCATTTCTTCTAGATTTTCTAGTTTATTTGCATAGAGGTGTTTGTAGTATTCTCTGATGGTAGATTGTATTTCTGTGGGATCGGTGGTGATATCCCCTTTTTCGTTTTTTATTGCATCTATTTGATTCTTCTCTCTTTTCTTCTTTATTAGCCTTGCTAGCGGTCCATCAATTTTGTTGATCTTTTCAAAAAACCAGCTCCTGGATTCATTAATTTTTTGAAGGGTTTTTTGTGTCTCTATTTCCTTCAGTTCTGCTCTGATTTTAGTTATTTCTAGCCTTCTGCTAGCTTTTGAATGTGTTTGCTCTTGCTTTTCTAGTTCTTTTAATTGTGATGTTAGGGTGTCAATTTTGGATCTTTCCTGCTTTCTCTTGTGGGCATTTAGTGCTATGAATTTCCCTCTACACACTGCTTTGAATGTGTCCCAGAGATTCTGGTATGTTGTATCTTTGTTCTCGTTGGTTTCAAAGAACATCTTTATTTCTGCCTTCATTTCATTATGTACCCAATAGTCATTGAGGAGCAGATTGTTCAGTTTCCATGTAGTTGAGCGGTTTTGAGTGAATTTCTTAATCCTGAGTTCTAGTTTGATTGCACCGTGGTCTGAGAGACAGTTTGTTATAATTTCTGTTCTTTTACATTTGCTGAGGAGAGCTTTACTTCCAACTATGTGGTCAATTTTGGAATAGGTGTGGTGTGGTGCTGAAAAAAATGTATATTCTGTTGACTTGGGGTGGAGAGTTCTGTAGATGTCTATTAGGTCCACTTTATGTAGAGCTGAGTTCAATTCCTGGATATCCTTGTTAACTTTCTGTCTCGTTGATCTGTCTAATGTTGACAGTGGGGTGTTAAAATCTCCCATTATTATTGTGTGGGAGTTTAAGTCCCTTTGTAGGTCACTGAGGACTTGCTTTATGAATCTGGGTGCTCCTGTGTTGGGTGCATATATATTTAGGATATTTAGCTCTTCTTGTTGAATTGATCCCTTTACCATTATGTAATGGCCTTCTTTGTCTCTTTTGATCTTTGTTGGTTTAAAGTCTATTTTATCAGAGACTAGGATTGCAACCCCTGCCTTTTTTTGTTTTCCAGTTGCTTGATAGATCTTCCTCCATCCCTTTATTTTGAGTCTATGTGTGTCTCTGCACGTGAGATGGGTTTCCTGAATACAGCACACTGATGGGTCCTGACTCCTTATCCAGTTTGCCAGTCTGTGTCTTTTGATTGGAGCATTTAGCCCATTTACATTTAACGTTAATATTGTTATGTGTGAATCTGATCCTGTCATTATGATGTTAGTTGGTTATTTTGCTCGTTAGTTGCTATAGTTTCTTCCTAGCCTCGATGGTCTTTACAATTTGGCATGTTTTTGCAGTGGCTGGTACCGGTTGTTCCTTTCCATGTTTAGTGCTTCCTTCAGGAGCTCTTTTAGGGCAGGCCTGGTGGTGACAAAATCACTCAGCATTTGCTTGTCTGTAAAGTATTTTATTTCTCCTTCACTTATGAAGCTTAGTTTGGCGGGATAGCAAATTCTGGGTTGAAAATTCTTTTCTTTAAGAATGTTGAATATCGGCCCCCACTCTCTTCTGGCTTGTAGAGTTTCTGCTGAGAGATCAGCTGTTAGTCTGATGGGCTTCCCTTTGTGGGTAACCCGACCTTTCTCTCTGGCTGCTCTTAACATTTTTTCCTTCATTTCAGCTTTGGTGAATCTGACAATTATGTGTCTTGGAGTTACCCTTCTCGAGGAGTATCTTTGTGGCGTTCTCTGTATTTCCTGAATCTGAATGCTGGCCTGCCTTGCTAGATTGGGGAAGTTCTCCTGGATAATATCTTGCAGAGTGTTTTCCAACTTGGTTCCATTCTCCCCATCATTTTCAGGTACACCAATCAGACGTAGGTTTGGTCTTTTCACATAGTCCCAAATTTCTCGGAGGCTTTGTTCATTTCTTTTTATTCTTTTTTCTCTAAACTTCCCTTCTCTCTTCATTTCATTCATTTCATCTTCCATCAGCGATACCCTTTCTTCCAGTTGATCGCATCTGCTACTGAGGCTTCTGCAATCTTCGCGTAGTTCTCGAAACTTGGCTTTCAGCTCCATCAGCTCCTTTAAGCCCTTCTCTCCATTGGTTATTCTAGTTATCCATTCTTCTAATATTTTTTCAAAGTTTTTAACTTCTTTGCTATTGTTTTGAATTTCCTCCCGTAGCTCAGAGTAGTTTGATCATCTGAAGCCTTCTTCTCTCAACTCATCAAAGTCATCCTCCATCCAGCTTTGTTCCGTTGCTGGTGAGGAACTGCGTTCCTTTGGAGGAGGAGAGGTGCTCTGTTTTTTAGAGTTTCCAGTTTTTTTGTTCTGTTTTTTCCCCCTCTTTGTGGTTTTATCTACTTTTGGTCTTTGATGATGGTGATGTACAGATGGGTTTTTGGTGTGGATGTCCTTTCTGTTTGTTAGTTTTCCTTCTACCAGACAGGACCCTCAGCTGCAGGTCTGTTGGAGTTTACTAGAGGTCCACTCCAGACCCTGTTTGGCTGGGTGTCAGCAGTGGTGGCTGCAGAACAGCGGATTTTCGTGAGACCACAAATTCAGCTGTCTGATAGTTTGTCTGAAAGTTTTGTCTCAGAGGAGTACCCGGTTGAATGAGGTGTCAGTCTGTCCCTACTGGGGGGGTGCCTCCCAGTTAGGCTGCTCAGGGGTGAGGGACCCACTTTAGGAGGCAGTCTGTCCGTTCTCAGATCTCCAGCTGCGTGCTGGGAGAACCACTACTCTCTTCAAAGCTGTCAGTCAGACAGGGACCTTTAAGTCTGTGGAGGTTCTTGCTGAGTTTTTGTTTGTCTGTGCCCTGCCCCCAGAGGTGGAGCCTATAGAGGCAGGCAGGCCTCCTTGAGCTGTGGTGGGCTCCACCCAGTTCGAGCTTCCTGGCTGCTTTGTTTACCTAAGCAAGCCTGGGCAATGGCGGGCGCCCCTCCCCCAGCCTCGCTGCCGCCTTGCAGCTTGATCTCAGACTGCTGTGCTAGCAATCAGCGAGACTCCGTGGGCACAGGACCCTCCGAGCCAGGTGCGGGACACAATCTCCTAGTGTGCCGTTTTCCAGGCCCGTTGGAAAAGCGCAGTATTGGGGTGGGACTGACCCGATATTCCAGGTGCCGTCTGTTTCCCCTTTCTTTGACTAGGAAAGGGAACTCCCTGACCCCTTGCGCTTCCCGAGTGAGGTAATGCCTCGCCCTGCTTCGGCTCGCGCACAGTGCGCTTCACCGACTGTCCTGCACCCACTGTTAGGCACTCCCTAGTGAGATGTAACCGGTACCTCAAGCAGAAATGCAGAAATCATCCGTCTTCTGTGTCGCTGGGGCTGGGAGCTGGAGACCGGAGCTGTTCCTATTCAGCCATCTTGGCTCACGTGGAATTATTTTTAACCAGTATGTATTGTTCTTGTTTTGTTCTCGTTTAGATGTTACTTTTGGTGTTATCTATATTTGTATACAAAACACTATGTTTAAATAATGCCAAGGAGGTTGTGACACAAATCAGCACAAGCAAAACCTCATGCTTTGTAATTCACGCATGTTGGATACACTGTGTGCATTAAGAATACCCTGCTCCTGACCAGGTGCCTATTGAGAGTTTTTAACATGAAGGATGCTGAATTTTATCAAAGGCTTTTTCTCCATCTATTGAGATAATTATGTGGTTTTTGTCTTTGGTTCCATTTATGTGATGGATTACATTTATTGATTTATGTGTGTTGAACCAGCCTTACATCTCAGGGATGAAGTTGACTTGATTGTGAAGCTTTTTGATGTGCTGCTGGATTTGGTTTGCCAGTATTTTATTGAGGATTTTTGCATCGATGTTCGTCAGGGATATTGGCTGAAGTTTTCTTTTTTTATTGTGTCTCTTCCCAGTTTTGGTATCAGGATGATTCTGGCTTCATAAAATGAATCAGAGAGGAGTTCCTCCTTTTCAATTGTCTGGAACAGTTTCAGATGGAATGGTACTAGCTCCTTTTTGTATTTCTGGTACAATTTAGCTGTGAATCCATCTGGTCCTGGGCTTTTTTGTTTTGGTAGGCTATTAATTACTGCCTCAATTTCAGAGCTTGTTACTGGTCTATTCAGGGATTCGACATCTTCCTGGTTTAGTCTTGGTAAAGCGTATATTTCCAGGAATTTATCAATTTCTTGTGGATTTTCTAGTTTATTTGCGTGGAGGTGTTCATAGTATTCTCTGATGGTACTTTGTATTTTTGTGGGATAGTGGTGATATCCTCTTTATCATTTTTATTGTGTCTATTTAATTATTCTCTCTCTCTTCTTTATTGGTCTATCTAGTGGTCTATCTGTTTTGTGATTTTTTTCAAAACGTCAGCTCCTGGATTAGTTGATTTTTTGAAGAATTTTTCATGTCTCTATCTCCTTCACTTCTTCTCTGATCTTAGTTACTTCTTGTCTTCTGCTAGCTTTTGGATTAGTTTGCTCTTGCCTCTCTGGCTCTTTTAATTGTGATATTAGGGTGTCAATCTGAGATCTTTCTAGCTTTCTGATGTGGGGATTTAGTGCTATAAATTTCCCTCTAAACAGTGCTGTAGCTGTGTCTCAGAGATTCTGGTACATTATCTCTTTGTTCTCATTGGTTTCAAGGAACTTCTGATTTCTGCCTTAATTTCACTATTTACCTAGGAGTCATTAATGAGCAGGTTGTTCAATTTCCATGAAATTTTGTGGTTTTGAGTGAGTTTCTTAATCCTGAGTTCTAATTTGATCGCACTGTGGCCTGAGAGACTGTTATGATTTCCATTTTTTTGCATTTGCTGAGGAGTGTTTTACTTCCAATTATGTGGTCAATTTTGGAATAAGTGCCATGTGGCACTGAGAAGAATGTATATCCTGTTGATTTAGGGTAGAGAGTTCTGTAGATGTCTACTTGGTCCACTTGATTTAGAGCTGAATTCAGGTCCTGAATATCCTTGTTAATTTTCTGTCTCGTTGATCTGTCTAATACTGACATTGGGTTGTTAAAGTCTCCCACTATTATAGTGTGGAGTCTAAGTCTCTTTGTAGGTCTCTATAAACTTATTTTATGAATCTAGGTGCTCCTGTATTGTGTACATATATATTTATAATAGCTCTTCTTTTTGAATTTTTCCCTTTACTATTATGTAATGCCCTTCTTTGTCTTTTTGATCTTTGTTGGTTTAGTCTGTTTTGTCACAGACTAGGATTGCAACCCCTGCTTTTTTTTTGCTTTCCATTTGCTTGGTAAATATTCCTTCATCCCTTTATTTTGAGCCTGTTTGTGTCTTTGCGTGTAAGATGGGTCTCCTGAATATAACACACCAATGTGTCTTACTCTTTATCCAATTTGCTAGTCTGTGTCTTTTAATTTATTTGGTGTCATATTTACATATTTTTATATTATATATATTTTAGAAAATTATTGTAGCTATTATTATTTTAAATAGTTTTGTCTTCTAACCTTCATACTAAAGATGTAAGTGGGTACATAGTACCCACTTCATACTAAAGATGTAAGTGGGTATACAATACCATTATAGTATTAGAATATTTTGAATGTGACTCTGTACTTACTATTGCCAGTTAGTTTTATAGTTTCTTATGTTTTTGGATTATCAGTTAGAGTCATTTGCTTTCAGCTTGAAGAGAACTCTTTAACATTTTTCTAATACAGGTCTGTATTAGAGAAGCTCCCTCAGCTTTTGTTTGTCTGAGAAAATCTTTATTTTTCCTTCATTTCTGAAGGACAGCTTTACCAGATACAGTATTCTTAGTTGCCAGTATTTTCCTTCAGCACTTAGAATATAACCACTGTCTCCTTGTCTGCAATGTTTCTGCTGAGAAATCTGCTGTTAGGTTTATCAGAGCCCCGTTATATGTTATGTAACTCTTTTCTTTTGCTTCTTTTAGGGTCCTCTCTTTGTCTTTGACTTTTGATGGTTTGATTATATCTTGGTTTAGTCTCGTTTGGATCGAATGTGACTGGACATCTTTGGCCTTCCTTTACCAGAACATTTGTATCTTTCCTCAGATTTGGAAAGTTTTTAGCTATTATGTCTTTTTATTTTTTTTGAGATGGAGTCTCACTCTGTTGCCCAGTCTGGAGTGCAGTGGCATGATCTCGGCTCACTGCAACCCCTGCCTCCCAGGTTCAAGCAATCACCTTCCTTAGCCTCCCAACTAGCTGGGAATACAAGCACACACCATCATCTGTTTCTAATTTTGGTATTTGTGGTAGAGACAAGGTTTCACCATGTTGGCAAGGCTGGTCTTGAACACCTGACCTCAAATGATTTACCTGCCTTGGCCTCTGAAAGTGCTGGGATTACAGGCATGAGCCACCATGCCCAGCCTGTTATTATGTCTTTAAGCAAGCTTTCTATTCATTTGTTTTTCTTTTCTCCTTTGTGAACTGCTATGACTTGAACATTTGCTCTTTTAATGCTGTTCCACACGTCTGTCTTTACTTCTTTTTCATTCTTTTCCCTTTCTGACTGTGTATTTTCAAGTAACCTGTCTTTGAGTTCTCAGAATCTTTCTTCTCCTTAATCAATTCACTGTTAGTGCTCTCAGTTGCATTTTTTATTTCACGCCCAGCCTCAGTTATTATGTGTTTAAGTAACCTTTCTATTCCTTTTTCTCTTCTTCTTTGTGAACCGCTATGACCTGAACGTTTGCCCTTTTAATGCTGTTCCACACATCTGTCTTTATTTCTTTTTCATTCTTTTTCTTCTTTAACTGTATATTTCCAACTAACCTGTCTTTGAGTTCACAGAATCTTTCTTCTGCTTAGTCAATTCACTGTTAATGCTCTCGATTGCATTTTTCATTACATTCATTATATTTTTCAGTTCTAGAATTTTGATTTTTTTAAATAATTTCAGTATCTCTGTTACATTTCTCACCTTGGTCATTCATTGTCTTTCTAATTTTATTGAGTAGTTTATTTTTATTTTCTTTAAGTTTCCTGAGCTTCTTTAAAATAATTTTTCAAGTTGTCAGACCATTTGTATATCTCTATTTCTTTGGGATCAGCTACTGTGAGATTGTTATGTTTTTTCAGTGGTATGCCTCCTAATGTTTTATGTCTTTTGTTGCCTTATGGTAACGAGTACACGTTTGAAGAAGTAGGGATTTATTTCAGTTTTTGAAGACTGGCTTTGCCTGAGAAAGGCTTTCACTAGTCAGTCTGTCCAGGGATTCTGGGCAAGTTATATGGCATGTTTCAAGATTGGGATTGCTCTTGAATTCGTTGAACAGATTAGTGAGAAGTCTGGGACAGCTGGAGAGCAAGCTGAATTCCAGTGTCACTGAGCTTAGCTTGCTTGGCACTGGGTTAAACCCAAAATCGGGCTACTGCAGTTGGCCTGGTGTTGGGATGAGCCTGGAGACCAAGATTTCAAGGCTTGCCTGGAGCCAGGGCCTATGGGATCTGGCCTGGGGCTGGGTGGGCTTGGAGACTAAGACTGTGGATACTGGCCTAAAGTTTGAGGCTGTCGAAGCCTGATCAGCACTGGGTTTTACTGGATTGGGCCTGGCATTGGAATGCAGGGCAAAGTCTGGTACTCCTTTCTTTCTGAGCTATGCTGCCTGTGGTTGGGAGGGGGTGATGTGGGTAATGTAAAACTATCTTTTCTGCCCTATTTAATGCATCTTTTCTTATTTCTGTGCTACACCTAGGTGCTGTGATCTCTAACCTGTTTTCCTTAGCTCTTGTGAAGATATTTTTTGTGGATGGATAGTTGTTCAGATTGATGTTTCTATGTGGGAATGAATGCTAGAGAGTACTGTTCTGCTATCTTCTCAAAATGTTTTAATCATGGCTCTGCCCGTTTTCTAGCTTTGTGGCTGAGGGAAAGAATCTTGCTTTTTTGAGGCTCACTTACCTGATCTATAATTGGGAATACAAATAATAATCCATATTTTACAGAATTATTAGAAAACAAACTAGATGACATATGTAAGCTGGACATACTTTGATTTCTTAATTAAAATAAAAAAATATTTTGTTGGCTTTCAAACTAAATTTTGCTCCTCAACCATTTTATTAAAAAATAATCATAATGCTAAATGACGAGTTAATGGGTGCAGCACACCAACACGGCACATGTATACATATGTAACAAACCTGCACATTGTGCACATGTACCCTAAAACTTAAAGTATAATAATAAAAAAACATACATACATATACATATATACCAATTGAAAGCAGTATATTGTTATAATAATTTTAAAATTAAAAAGAAAAGTTTTTTGAAGGTAAACAATGAACAAAATGTGCTTGCTATGATGAAAATAAAAATTGAAAAAAGTCTCAGTCATAACAAATTGTTATTGGGGATATTCTATGCACCAAGAATGAGTCATCTCTTTAGACTTCCTTATAGTCTTAGAGGCAGTTACTGTTAGCGTAATAATCCCCATTTTATAGGAAAGGCAGTTGGGCATAGATACTCAAATTTATTACCCAAAGTCCCACGTAAAATGGAGAGTTAAGTTTGAAACTAGTCACTGTGCCCACTATGCCACTACAGTCTGGTCTTCATGACTCCATGGCCTCAGCTGCCAGAGTCTTGGTAGCAATCTTGACACAAAAATAAGTATCAAACTGGGGGAAAAAAATAATTTTCGTGAAATCTCTGAATACTATTTAACTATATTAATTTGAATAATTTAAAGGAGGTTACTAGAATATTTACTTCTCAATGTTAAACTACTAAAATGTCAAGGATTTTTCACTTCCCTAAGTGACAAAGGTTGAATGTACATTGATGTATTGATTTATTGCAATTTATCAATTAATTCATCCATCCAAAGATGTTTTTGAACATGTGTTAAGTGGTAAGTCAAATTAAATCTTGATTGCTTGATGAGAAATTATTTTCAAATATAGCTTGAAATATAGTGATATTTTGAGTGAAATTAATACTTTTTAGTAATTATGTCCAAAGTTAAACCTATAATTTTATTACTGAAATTCTATATGAATCCTAAGCATGGTAAAGGGGTGGTTCTTTATTACCCTAGTTGAGCTCATTAAGCTCATTTTTTTGAGAGATGTTTAGCTGTTGTGTTTTCAGATTAAGAAAATTTAGAGAAGTGATTTATTCTTTCATTTAATATGTTGAAACCATCACCTCACCGTGGGGCAGCCACCTCACATGGAACCCCTGTATTAAAAACTAAACTTCAGAATTCAGTGCCTAAATCATTACAAATAACACCAAAAGGTTTGGCTTAATAAAACTAGGTTTTTATGACAAGATCCCACAATGTCTTGCAAAATACTGACAATTGTATAATAAAAAGGAAGATAGGCTGGGAGTAGTGGCTCACGCCTGTAATCTCAGCACTTCGGGAGGCTGAGGCAGGTGACTCATTTGAGGTCAGGAGTAGTTCAAGACCAGCCTAGCCAACACAGTGAAACCCTGTCTCTACTAAAAATACAAAAATTAGCTGGGCATGGTGGCACACGCCTGTAATCCCACCTACTCAGGAGGCTGAGGTGGGAGAATCGCTTGAACCCGAGAAGCAGAGGTTGCAGTGAGCCGAGATGGTGCCACTGCACTCCAGCCTGGCCGACAGTGCGAGACTCCATTTAAAAAAAAAAAATCAATAAATAACAAGGAAAATAATGTGCACAGCTTATAAGCAAGTAATTTGGAAGAGGAAATGTATCCTACCCCAAAACTTGTTTTTTTTCCTTAGGTATCTGATGGCCTTGATCCATCAGGAATATCTGTCTTCTCTAGATCAGTCTATTTATTCATCCTAATCTTCTACCACTTATCTGAACTTGAGTTCTGCATGTTAGCCCTTATTTATGATCTCTTGATTACTTTGAATTGCTTTTATATGCTTTTTCTTGTTCTATGTATCCACAAAGTTAGCTTTTGTACCCTTCATTTCTTCCTTCTCTGTGGCCCCTGCATAACTGTTATAAGTGGTTCTCAAAATGGAGTATCCACAAGAATCATTTGGGCAACTTATAAAACATCTCTAGCTTTCTAGATTCCACCTAGGGAGGTTCTGACTCTACTAATTTGGGCTTTGTCCCAAGAATCTGTATTTTCAAAATGCGTCCCATTAATTCTGATGCTGTTAGTCCTCTGAGGACAATTCTGGGAAATTTTGCTGGAGGGAAGATATGAAAAAGTAAGTTGGTATATTGCAGATATGGGTATGTGGAATTTACAGCAATGGAAATATATTGCAATGCTGTGACTTCAAACACTTACAAAGATAAAGTGGAATGGTTTTTTTATAGGGGCAAATTTCTTCTAATTTGGGCACCTTGTAAAATGGAAGAGATGCATTAAAAACTGAGTATGAATGAACATGATGGTTTCTATGTTAGTTATAAATGCAGATGTTGTACCTTTTTATCCAAAGATACTTCAATCAAAAATATTCGATAGCCAGTGTCCTAACTTTGTTTCTCAATCTGTCTGTGTGTAAATTTTCTCTTTTGTTTATTCCTGTCACCCCCTCCCCTGGAATGACTAGTGGAATAATTGGCTATGATCTGTGACATTATAAAATATGTATTTGGTCTTCATTCCTGTTTTCTGGCATTCCTAAAATCCTTGGAATCTCCAAAGTGATGGTGATGTCTTTTTGTATGTTAATGAGTTGACTGATGTCTAGCAGCTTCAGGATGGCAACTGGTCACCAGAAGGACCAAGGCATGATTAGAGGATTGGCACTATCAGCCCCACTCCCCACCAACCTTCAGGGTGGGGAGAAGGGCTGAAGGTTAAGTTGATTACCAGTATTTAATGATGTAATCAACCTACATAAAAATGTTCTATTAAAATCCAAAAGTTCAAAACTTCAGAATAGCTGAGCACATGGAGGTTTATGGAGGATGATGTGCCTGGGTGGGGGTGTGGGGTGGGGTGGGGAGCTGGAAGCTCCTCACCCTATCTATCTCTTCATCTATACACTTTGTAATAAACCAGTAAACATAAGTGTTTCCCTGAGTTCTGTGAACCACTCTAGCAAATTAATTGAATCCAATGAGTGAGTCATGGGAACCCCAATTTACAGCCTGTCCATGAGAAACACAACAACCTGAGACTTGCATTTGGCATCAGAAGTTGGGGGCAATCTTGTGGGATCTGAAACTTTCTCCAGGGAAGATAGTGTCAGAATTAAATTGGAGGATACCCAGCTGGTGTCCACCACATAATTGATTGCTTGCTTGGTGTGTGGGGAAAAATCTCCAAACATTTGTTCACAGAAGTCTTCTGTGTTGATTGTTGTGGGGTGAGAGCAGAGGAAAAGCAGACTGTTTTTTTCCTCATAGAGACTCCATGAAGGAAAAAATATAATATCGATGAGGAATACCTTGTTATATTTCAATAAAGATACCTGGATTCTATATCATATAAGGTAAGATACTGATTCTATTAGGCTTTCAAAATTGGTACAAATTTGGAGATACCATACTCTTAGGGCCAGTTAAATATCATTTTTAAAAAAAAATTTCTACCCCGTTTTGCTTCTTTTTACATAGCTTCTTTCTACATATTTTTGGTAGTTATAAACATTTCAAATTTGACATGAAAGTCATGTGTGTGTATATATACATACAGACTTTATATACAAAGTTTATATCTATGACTGTGTTTGTTTACATATATAGTATATTGGAATGCTCAGGTGAAGTCAAATGAATATGACTGAAGAAAATCTCTCAAATATCTATATTTCTAAGGACTATTAATATAAAGATTAATTTAGAATTAAATGAAACCAAAGCCTCTGTAACTCTAAAAAGCAAAATGTTTTCTAAATAGCGAACAACCATATATTATATTTATTGTTTGAGTCAATTTTATCAGAAGTTGCTTTGATGTATGTCGTTAAAACCTATGAGGAAAATTTTGGAATATGAATGAGAGTCTACCTAATAAATGTCCAAGAAGCACCTCTGTTCTAATAATTTTTAAAATTAAGCTAGACATTTTGTCCTCTCTAGTAATGGAGAAAATGTTTAATAATTTTAAAATCAAACTGAGTAGGTTGAGTTTATCTGCTCAGTGAGGAACATTTCTCGTTACAATTTAGTTGAAATCATTTTTATAGATATTGGAGTTCCTTCACAACCACAATGTCTTTTTTTTATGTTGCCTTTTGGCTTTTATTCTGAGGCAAACCTTTTTTAATTTAAACATGATGTGTTGTATTTACTCTGAATGCCAATATATTGTGTATTACCCACCAAGTGATCTCTTTTTTTCTGCTCTTCAGAATTAAATAAACCAAGACACAACACATGTCTTAAAACCACAATAGTTTATTTATAAGAAGAAAGACAGCCCATCAAACTTTCCACAGGAATTTAAAAAATCCATCAGGGACTCAAAGCCTTTACTTTCTTTCCATTCATATAATTTTGGTTTTGGCTTAACACTTAGGACAATATTCACTTCAAAAGAATATCCCTTGCATTTTAAGTAAACAATCATTGTTCTACACAGACTTTTAATTTTTCCTCTTCTGCCCTTTGCCACTTTTCTACTTTGGTTCCATAACTTTGCTAGCATTTCATCCAGAGCATGCCAGATATAAAATCCTTTTTCAGTTTATATTTTGATATGAAGACTAACTCATGAAAGATCGAATTGTTACATTTTGTTTCATTTCCAATTATTCTTGACGTCTATAGTTTCTTAACATTTTAAAATGATACTTTGATTATAGGGGATGAGATAGGACAAAATAACTGCAATTAGAATGAAATCGATTCTGGCTTTAGAAAGGAAAATTCAGTTTAAACATGATGCAAGGCAATGAAGTTTCATTTGGTTCAAATTCTGTGGGGCTGGATAAGCTAAAACATATGATCTAGGGTGGCCTTAGTCTCATCCCAAGTGGATCTCATCAAGCAACTTCCAACTTCACTGCAAGAGACATGGTTACTGATGATCAAGTGTGGGCCAACAACAAATTATTTATAAATTGCAAAGTTCTATCTCTTGTTCTTCTGTGTCAATAACAAGTTTACAAATTGTAGATCTACCTGTTTAATTGTTAAGAGTATCTGGAATACGTAAAGGTTCTCTCTTTCTCTGGATGATTGAGGTCATAAACAATTGAAAATTTACTTCAACTTCACAGTTATACTGGAATCCTGAAACTTGCCTTTCATACTGATAAGTTGGTCTTCTCGTTTTCTGGCCCACTGAGGTCATAAACAATTGAAAATTTACTTTAGTTTCACAGTTATAGTGGAAATCCTGAAACTTGCATTTCACACCGAGAAGTCATATTCAGCCATGTGTGATATTTATTATATGTGATATGTATGATAACATATTTTTACCACAACTTAAGGACTTTCAAAATGAAGAACAAGTACTTTTATGATGAAGATATAAAAAGCCATAAATTTGCTTCAAATAAACTTATTGTGGACAGTGCTATACTAAGTAGTGGCAAACACACAGTCTTGGCCCTTAATAGTTGACAGCTTTTCAGCTCTTCTTTTTCCCTATAAGTAATGACTTATAAAAGACCTGATATATAAGATATATACAGGTGTTCCATATCTTACTTAAATATACTCATCCCAAAGACCTTTGCAAAATAATCTTATGTGCATTAAAATGTGTAATTTATAACTCTATTATTATAGAATCTAAATATATGAATACGTACTTACCAGTTAAATATTATCAGTTTTAGTGTCATATATATTCACAGATGCTTTTGCTATATAGAAGTGCTGTCTGTGTGGTATTAATATTTTCCCAATGTGTTCTAAATTGACACATACTTATGGACTGGTCTTGCCCTCTTGCTCTCACTTGATCTCTCTCAACTCGTGATTATAATGCAATATAAGGGAGGTATGAAAACTCCAGATATGATTAAAATAACAGGTGCTTGTACAGATAGAATTCATAAGGCACAGGAAGAAAAGGACTTCTTTGTGGCAATATTAATTTTCTGCAACTTTGCTCCCTGCTGTTTGGGCCTGCAACCAACACCTTTGTATTTCCTGGAAAATCCAATATGTGACACCCAATTTTCTATCATATGCAGTGGAGCTCAGTGTTTAAGAACTCAGACTCACTATTATGCCACTTTCCAGCCTAGTGTCCTCAAGCAAGAAAATTTACCTATTTGCCTTCTGGTTTTCTCACATGAAAAACTGAATCTAAGAAGTATACATTTTCACAATTAACTTCTCTGAGGTTAGGTGGAGTATTACAATAGATGGAATATCATAATTTAATTGGTAACACCTTTTTTCTTGGTGCTACATTCCATGATGGCATGTATAACAATCTATATTGTTTTAAATGTGAGGAAGTATGATGATTATTACTCCCTTATAAGGTGTTGCTGAGAACTAAATGAATTAATGTAAATAAGGCATTTAATACAATGACTGGCAATAAGTATTGGTTATCACTATATTTGCTCGATGGAACCCATTGCCTAAGCTTGAGTCTGTGAGAGGGGGTGTTGTGTGTCTCATTAGGAGGAAAAAATAGTTGTGCTTTGGTCTCTGTTATAAAACTCAGTGTGGAGGTGGGGAGGGGTTAATTGCCTTGCATTCTTCAGTGTATTCTAAGCATCCTAAAACTAAGAAGTGAGTGTTCTTTTTTAAATCAGCTATTAGACATTCATGAATGTGGTTCATATTCAATAAATGTTTGTGTAGCATATGACCCCTTCCTTGCTTAATTAATCTTTTTTTATTGGCAAAATAAGTTTTAAAGTGTCTTACCACTAGTGGTTGGAAAATAATTACTGGCTTACATGTGTAATGCTCAATAAGTAAGCATTATTTCTACTTAGTCATGGTTTCCTAACCCTCTTACAAATACTCTTTCTTTAATAAACACATTTAAAATTTTCTTCTACTAGTTTGATACCTGTGAAACTGTTACTGAATAATTGAATATCAGGCTGGGCACGGTGGCTCAACCCTGTAATCCCAGCACTTTGGGAGGCCAAGGCAGGCAGATCACTTGAGGTCAGGAGATCGAGATCATCCTGGCTAACACGGTGAAACCCTGTCTCTACTAAAAGTATAAGAAATTAGCTGGGTGTGGTGGCAGGTGCCTGTAATCCCAGATACTCGGGAGGATGAGGCAGGAGAATTGCTTGAACCCAGGAGGCAGAGGTTGCAATGAGCCGAGATTGTGCCACTGCACTGAAGCCTGGGAGACAGAGTGAGACTCCATCTCAAAAAAAAAAAAAAGAAAAAAAAAAGAATGTCAAATAGATTCACTTATAAATTATCTGAAACTTTTCATTAGACCTCAAGCAGAGAATCAGATCCACCTTAATGATTAATGGGTGCTTTACATTTGTTGTAAATCTTCAGTATATATGCACACTCATATTGCTTCTCTTTCTCTCACTGTCATCAAAGATCGGGGAATGTTGGGCAATCTTACTCCCTGTTTCACCATTTATATGGCATGCCATTGCATCTATTTCTTCCACATGATTCTTCCAAGAAATTGCTCTAGTACAAACTTCTCCTTAAAGAGAAGATAGCAATTCCTTCAGTGCATCCAAGATAGCACAACACACACACACACACACACACACACACACACACACACCAGTCATTCTGCAGACTCCTTCTGGATCTAAAGGTGTTACTTTTCAGCAAGCCAGGCCTTAGATGATGAAACTGGACTCCAAGCAACTCCAAGCTTGAAAAAAATGAATGAAAAATGAATGAAAATAATAGATTGGGATGGGAGAGGACACTCTAATATGTTTGGCCATGAGGATTCGAGAGTTTCTAATTCTACATCGGGTTAAAACAAACATTTTCAATAAAAGTCCAGTTATTTTAGGCTTTGTGGGTCCTATGATCTGTGTTGCCACAGCTCAACTCTGTTGTAGATCAAAGGCAGCCATAGACTACATATACAAATGAATGTAGCTGTGTTTCAATAAAACTTTATTTACAAAACCTGTGGGAGACAAAGGACCAGGCTTGTCCTTTAGGTCATCATAATTTGTTGACCCCTGTTCTATAGAAAGACATTGTCTCAAAATTTTAATATATTTATTATAAGATATTAAGCATCTATTATTTGCTTACTACTGTAATTTTTAAAACTTCCCAAACTACTTTTGTTTTCCCATAAGCAAGACTCCAGCTCTTGTTTATCTTCCTACTTGACTCACAGTTGAATGTCTTATTTTGTACCCATGGTTGTCTGTTTTCTCCATAACAAGCATTTTCAGATAAAAGCTTGTTCACTTTATATTGTGGATGCATTAGAGCCTCAGATAGATCTTGAGTGAGTAACATGCATATCTGATGTGCTCATTGGAAAAATTGGACTTAACATAGTGAGGAGAGAGAAAACAGACGGTGCCATTGTGCTAAAGCACCCTCTTCATATGTGAATGGATTTCCTGACTCTCTCCGTGAACAGCTGTAACTAGAACACCAAGGAATTGTGCCCTCCAAGTTGTGTCTTGTATTGGAGGTCATAATTACATTTTAAATTGGGATAGCTAGAATTTTGTCTCACTCATTATGCTGTTTTGTTTTTCTTTTTCTTGCACAGAGGTCCTTATTATCCCCCCAATGAAATAAGATCAGTTTCCATTTCTTGCTAAGACCCTTTATTTCACCTCAGAAATCACAATATCCAACAGGTGGCCCAGAATAGGTGTTCAACAAATGTTTGTTGAAATAATTAAAACAGTTGTGTTATGCAAGGCCACTGAGGCTTTCCCTTGCCTCTTACTTATAGACATAATATCTTGGTGTTAGGCATAAATTTCATTTTTTACAGATATATTCAAAATGTTCGCTGCACTCTTTTGTTCTTCCAAGTGGAAAGATAGAAGCAAATTTGCTGGAGCATGTTTTGTTACATCCTTAGAGAATGTATAATCACTTAAGACTTTAATTTTTCCAAAGAATTACAAATCACTATTTTCCTCTCTGAACAAGCTATTGGCACTCCTGAAAACATAGACAATACAATATCATGATTTTTTAAAAGTTAACAAAATTTATTTTTGTTCATGTAATATATAGTAAAGCATTATGTATATATATTTTTCTTTTTCTGCCTACTACTGTTTATGCATTACATGCTAGTATTGTTTCTATGATTAGATGTTTTTCAGGCATTTGTCTTAAATTAAATTTCCATATGTTTAAGGCAGTGACTTGCTAATGCAAAACTTTGGCATTTGCATGTATTTTATTCCATTACAAAATTCTATAGCATCTGTAATTATTTAATGATCGAAACAGTTACTTGATCTTGTCAATATTGCTATTTCTAACTAACATATGAAAATGAAGATGTCCTTTTTTCTCTTTCACATATTAATTATCACATGAAATTGAAATACAGTGTAAAAAAAATTTTCATTCTTAAGTAATTATTGCTTGTCATCCCAACCTGAGAAGCATTGAGCTAAATGGAGAAATGCTACTTTTCCAAAGACAAAAATTCAATTTACAATTAGCATTTGGAATTCGTCTGATAGGAAAATCACCTGGAAATTAATAATACATCTCTAGCAGGAGAGAAGAGTCAAAAGAACTCTGGGCCTTCCCGATCTGGTAACTATTTGTATTCTAGTAGAATCAACCTATGAGAGAGTCTGTTAAGGCCCTATAACACTTTCCGTAGGCTTAGTAATAAAAATAACACCATACTTCATCAATCTTGAATCACATCTTTACACATTTTATTTAACATCATTGTAATCATGATGTCCTTTATGGTCAATTGCACTTTATATTAGATGAAGTATAGTATTTAAAATATGACAATTACCATTTATTGAGCATATATTATGTCTAAGCCACTGTTTTAGGCTTTTTACAAAAAGTATGTATTTAACCTTTTGAGATCTTAAATACCAGAAAGCAGAGATTCAGAGAGGTGCATAATTTGCCTAGAGTCATAAGCCTGGTAAGTGGCAGAACTAAAATTCAAATCTGGATCTCTATGACTCTCGGCCACTTGACTACATTGCTGACATGGAAAAGGAGAAAAAGAAAGATCACTATGTGAATATAAGGGTGTACTTCAGAACCAAGAAAAGGAGCTGGAATTAGACCTCAGAAAATGATGGACCAGGAATTACAACTACGTCAGGCTTTTCTTAGCTCTCTCTTTGTTGTATCTCTTTTTCTTCCTGAACCTGTGCTTTCTTATTGCTTTTTGCATGCTGGCTTTCTCCATTTTGTTATATGGCAGAAATTTTCCCTTTGCACATCATCCAACCTATTTAAAATAGCCTGGCTTCCAATATCTATGGAAAATAGCTGCCCTGTACTAACATGAGAGTTGGGTTATACTGCTGTCAATTGCAAGGAGTTTCCAAAGAATGAGGAACTGTTAGATCATGGAATGGATTAATACTCCAAAAGTTGTAGAGTCACACATTAGTGTGATTGAGAGATGTTCTTTTCCTATGTTGGTTTGAAATGCACACAATTCACAGGAATGCGTATAGTTGGTTCTTACTTTGAAACAAACCAGTTTCCTTTGGGTGCTGCTATAATCTGAATGTTTGTGTCCTCCCAAAATTCATATGTTGAAATTGTAACCCTTAAGGTTATGGTATGAGAAGTGGAGCCTTTAGAGGTGATTAGATCATGAGAGCAGAGCATTCAGGAATGAGATTAGTGCCCTCATAAAAGAGGCATGAAAGAGACCTCTCATTCCATCCCTTCAACCATGTGAGGACACAGTGAGAAGGTGGTTACTATGAACCAAAAAATTGGCCTTCACCAGACCTGAATCTGCCAGCACCTTGATCTTGACCTTCCCAACCTCCAAAAGTAGAAGAAATAAATTTCTGTTGTTCATAAGCCATCCAGTTTATGGTATTTTGTTATAGTGCCCAGAATGGACTAAGACAGTTGATGTGTGCAGCTAACTTTTGGTCCAGCTAGCCTTGCAATTCACTCCCTGACTTGGATGTGTACACATGGTTTCCTCACTATGCCTTCTAGTATTTAAAGTAATATCTGCCAATAAGTAATTTTTAAAACTAGTGCTATCTATTTAGAAGAAGCTGATATAAAGTGAGATAAATTTCCTGGGTAATGTGAAACTTAAACTTTGAAAGTTATATAGAGTTTGGGTGTACAGAGAAGGGAGACACTAGTTAAGGGAAAGAACAGCCTCACTGGCTGAAATAGGGATATAAAAAGGCTTAGTATAGCAAGAAAGAAAATAAATAGACATGGAAGACTTCATTTTAAAGAGACTTGAAAATCATTAGGAAGTTAGTGTGTAACAAATCATGGAGAACTGTGACACAGACTACATAACTATTCAACAAATTTGTTTCTTTTTGTTCCTGGAAAGATGATAAATTACATTGCCAAACTCCTTTGCAGATTACGTGGCCGAATGACTTATTCTCGCCAATGGAATGTGGGTGGGAGATCTGGTTCATAAAAACCTCTGGTATAATCTTTCACTTTCTCCCTTTCCTATTTGCTGATTTGATTTTGGTGCCGAAGCTGAAAATGGCAGAACTTCTGTCTGTTATCACCATATGGAACAGGGGGCCTTCCCTCCTTTCAATTGGAATTTGCATGAGTGAGAAATAAACTTCTATCGGGATCAACCATTGAAAAGGCCATTGTAGGAGCCACCTAACACAAACAACTAATGGCCCAAGCTAAAGAGCTCAATTTTCATCTCATAAATGTGACGGGGCTTTTGAGTAAAAGGTCAGCAGGATGAAATAAATGTCTTCTAAGACTAGTTAGGCAAAATGGAGCAGGACAGGCAGAAGAAGAGACTGAGGCCAAAGACTACACAGAGGACATTTATTGAAAAAGCCCAGACAGAGGAGAACCAAGGGGATAAAGTCATACAAGGGCAAAGGAACAGAAAGTTCCGTATAATGAATGTGAAAGTTACCAAAACTTCATTGATGCCAAAGGGCTAAATCTTAAGAAAAGGTCCAAGAATTTGATGGTGTAGAGGCCAGTGATGATCTTTGAAATGTTCATGTATGTGGAATAATACAGTGGTTTAAGGTGGAAATGCATAGTGTCAGTAAAAAAACTAATTAGGCAAGAAGGTGGTTTTTTGTTTGTTTGTTTGGTTTTGTTTTGTTTTTTTGAGAAGGAGTCTCACTCTGTTGCCCAGGCTGGAGTGCAGTGGCGTGAACTTAGCTCACTGCAACCTCCGCCCTCCAAGTTCAAGAGATTCTTCTGCCTCAGCCTCCCGAGTAGCTGGGATTACAGGTGCCTGCCACCGTGCCCGGCTAATTTTTTGTATTTTTAGTAGAGATGGGGTTTCACTATCATGACCAGGCTGGTCTTGAACTCCTGACTCACGATTCACCCGCCTCGGCCTCCCAAGAAGGTCTGTGTTAATTTAAAAATAAAATTTTGTATGGTAAAAATCTAAATTGATTAATAAGTAAATAGCCAGTGTATAGTTTCAACAAGACTCTGAGGGTTGGACATTATAAAGCACTCTCCATTAGTCCCTGCCTTCCTCCATGATACCTGGCACTAGTGGATTACGGTCCTCCTTTTCCTACTGAGATGATCTCAGAATTCTTCTCAAAACCATGCTCTAGGCAATAAGTTCCAATTCATTGGAGATGGCGATTGAACTAGTCCCTTTTCTCTATCTGTGTGCTTTAGGTAATTACATGGATTTTGCCATTCTGAGGATTAGGGAGGAGATTGAGAAGTAGTACAAATATAACTTACCTGTACATGTCTAAGTTGTGTTGGAAGTTTCTCAGACCCATGGCAGTGTAAATTTATTATAATTCTGCACTCATTTTTTGTCTATGGAGCCTCTTTCTCATATCGATTTTCTCCTCAATTGGTATCATTATTATGTGATTGTCTTTCAATATTATGCTTTAGGGTCACTCGGTTCTTTTATGATTGTCATAAATATTATTTAATGATAATGTTTGCATAGAATCTTTTCTTTTTGTTAAATCCTTAAGCATGCTGTACTTCATGTAGTTCAATAGATTAAAGGAAAGCTACTTGAACTCTTGTGTCAATTTTTTTTTTCTTTTGCCTTTCAGGGATTCTCTGTCTGGGACTGAGTTTGAGCTGTAGGCTCTGTGCCAGCTGGAAGCTGGACTGATTTCTGTGAGTGGAGCCACAGCCCTCATAAGTTAGTGTAGCATTACAGTGGTTTTCTGTTTCCCATTAGCTGTTTAAGAAGAAGCACTCAAATGTGATCAGGATTTTGTAACTTAAGTTCTGAATAACATTGGTAGCCCCAAGACCAGTAATAGCAAGATGGAAAGCACAGCTAATGGTATTTTTTGCAGAAGTATGTATGTATATTACTGCTTACATTTTGATTGGGTCAAAAAATCAGAAAATTCTTGAATGGAGTGTGTGACATGAAGGTGTTTAAAGACTCTATGAGAGACAAAATATAACATCTATGTTGTTTATAGTTGAACATTCTTAGTTAAAATATAATGAAGAAATGAGATAATAATAGCTAACATGAATTGAGTATTTGTTACATGTCAGGCACTGTTCTAAATATGTTTTATGTGTTGTCTTATAGATTCTCTAGCAAATATCAATTTATCCTAGAGAAATTACTAAACTATATTAAAAAGAAAACATTTAAAAATTAATATTTATGCTTAATAATATGCATAGAAATTTAAGACTATTGGCTGTCACTTAAATATAGCCCTAAAGGATCCTAAATTACTGGATCTAGCTCATTAAAATCACGGGGCTCTTATGACTCTATCTGTCATTTTTCTCTGTCAGTGAGTCTCATTTTCTTTGTGTGTGTGTTTTTTTCACACTAGCTGTGGGAATTGAGGAATAATAATTATCTAAAGAAAAATATCTTTATTAAAGAAATATGTTAATAATTATCATCAAGAGAAATCTTATCTAAGATTCAGAGCTATTTTTTGATCCTTGAGTCTATATAGATATTTATTATTTGAAAAATCAACATTAAATAATACATTTATTCTGATACTTCTTAGCTACTTTTATAGAAAGAATAAATACACAGGTTTTGTTAAATGAATTTTTGCAGCTAGTATTTTTGTCTCATATGAAGAAAAGCAAAAAAGCCTGGGTTTTCAATATATATTCTTTTTTAATATTCTCATTTTTAAGAATTGCAATTCTTCCTGTTGTCTGGTGCTGCATTTTATATACTTTTTCTCTTAGAATTAGTAGAAATGATATTTTTATGGCATTTTTATATGCATAGGTATCTTTTTTCTGGTTTATATAGCTATATATACTTGCTTAATTTTAACTAAGTTTTGTTTTTTGTTTTTTTTTAAAGATAGTGGTTCCTGGGAAAGTTAACCTTTAAAATAATGTTGAAATGGCATACTAACCTTAAGAGAATAACACTTTGTCTTAAATACATGTAAAATTTTGAATGGGAGGTACAGATGAATGTAGGGCTGTGTTTCAAGTTTCCAGGCACTGTTTGAGAGGGCAGGGAAGGTCAATTGCTGTCTCCACTATCCCTGTCCAAGCCAAAGAACAGCCTTTCTTTCTTGGAAATTGTAACTTTTCATTATAACTTGGTTTATATTAGTGCAGATTCATATAGTGCTACTGGGAGTCAGATCTTCCAAGGAGATCTTACATTATTCTAAAACCATAGTTGGTTCCCTCTTTGTGTGGGTCAAATGTAGCAAAGATGGTTTGGATAGCAACTTCTTGATTATATTACAGTGCCTTAGGTAATTAGACATCATAGACCAGTACTTCTCAAACTTTAATGTCTATATGGATCACTGGGGGAACTTGTTAAAATGCAAATTCTGTTTCAGTAAGTCTGGAAGAACCTGATATTCTGCATTTCTAGTAAGCTCCCAGATGATGTCAATGTTGCTGATCCATGTTTTGCACTTTGAGTAGCAAGGCCTTAGAGAATGATAAGCGAGAAGGAAAAATGGCCTTAATTTGACTCTTTCTCGACAGTGGGCATCTTCCCTGACTCTACACTTTTCGTTGATTCTGGACTTCTAGTTTCTGGTTCAACATCCTGGTGGTCCTATTCAGGGCTTTCACACAAGCTCTCTGATAAAAAAAACACATAAAGTCCCCACTCATCACCTGGCTCATGACCATGCTTGAATCTCATTCTATGCATGTTTTCCTGTAGGAAAACATTTATTCCCTTCAAGCTGGGGCTAGGGATTACCACAGCACATCAATGACACTAGTAATAATCATTTCACTTGTATGTACTTGGGCAATGGCTGCTTTTCCCATTACATGATAATGACATCCATAACACCAGAGCTTATATCTATCCTTAGAACTTCCTTTAGGTGTTGGCAATCAAGTCATCTGCCCTGACAATAACCTCAGAAGACTCTTCTTTTGGAGTGACTTCCTTGAAATTTATTAAGTCCTGCTCTTGTATCTGGTGCCTATCCAGATTCAAGCCCAGACGGGAATGTGCATGGGTCCAGTCCCTGTTTCACTTCTTTGGGCAGCACTCTCCAACTCTACACCAGCCCCTACATACATTAGCCAACCAGATGCTAGGGTACTAACTCTGGGACTTGCATTTATAGGGTCATCCTGGGGTCCTAGGCCAAGCTATTTCCAAAAGGGAGGCCTGGCAAATAGATTGTTCTCACTGGCCAAGTGGAATTTTCTTTTTCTGTATCTTGTGATTTGGGACTGCCAGAATGGTGCTGACAGTGCCGATTGTGGGTGATTCAAATTGTTTATATAAATAGGGCCCTGCAAGAAACATTTTTTAGGGTCTAAACACTTAAGAGTGGTCCTGTCCATCTGATCATTGATGTATTCTTAGGTACCCCAAAATAAAATGAATAACTAATAAATCGTATAATATAACGGGATCTAAGCATAAAAAAAGTGGAATGGGGCTGAGAGTTGATTTTCATTTGGCAGCTGCTAGACATGATCTTGGGCTCTCAAGGTATTTCTGGCCACCAGGTAAGACAAGTGAAGTTATGACACAAGCCACAAATATGACAATCCCTCAAGATACATTGTTCAGATGACACTTTCAATTTTGACTACAGTAGAGCCCAACCTCACATTTCTACGGAGGTTTCAGCATTTTCTTAACTCATTTTCTGTTGCATTGATACCACAATGTGTGCTCCATATGTGAAAGTAAAGTTAAATCAAAAGCTGCCTTTTCACTCCAGAAATCTGTACTTACTATATTGAGCTATAACTGTGATATCAGAAGGTAAAACTACATGAGTAATACAATCTGACATGCTGAATCATAATTGGGTGCAAAATAAATACACTGCTCCCAAAAATGACTCCTAAAAGATCATTCTTAACCAACATCTTAAGCTATTGATATTATTTTGGAACTTTTTTTACTTTTAACGTAACTTTAAACCACATGCTTTATTTTTCTCTTCCAGCCTAGCAGGAATGAAGACCAAAAGGCAACTATCATGTTTGGGATCACTTTTCCAACAATGAGGTTTCTGAAAGACACGACATTTTCATTGGAAGTCTCACAGTTAAAGAAATATCACTGAAAACACATTAGACTAACAGTAGCTAGATTCTATAGCCTTGGACAATTTTGGATGGGCAAAGCATGGCAATTCGTTGGGCCTCAGTTTCCTCATTCATAAATTGAGGCTGAACTAAGTTATTGGAGGGGTCTTTTCTGTTCCAAAACTTGTGAGACAAAGTCCTTCAGATAATCATTTGCATTTTCTCAGCCACTGCAGTCTTGGTTTCAAGACTGTGATCCACCAAGGTCAGGAGATCGAGACCATCCTGGCTAACACGGTGAAACCCCCTCTCTACTAAAAATACAAAAAATTCGCTTGGCATGGTGGCCGGCACCTGTAGTCCCAGCTACTCAGGAGGCTGAGGCAGGAGAATGGTGTGAACCCGGGAGGCGGAGCTTGTAGTGAGCCAAGATCGTGCCACTGTGCTGCAGCCTGGGTGAAAGAGCAAGACTCTGTCTCAAAAAAAAAAAAAGAAAGACTGTGATCCCAGTAAAATATGAAGCCAGGGTTGGGTGGCCACTTCATAAAGCAGTTCTGTGGGGCCTCTTTGTCTCACAAGTTATCTTTACATTGGATGACACTGAATTAGGAGTTGAAGTGAACTTGGTTGGATTTGGATACTCCTCTAAAAGTTAGAAAATTAGGTCATTTGACATTTCTGCTCTATGTTTTGCCACGTTTTGTTCCTGCATACTTTTGCAAAGATCAAGGAAGACCTCTGAGGCTTCTCTTTATCTCTTATTTCTGTTACTATCACCCCAATTCAAGTCATCATCATTACCCTGGACTTCTGGGATAGCTTCCCACTGTTCCCACTCAACTACTCTTGCTCACTGCCTTCCCCCCAAACCCCACAAAATTCATTCTCCAGACAGTGACTAGAGTGAATCGACTATATCTTCTCTTTTCCTGCTCTGGATATAATTTATATCTTTTCCTGCTCTGGATATAATTTATATCCTTTGTTCTCCATTTCTGTGCCCCTGTGTGCCAACTGCTATTGTCTGCATTAGATGGACTTCCTTATCTTCTGGCTTCTATTGAATTTGGTGAACTGGGGAGGGTCAAGTAGGAGATCAGTGTGTGGGAGAAAAAAGAAGTTTGAGTATTTATCACTTAGGAAGGGGGACTTCCAGGACACTGTTTGGCAGGGATGCTAGGCCTCTACTGGAGGCCTAGTTCCGACTGTGTTGCCCTCTCCTTCAGCTACAGTTACAATTATAGAGCTTTCTAGATTCTGGGAACTCCTCCCTTTCCTGCTCCTTCAGGTCTAGGAATGGTAATACTTCCTTATTGTTGCCAAGTCTAGTGTATTTTAAACCCCTCTATTTTTCTGTTTTAACCTCACTGTTATCTGAGTAGGTCATCTCCTTCCTGCCAAGTCATTAACTGGTACAGGAGGGAGAAGGAGAGAATTCACATACCATAAAATTCACCTTTTTGCAGTGTATGTGTCATCGGGTTTTGGTATATTCACAAGGTTGTAGAACCTTCACCATCTAAATTCAGAACAGTGTAATCAACCTGAAAAGAAATCCTGCATCCATTCCCAGGCACTCCTCATTTCCTTTTACCCCACTGTCTGGAATCCTCTGTTCTGGATATTTCATATAAATGGAATAATACCACATGTAGACTTTTTTTTTCTTATTTTTTGGTTAAGCACAATGCTTCAAGGTTTACCCATGTTGTAGCATGTGTCAGTACTTAATTCCTTTTTATGACCTAATGATATTCCATTGTATGTATGTAAATATGTGTATATATATATGAACACACATATACACACACAATGGAATGTATATATACATGTCACATTTTGTTTATCCATTAGTTAGTTGATGGACACTTATGTTGTTTCCATGTTTTTGCTATTTAGAATAATGCTGCTATAAACATTCACGTACAATTTTTTTTATGAACTTTTGTTTTCAATCCTCTTAGGTATATACCTAAGAGTAGAATTGCTGGTTTGCATAACTCTATGTTAGACTTTTTTTTTTTTTTTTTTTTTTTGAGATGGAGTCTTGCTCTGTCGCCAGGATGGAGTGCAGTGGCACAACCTTGGCTGACTGCAACC
This sequence comes from Hylobates moloch, assembly GCF_009828535.3. Lineage (NCBI taxonomy): Eukaryota > Metazoa > Chordata > Mammalia > Primates > Hylobatidae > Hylobates > Hylobates moloch. The sequence continues at coordinate 58,960,155 of NW_026652281.1, read as the reverse complement.
TCTGCCTCCTGGATTCAAGCGATTCTCCTGCCACAGCCTCCCAAGTAGTTGGGACTACAGGCATGTGCCACCATACCTGGCTAATTTTTTTGTATTTTAGTAAAGATGGGGTTTCACCATGTTGGCCAGGATGATCTCGATTTCCTGCCCTCATGATCTACCTGCCTTGGCCTCCCAAAGTGCTGGGATTACAGGCATGAGCCACCGCACCTGGCCACTCTATGTTAGACTTTTTGAGGAATTGATAAACTGTTTTCCATAGTGGCTGGACCATATTACATTTCACCAGTGTATGAGGGTTATAATTTCTCCACATCTTTGTCCCATTGATTATTTTCTGTGTTTTGTTTTATTGATTATAGCCATCCTACTCAATAGACATTGTGGTTTTGATTTGTGTTACTCTAATGACTAATAATGTTGAGCATGTTTTAATGTACTTATTAGCCATGTATAACTTATTGGGAGAAATGCCTGTTCAAATCTTTTGTTCACTGATTAATTATCTGTCTCTTTATTTTTGAATTATAAACATTTTATTTCATTCTGTGCTTTTTCATTTCCTTGATGGGATGCTTTGACACATGAAAATTTTCTATTTTGGACCACCCAAGATGGCCGAATAGGAACAGCTCCAGTCTACAGCTCCCAGCATGAGCAACACAGAAGATGGGTGATTTTTGCATTTCCAACTGAGGTACTCGGTTCATCTCATTAGGACTTGTTGGACAGTGGGTGCAGCCCACAGAGGGTGAGCTGAAGCAGGGCGGGGCATCGCCTCTCCTGGGAAGTGCAAGGGGTCAGGAAATTCCCTTTCCTAGCCAAGGGAATCCATGACAGATGGTACCTGGAAAATCGGGACACTCACACCCTAATACTGTGCTTTTCCAACGGTCTTAGCAAATGGCACACCAGGAGATTACATCCCACGCCTGGCTTGGTGGATCACCCATGGAGCCTTGCTCACTGCTAGCACAGCAGTCCGAGATCAAACAGTGAGGCAACAGAGAGGCTGGGGGAGGGGTGTCCACCATTGCTGAGGCTTGACTAGGTAAACAAAGTGGCTGGGAAGCTCGAACTAGGTGGAGCCCACTGCAGCTCATGGAGGCCTGCCTGCCTCTATAGACTCCACTTCTGGAGGCAGGGCATAGCTGAACAAAAAGCAGCAGAGACTTCTGCAGACTTAAACGTCCCTGTCTGACAGCTTTGAAGGGAGCAGTGATTCTCCCAGCATGGAGTTTGAGATCTGAAAATGGACAGACTGCCTCCTCAAGTGGGTCCCTGACCCCCGAGTAGCCTAACTGGGAGACATCTCCCAGTAGGGGCCAACTGACACCTCATACAGCTGGGCGCCCTTTTGAGACGAAGCTTCCAGAGGAAGGATCAGGCAGCAACATTTGCTATTCTGCAATATTTGCTGTTCTGCAGCCTCTGCTGGTGATACCCAGGCAAACAGGGTCTGGAGTGGACCTCCAGCAAACTCCAACAGACCTGCGACTGAGGGTCCTCACTGTTGGAAGGAAAACTAACAAACAGAAAGGAATAGCATCAACATCAACACAAAGGACATCCACACCAAAACCCCATCTGTAGGTCACCATCATCAAAGACCAAAGGTAGATAAAACCACAAAGATGGGGAGAAACCAGAGCAGAAAAGCTGAAAATTCTAAAAACCTGAGCGCCTCTTCTGTTCCAAAGGATCGCAGCTCCTTGCCAGCAGCAGAACAAAGCTGGATGGAGAATGACTTTGACGAGTTGAGAGAAGTAGCCTTCAGAAAATCAGTAATGACAAACTTCTCCAAGCTAAAGTAGGATGTTCAACCCCATTGCAAGGAAGCAAAAAACTTTGAAAAAAGATTAGACAAATGGCTAACTAGAATAAACAGCATAGAGAAGAACTTAAATGACCTGATGGAGCTGAAAACCATGGCACAAGAACTATGTGACTCATGCACAAGCTTCAGTAGCCAATTCAATCAAGTGGAAGAAAGGGTATCAGTGATTAAAGATCAAATGAATGAAATCAAGCAAGAAGAGAAGTTTAGAGAAAAAAGAGTAGAAAGAAACAAACAAAGCCTCCAAGAAATATGGGACTATGTGAAAAGACCAAATCTATGTTTGATTGGTGTACCTGAAAGTGACAGGGAGAATGGAACCAAGCTGGAAAACACTCTTCAGGATATTATCCAGGAGAACCTCCCCAACCTAGCAAGGCAGGCCAACATTCAAATTCAGGAAATACAGACAATGCCACAAAGATACTGCTTGAGAAGAGCAACCCCAAGACACATAATTATTAGATTCACCAAGGAAAAATGTTAAGGGCAGCCAGAGAGAAAGGTTAGATTGCCCACAAAGGGAAGCCCATCAGACTAACAGCGGATCTCTCAGCAGAAACTCTACAAGTGAGAAGAGAGTGGGGGCCAATATTCAACATTCTTAAAGAAAAGAATTTTCAACCCACAATTTCTTATCCAGCCAAACTAAGCTTCATAAGTGAAGGAGAAATAAAATCTTTTACAGACAAGCAAATGCTGAGAGATTTTATCACCACCAGGCCTGCCTTATAAGAGCTCCTGCAGGAAGCATTAAACATGGAACGGAACAACTGGTACCAGCCACTGCAAAAACGTGCCAAATTGTAAAGACCATCGATGCTAGGAAGAAACTGCACCAACTACTGAGCAAAATAACCAGCTAACATCATAATGACAGGATCAGATTCACACATAACAATATTAACCTTAAATGTAAATGGTCTAAATGCTCCAATCAAAAGACACAGACTGGCAAATTGGATAAAGAGTCAAGACCCATCAGTGTGCTGTATTCAGGAGACCCATCTCACGTGCAGAGACACACATAGGCTCAAAGTAAAGGGATGGAGGAAGATCTACCAAGCAAATGGAAAACAAAAAAAAGCAGGGGTTGCAATCCTAGTCTCTCATAAAAAAGACTTTAAACCAACAAAAGTCAAAAGAGACAAAGAAGGCCATTACATAATGGTAAAGGAATCAATTCAACAAGAAGAGCTAACTATCCTAAATATATATGCACGCAATACAGGAGCACCTAGATTCATAAAGCAAATCCTTAGAGACCTACAAAGAGACTTAGACTCTCACACAATAATAATGGGAGACTTTAGCACCCCACTGTCAACATTAGACAGATCAATGAGACAGAATGTTAAAAAGGGTATCCAGGAATTGAACTCAGCTCTGCACCAAGCAGACCTAATAGACAACTACAGAAGTCTCCACCCCAAATCAACAGAATATACATTCTTCTCAGCACCACATCGCACTTATTCCAAAATTGACCACATAGTTGGAAGTAAAGCACTCCTCAGCAAATGTAGAACAACAGAAAACATAAACTGTCTCTCAGACCACAGTGCAATCAAATTAGAACTCAGGATAAGAAACTCACTCAAAACCGCACAGCTACATTGAAACTGAACAACCTGCTCCTGAATGACTACTTGATAAATAACGAAGTGAAGGCAGAAATAAAGATGTTCTTTGAAACCAGTGAGAACAAAGACACAACATACCAGAATCTCTGGGACACATTTAAAGCAGTGTGTAGAGGAAAATTTATAGCATTAATGCCCACAAGAGAAAGCAGGAAAGATCTAAAATTAACCCTAACATCACAATCAAAAGAACTAGAGAAGCAAGAGCAAACACATTCAAAAGCTAGCAGAAGGCAAGAAATAACTAAGATCAGAGCAGAACTGAAGGAGATAGAGACACAAAAAACCCTTCAAAATATCAATGAATCCAGGAGCTGGTTTTTTGAAAAGATCAACAAAATTGATAGACCGCTAGCAAGACTAATAAAGAAGAAAAGAAAGAAGAATAGAATAGATGCAGTAAAAAAATGATAAAGGGGATATCACCACTGATCCCACAGAAGTACAAACTACCATCAGAGAATACTATAAACATCTCTTTGCAAATAAACTAGAAAATCTAGAAGAAATGGATGAATTCCTGGACACATACACCCTCCCAAGACTAAACCAGGAAGAAGTTGAATCCCTGAATAGACCAATAACAGGCTCTGAAATTGAGGCAATAATGAAGAGCCTACCAACCAAAAAAAGGTCCAGGACCAGATGGATTCACAGCTGAATTCTACCAGAGGTACAAAGAGGTGCTGGTACTATTCCTTCTGAAACTATTCCAATCAATAGAAAAAGAGGGAATCCTCCCTAACTCATTTTATGAGGCCAGCATCATCCTGATACCAAAGCCTGGCAGAGACACAACAAAAAAAGAGAATTTTAGACCAATATCCCTGATGAACATTGATGCAAAAATCCTCAATAAAATACTGGCAAACCGAATCCAGCAGCCCATCAAAAAGCTTATCTACCAAGATCGAGTTGGCTTCATTCCTGGGATGCAAGGCTGGTTCAGCATATGCAAATCAAGAAATGTAATCCACCGCATAAACAGAACCAAAGACAAAAATCACATGATTATCTCAATAGATGCAGAAAAGACCTTCAACAAAATTCAACAGCCCTTCATGCTAAAAACTCTCAATAAACTAGGTATTGATGGAACGTATCTCAAAATAATAAGAGCTATTTATGACAAACCCACAGCCAGTATCATACTGAATGAGCAAAAACTGGAAGCATTCCCTTTATAAACTGGCACAAGACAGGGATGCCCTCTCTCACCACTCCTATTCAACATAGTGTTGGAAGTTCTGGCTAGGGCAGTCAGGCAGGAGAAAGAAAGAAAGGGTATTCAATTAGGAAAAGAGGAAGTCAAATTGTCCCTGTTTTCAGATGAAATGATTGTATATTTAGAAAACCCCATCGTCTCAGCCCAAAATCTCCTTAAGCTGATAAGCAACTTCAGCAAAGTCTCAGGATACAAAATCAATGTGCTAAAATCACAAGCGTTCCTATACACCAAAAACAGACAAACAGAGACAAATCATGAGTGAACTCCCATTTACAATTATGGTCCAGTTCAACATCAAGAATATTTTTTCCCTGTTTTTTCCGTTAATTTTAATTTCAGATCTTACATTTAAGTCTTTATTTCTATGTGTTTTTGTATATAGTGTGAGACAAGAGTCCAATTTCATTGTTCTGCATGTTGATATCCAGTTTTTCCCAACACCAGTTATTGAAGAGATTATCATTTCTCCATTAAGTATTCTTGAGGCCTTTGTTGAACATCAATTGGCTAAATATAGTGTGGATTTATATCTGGTATCTCTATTCTATTCCATTTGTTGCAAGTCTGTTTTTATGCCAGAACTATACCATTTTGATCATTAGAGCTTTTGTAGCATATTTTGAAATCAGGTATTGTGATGTCTCCATCTTCGTTATCCTTGCTCAAGATTGGTATGGCTATTAGAGGTATTTCGTGGTTCCATATGAAGTTTAGAATTTTATTTTCTATTTCTGTAAAAATACCATTGGAATTGTTATAGGGATTGCACTTAATATGTGGATAGTGTTGAGTGATATGAACATTTAAAAATACTAATTTTTAAAATGTGAAAATGGGATATGCTTCCGTTTATCTGTGTCTTCTTCAACTTCTTTCATCAATATTTTACAGTTTTCACTTTATAGACCTTTCATCTCTTTGGATAAATTTATTCCTAAGTATTGTTGATGCTATTATAAATGGGACTATTTCTTTAATTTTTTTCCTTATGGTTTCTTGTTAGTGTACAGAAATGAAATGATTTGTGTATGTTGATTTTGTGTTCTGCAATTTTACTAAATTTATTTATTAATCTTAACAGATTTTCTTGTGGGGTCTTTAGGGCTTTCTATATATAGGATTATGTCTTTTATAAACAGGGACAGTTTAACTTCTTCCTTTATGATTTGTGTGACTTTTATTTCTTTCTCTTCCCTAATTGATCTGGCTAGGTCTTCTAGTACTGTGTTGAATAGACTTGGCAAGAGAGAGCATCCTTGTCTTAGAGGACTCCTGATCTTAAAGGAAAAGCTTTCAGTTTTCACCACTGAATAGGTTAGCTGTGGGCTTTTAATATATGACCTTGATTATGTGGAGATACATTTTTTCTATACCAAATTTGTTGAGAGCTTTTTTTAATCAAGAAAAGATGTTGAATTTTGTCAAATATGTCTATTGAGATGATCATTTGGTTTCTGTTCTTTATTTTATTAATGTGATATATTTGTTTATGTCAAGACATTGTTGCATCTCTGCGGTAAATCCAACTTGATTATGATGACTGTTCCTTTTGAATTGGGTTTGCTATTATTAACAATTTGTTGAAGATTTCTGCGTCTATGTTCATCAGGAATATTGCCCTGTAACTTCCTTTTCTTATAATGTCCTTGTCTGGCTTTGGCATCAGGGTGATCCTGATCTTGTAAAATAAGTTTGGAAGTATTCCCTCTTTTTGACTCTTTTGGAAGAGTTTGAGAAGAATTAGTATTAGTTCTTCTTTAAGAAGGAATCCTACAAGACAAAGATGCCCTATCTTGCCGAGTCTATTCAACATAGTATTGGAAGACCCAAATCATAAAGGAAGAAGTTAAATTGTCCCTTTTTGGTAGAATTCAGCAGTAAAGCCATCAGGTCCTGGGATTTCTTTGATGGGGGACTTTTACTGACTCAATCTCGTTTTTTGTTATTGGTCTGTTCAGATTGTCTATTTCTTTATGATTCAGTCTTGGGAAGTTATGTGTCTAGAAATTTATTCATTTCTTCTAAATTATCCTATTGGTGTATAATTGTTCATAGTAGTCTTATGATCCTTTGCATTTCTGTAGTAGCAGTCATAATGTCTCCTCTGTCATTTATAATCATATTTGAGTCTTCTCTTTTTTCTTAAGTTAGCTAAAAATTTGTCAATGTTGTTTATCTTTTCAAAAAACCAACTTTTAATTTTATTGATCTTTTCTATTTTTTCTTGTATCTATTTCACTTATTTCCACTCTGATTATTACTACTTTCTTCCTTTTGCTAACTTTGGACTTACTTTTTCCTTCTTTTCCTAGTTTCTGGAGGTGTAAAGTTAAGTTGTTTATTTGAGATCATTGTCTTTTCTTAATGTAGGCACTTATCACTATAAACTTCTTTCTCAGAACTGCTCTTGTTATATTTCCATTTTTGTTTTTCCAGGATATTATTTGACTACCTTTTGAATTCTTCTTTGACCCATTGGTTGTTCAGTAGCATGTTATTTGATTTGCACATATTTGTGAATTTTCTAATTTATTTCTTGTTATTGATTTCATTTTTATATCATTGTGGTAGGAAAATATAACTGATATAATTTCAATCTTCTTAAATCTGTTAAGACTTGTTTTGTGGCCTAATGTATGATCTAGCCTGGGAAGTGCTTCATGTGTGCTTGAGAAGAATATCTATTCTGTTGCTATTGGATGGAATGTTATGTATTCACTTGTTAGGTTCATTTGGTCTATGATGTTGTCAAGTCTCTGTTTCCTTATATATATATATATATATATATGTATATATATATATATTTTTTTTGTCTGGATGGTCTATCTATTGTTGAAAACAGCATATTGAAGTCCCCTGCTATCATCGTATTGCTGTCTACATTTCCTTTTAGTTTTGTTAATATTTACTTTATAAATTGAAGTGCTTTGTTTTTGGGTGCATATATAATTGTCATATACTCAATTATATATATATATATACACTTGTGTCATATATATGCAACTATACTCTTGACAAATTGAATCCCTTATAATTATTAATGACTTTTTTGTGTCTTTTGATGGATTTTGACTTAAATTCAATTTTGTCTGATATAAGTATTCCCACCCCTGCTCTTTTGATTATCATTTATACGGAATATCTTTTTCCATCCCTTCAGTTTTAGCCTATGTGTGTTCTTAAAGTGAGTCTCTTAGGTAGCATGTAGTTGGTTTTTGGTTTTGTATTCATTCAGCCCCTCTATGTCTTTTGATTGGATAATCTACTCCATTTACATGTATAGTAGTTATTGATAGGTAAAGACTTATTATTCCCATTTTGTTCATTGTTTTTTCACTGTTTTGCAGTTTTAAAAAATTTCTTTCTTCTTACTGATTTTCTTTGTGACTGATGATTTGTTTGTAGTGATATACTTTGATTCCTTTCTGTTTATCTTTTGTATATCTTATATATGTTTTTCTTTGTGGTTACCATAAACCTTACATAAAACATTTTAATATTTTAGAATTATTACAGTCTATTTTTAGCTGATATTGACTTCAACCATATCCAAAATATCTACACTTTTATTTCTTCTCATCTCATTTTTTATTTTATTGATGTCACAATTTGCATCTTTTTCTATTGTAAACCCATTAACACATTATTATAGCTATATTTTTAATACTTTTTCAATTAAACTTTTATACTAGAGTTAAAAGTGATTTACATGCCATCATTACAGTATTAGGGTATAGACTCTGACTATAGTCTTTACAGCGAGTTTCAAACTTTCATATGTTTTCATGCTGCTAGTTAGCAATGGTTTCATTCTTAAAGAACACCCTTTAGCATTTCCTGTAAGGGAGGTCTAGTGGTAATAAAATTCCACAGCTTTTGTTTGACTGGGAAAGTCTATCTCGCATTTCTGACGCACAGTTTTGCCATGTAGAGTATTCTTTTTTGGCCCTTTTTTTCTTTCAGTAGTTTGAATATATCATCCCACTCAAAACTAGCCTGTAAAGTTTCTGCTGAGACATCTGCTCATATTCTTATAAGGGTTCTTTTGAATGTGATTACTTTTCTGTTGCTATTTTCAAAATTCTCCCTTAGATCTGAGACTTTTGAGAATTTTATTATAATATGTCTCGGTGAGGATCTCTTTAGGTTTAATGTATTTGGGATTCTTTAGGTTTTATGGATCTGGATGACAATCTTTCCTTTCAGATTTGAGAAATATTCTGTCATTATTATTATTATTATTATTTTTTTTTTTTTGAGACAGAGTCTTGCTCTGTCGCCCAGGCAGGAGTGCAGTGGCACGATCTCGGCTCACTGCAAGCTTCGCCTCCCGGGTTCACGCCATTCTCCTGCCTCAGCCTCTCCGAGTAGCTGGGACTACAGGTGCCCGCCACCACGCCCGGCTAATTTTTTGTATTTTTTTTTAGTAGAGACGGGGTTTCACCGTGGTCTCGATCTCCTGACCTCGTGATCCGCCCGCCTCGGCCTCCCAAAGTGCTGGGATTACAAGCGTGAGCCACCGCGCCCGGCCTCTGTCATTATTTTTATAAATAAGCTTTCTTCTCCTCTCTCTTTCTCTTCCTCTTCTGACGTGGCCATAATGCATAAAATGGTTTGTATTATGGTGTTCCATAAACCTTGTAGGTTGTTTTTTACTTCTTTTAAAATTAGTTATTATTATTCATTTGGTAATTTCAAATGACTTATCTTCAAGGTTGCTGATTCTTTTTTCTGCTTGATTGGGTCTACTGTTGAAGAAGTCTATGGAAAGTTTTGACTCGGTCATTGTGTTCTTTAGCTCCAGTATTTCTGTTTAGTTTCTTTTTGTGGTTTCTTTGTTGAACTCATGAGTTCATGTATTGATGTATTGGTTTTCTTCTGATTTTACTTAGTTGTCTTTCTGTATTCTCTTTTAGCTCTTTTTTTTTTTTTTTTTTTAAGTTAAGGTCTTGCTTTGTCATCCAAGCTGGAGTGCAGTGGCTCAATCATGGTTCACTGTAGCCTCAAACTTCTGGGCTCAAGCGATCATTTCACCTCAGCTTCCTGAGTAGCTATAGGCACTATAGGGAATACAGGCAAGCATCACCATACCTGGCTAATTAAAATTTTTTTTTTATTTTTTTATTTTATTTTAAGAAATGGGATCTTTCTATGCTGCCCAGGCTGGACTTGAACTCTTAGGCTCAAGTGATTCTCCTGCCTTGGCCTTTCAAAGTGCTGAGATTACAAGTGTGAACTATTATACCCAGCCTAACTGAACTTCTTAAAGATGATTGTTTTGAATTATTTATTCCACAGTTTGTAGGTCTCTTCTTTCTTTAGGGACTATACATGTGCTTTATTTTGTTCCTTTAATGGGTGTCATGTTTTTCTGAGTACTTGTGATCCTTCTGGCTTTGCACTGGGATCTGCACATTTGAAGAAGTAGGCACTTCTAGTGTTTACAGACCAGCTTTGGCATGGAAAGCCCTTCATCATTTCACCCTTCTAGAGATACTAGGTAGGACAGCCAATGGGGTACATACATGCTTGCTTCTGAAGTCCTTGGTGCAGGGGAGGGAGGCTTCCTGGTGCCTGGGTCAGTGGGCTGGAGGGTCTGGCTTCCAGGTCCACAAAGACTATCCCAGGGCCTTGATCTTTGGGGATAGGCCTAGCATTTGGGTCCAGTGGTGTGGGTCTAGAGCTTGGCTGAAATACAGCCTGAGTCTGCAGGTGCAGGCCTCCTGCTGGAGTCCACTAGGATGGGCATGGTGATGAGGGTGAGGCCAGGCCTGGAGCCTTGGTGCATATATGCAGGCATGGTATCTGGTTCTATATGGCTGAGCCTGGGGCATGTGTGCCAGTTTGGTGTTGGCACCCACTGAGGCAGTCCTGGAGACTGAGCTCATAGGGGCAAGCCTGGGTCCTGGGTCTTTAGGGACTCCTTTAGAACCTGGAGCTATCAAAGCTATCCTTGCACTGCTGTAGGCCTGAAACCTGGGTCCCAGTGGGCCATCCTCACACTGGGGTGGGCCTGGAGTCTGAGTCCACGGGGCAGATCTGGTGCCTGGGACCATAGGGTAGGACTAAGAACTGGTTCTGCAGGTGCTAGCTTGATGCCGAACTGACCTGGATCCCGAGTCTGTAGGGGAGGGCCTGGGTCTTGGTTTCATGCGGGCTGGGCTGGAGCCTGGGGCTACACAGGTGCCATCCTGGCACTGGGGTGGGCCTGGAGCTTTGATCTGTGGCCCACAGATGTATGTGGCTTATTGCCTGGGAACACGGAATGGGCCTGAAGTCTGGGTCCATGCTGGTGGACCTGTAGCCCAGAAATATGGGGGTGGGCCTGGAGCCTGGGTCTGCTCAGGCCTGATGCTGAGGTTGTTAGGAGTCTGAGTTTATGGGGGCAGGCATGGGTCCTGGGTCTACTGGGGCTGATGTAGAATGACTGCAGCAAGCCTGAAGCCTGGGGCCATGGTGGCTGGCCTGGAGCTTGGGTTCTCAGGAGCTAGCCTAGTGCTAGGGTAGGCCTGGAACCTGAGGCCATAGGGTTGTTCTGGTGCTGTCATGGGCCTAAAACCTGGGTGTACAAGGGCAGGTCTGGCACCATTGCATGCCTAGAGCCTGGGTCCATGGTGTGTGGCCTGGAGCCTGAGTCTGTGGGAGCAGGTATGGGTTCTGGCTTCATGAGGCCTATCCAGCCCTGGGCCAGCCTATAGCCTGTGCTGGGTCAGGCCTGGGGACTGGGTCTATAGGGAGTGGCCTATAGCCTGGAGTTTCAGGGACCAGTCTGGTGCTGGGGTTCACAGCAAAATCAGGTGATCAGTTTGTACTCCTTCCTCCAAGCACAGGGTATCTCTTTCTATACCATATTTACTGAGCTAGGGGAAGGGATAATGAGGGTAATGTGAAACTGTCCTTTCTGCCTTCTTCAAAGCATCTTTTTCTTATTTATGTGCACCTGTCAGGTGCTGTAATCTCTCACCTGAATTTCTTAGCTCTTGTGAAGTTATTTCCATGTGTGGGTGGAAGCTGTTCAAACTGATATTTCTGTGAGGAGATGCGTGCTGGTCTCTCATCTCATCCTCTTGCTGATGTCACTCTCAGGGTCATTAAAGACATTCTTTATTTGTTTTATCATTTTTAATTTCCACTATTCCTTTTTGTTTTTTTCTTTAAATTTTCTTGTTTCTACTTACATTACCCATCTATTTTTGCACGTTGTCTACTTTTTCTATTGAATCCCTAATCATATTTGTTATTTTAAATTCCTGTCTTATTTTAACATGGAATGTCATGTCTGAGACTGTTCTGATAATGCTTGCTTTGTCTCTTCAGACTATGTGTCTTCTTATCTTTTAGTATACCTTGTAACTTTTTTGCTGAAAACTTGATGTTGATATATTGGATAATAAGAACTTTCATAATTAGACTTATAGAGTAAGGATTTATGTTAATTTCGCTAAGAGTTGGTCCGTGTTTATATTTGCTGTAGCTAATATGTGCCAGAAGCTTTAAATTCCTCTAGTGTCCTTGATGTTTCTCTCCTGTTGACTTTGGACATCCTTAAATGTTCCTCCTCAAAGACAGTGGACATCTTGAAGCTCTTTCAGCTATGGTCCACCGTTGTTATACCAGAGTCCTGTTGCTGTGCAAAGGAATGCAAGAGGTGAAAAATTCTGTAATCTTACAATTAAACACTACTCTTTCAGTGGGCCTGTGTTTTAGGGCTATGACTTTGGTAAGTGTTTTGCCAGTGGTATAGGTTTCCCCTCGGCCTCTTCTCTGCTTCTCCAGCTGTAGCATTCCTAACCTATTTCCTTGAAGCTTTAACTCCTGCTTCTGGCTGAAGTATCTCTGTTGGCTCTTTGCTGTGAGAATCTGGTGGGATTCCTGGAGTTAAAGCCAACAAAATTGTGGGGCCTCCCTAAGTCTGTGACCCCAGGAATTTTACACTCTCATGCTAGTCCATTCAGCCTTTGCAATGTGGCAAAATTACCATTGAAGTGCTCCTACCATTTTGTGAGCTCCAGAGACTTCTACTCCAGGTAAGCAAATCTTTCCTGGAATACTGTGAATCTCTGGATTTGGCTGTCTTTCCAGATATCTAGGTAGAAATTTACCCTGTAATCTCAGTTCTCTCAAGAAAAGTCATTGCATTTCTGTTTGTTCAGCTCTTCCTTATTGTAAGAACAGGAGTGGTGATTTCCAAGCTCTTTACATGTCTGAGCTTATAGTAGAGTTACTCATGTATAGTTGAATCCTGAAGTGCACAGTATTGGTAAACCTTGAAAAAAAGTAACTGAAGAGTAGAACATGAAAAGAAATGAGGAAGTATTTTCTAGCTTAAATAAGTTTATGGAACAGTTTTGATCTGTGGCTGTGTCAATCAAAGTAGTAAACTAGATAACAATTTACTTTTTCTCCAAAAATTTATATGAGCTATACTTTCAATTTGGGTAATCAGTAAAATTCCCCATTTTGCTTCCCATGCATATAAGACACTGCTTTGATGACCAGTTGACATGAGAAAAATTTTTCATAGGAAGTGGCATAAAATTTAATGATTCATAAAGTGTGCCATGGGACTGTATAGATATTATTATTTTGTATGTAAAACTGTCTTCAAAAGACCACAATGATCTCGGTTTCACTGAGAAGTCACATGTTGACGCAAACCTTATGTTCACACAGTGGTTGCCTTTTAGTACATCAAACTTTAGTGAACATCATTAGATCAAATGACTGTAAAAGGTCTTAAGTGGAATGATTTTGATCTGCTCTACACATTTCCCACTGGATTTTTGTCCACATTACATAATCGCTGTATATTTGGCACAGTATGTTGCCTTTGAAAAAGCTTCAAGATTAAGAAAGCATGAAGACAGAATTGCCCATAAAATCAGAAAGAAGCACTAGAAATATATATGCTGCAAAAACTAAAACCTTTCTTCCTCATTCAGTGTAAACTAAAAGCTCATGCTAAGCTAAAGCTTTGTGATTAAGGACTCAACTTAGATAAACATTAAAAGCTATTTCACACTATTTGTCTTCTGATTTGGCAAGACATCAGTATTAAAAAATCTATTTAGTAACGATTTCTAAAATTCTTACCCCTGTACAGAAGGTACTGTTTACTCTACCGTGGTCAAAAAGCCTGGAAAAATTAAAATAAAAAAAAAAAAAGTCAATTTGCATAGGACAAGGTAGTCTGAGAGCATTTCTTCTTTAAGAGAGCATAAAAGTGAAAGAAGATCCCCTGGATGTGGGTAGTTTTAGAGGGAATATTGACAACTGAGCAAATATTAAGCATACTTTTCCAAATTGAGATAATTCACATTTAGCTTTTAATATACAGCCTTCCCTTTTCCTATCTCATAGCAGTTTCTTCAGTGTAATTAGATTTAATTAGAAGCAGTGACATCAACTTCAAAAGTTGTGGATTGTGCTCAGAAGTCACCTTTGGAATCACTATAAAATGTTTGCCCATTTTAGTAAGCAAGACATTTAAACTTGAAGTCTGTTTAACTAGAAAAGAATAAAAGTGAAAGAGATGTTTGTGGTGATTCAAAGGCGACTTCTGAGCACATTCCACAGCCTTCGAAGTTGTCACTGAGCCTAATTAAACTCTCCTTCATGTTTATTCTTTTGCAATTAAATGGACTTCAAGTTTAAATGTTCTTTTACAAAGAATTTTAATTATTACAAATGCAAAGTTTTATTTAGGGCCTGTTTCCACCTAGCCATAATCAATAATATTATTTCCATGAGTAAGAGAGTTTAGGAGGCCCAAGCAACAAAATCAGAGTGAACATTTTAGAAAACAAGATATTTGTTGGGAATAGCCCAGGGGAATATCAAAAGATGTGCTGGAGCAAACTTTCACCAACTCATCAGAGCTAATTGTTAAATTTTCACTAATTTTGCAAGCCAGTTGTTGAAGGCCACCATCATCATCATCATCATCATCAATCATCATTTGAGGCACATCTTGCTGTGTCACCCAGGCTGGAGTGCAGTGACACAATTATGGCTCACTGCAACCTTGACCTCCTGGGCTCAATTGATCCTCCTACCTCAGCCTCCCAAATAGTTGGGACTGCAGGCATGCATCACCATGCCTGGCTAATTTTTGCATTTTTTATAGAGACAGGATCTCCCTATGTTTCCCAGGCTGGTCTCTAATTTCTGGGCTTAAGTGATCTGCCCTCAAGGCCATTATTAAAAATATTTGTGGCCGGGCGCGGTGGCTCACGCTTGTAATCCCAGCACTTTGGGAGGCCGAGGCGGGTGGATCACGAGGTCAGGAGATCAAGACCACGGTGAAACCCCATCTCTACTAAAAATACAAAAAATTGGCCGGGCGTGGTGGCGGGCGCCTGTAGTCCCAGCTACTCGGAGAGGCTGAGGCAGGAGAATGGCGTGAACCCAGGAGGCGGAGCTTGCAGTGAGCTGAGATCGCGCCACTGCACTCCAGCCTGGGTGAGAGAGCGAGACTCCGTCTCAAAAAAAAAAAAAAAAATATATATATATATATATTTGTAATGCAAGCTTACAATTAAATAAATTATATTGAAAGAAAAAGATGTATTTAAATACATTATTTCCTAATTCATTTACTGCTTTTTACTGTTACCTTTGCCTTTGCGATTATTTACATTGACTATATCATAGTGGACATACTGAACAATGATGTATTATTGTGTATGTCTTCATAATTCCTTATCCATTGATGCCACATCAGTAGTTTGAATCAGCCATGGTGGTAGCGTTTACACCATGAAAATTACTAAATGTTAATAATTGGGGATTGAATTATTGTTTTGTTGATTGTACAAACTCTTAAGAAAATGGTGGAGAAAATGTTAACCTGGCAGGTTAAATTTCAGTGCCTCGTTTGTGTTCATTACATTATGAATAGCATAAAAATTGAGGAGCTATTCTTCCAATATTTGAAAATTGTCGTTTGATTCAATGAAGTTACTCATACATCCCTGACAAATAGGTGCATTCTGCTACATCTTTATTGTATCACTTTCATCTTTCTCATTATATTGTGTGCTAAATGCCCTTTATATTGGTACAATTTATAATAAACTTGTGTACATAGATGCACACACACTTTTTTTTCCCTCAGAGAAGTGGTTGTTATACCAGCAAGCCACTAGGAGTATATAAGAAACCATGAGGGTAGGGCTATATTTGAGATTCTATGGTAGTATTGATAACAATTATCTTGATATGTAATAGGGAAAAGAACTTTTCATGACATAGAATTAATTGCCTATGTGAAATCAACAATTTTATTGAGCTGCCAAATTGCTACCTGGTTTTCTTAAAGTAGCATTAACTTCTTTTTGTGAGTGTGGTGTCTCCATGCTTCTAAAAGTTGATGTAGTAACAGGATGTTAGCTTCAGCTTATAGGCTCCCTTTATGAGTGCTGTTTTGGTGAGGAGTGCATCAGAATAACTTACTGAACCCTTTTTGTTCTCAGAATTCTGCCAACCTTCTGAGTCAACATTTAAGACCCTTGTCTTTGACAGATATCATTTATAGGTTTGAAGATACACATACTAATTTCGGTAAAATTTAATTTTCAATTATAGCAAATAATATTCATTGATTTTGTTTTTAATACATTTTGTATTTCTTTCTATTATAAAAGAGATTTTTTCCTAGGTGCCTTTCTTAAGTCTGTGTTCAGCTTTCTTCCACTCTTCTTGATTTAATATGTGACTACATGGTTCAAAACGAAGAAAAGAAAAAAAAGCAGCAGATTTAGAGGTTGTTAGGTTATGACTGCAGAGTTATATAATGGTTTTCTCATGCATGTCCACTAATTTATTGTTTCCATGTCTGAGATGGACAGAGGTTAATGGGCAGATGGAGAGAAGATTCATCTTAGGGCATAAACAATTTCTTTCTTTCCATCTCCCTTCCCCTTATTTTTTAACTTAGGTCAAAAAATATTAATAGAGAGTGATCACTGCATAGAGGACATTCTTCCTAGAAAGATTTCTGTCTTCATTGTGGGAAATATTTGATGCTCTGCTTAGAGTGTCCTAAATTATAAAATAGAGAGCTGTTTTTGAATATATCCTGTCCTTGGAGGGGAAGACCAGTTCTCACATTATATTGTTCACAAGTGATATGCATGGAAAAAGTTTGCTCTGAGTAGTTATCTCTTTTTAGGATTTCATTGTAATATTGAGGAATCTGTGGTTATTTAGTAGGCTGTTTGTGGACTACACAGAGACTAGTGTTCCAAATCCTTCTCTGCTTCTATCTAGACATCCTACCTAAATTGGGGATGCCTTTCCCATGTCTTAAATGCCATGAAACCTAATGAATTAGGGCAGAGGACCTGCTCATATGTACCAGTTTGAGTTTTCTAACAGTCTGTAGACCTCTCTGCTAGGATCCTGAGTTGGATTTTTAGGTGATATTGACAGGTAAGGATTTAAAATTTACTTTTTGAATAGAGGAATACAAAGAATCACAATACAAATACAAATTAAAAACTTATAAATTATATAAATGTGAAAAATTTAAATGCTGTACTATGTCCCATCCATCTAGTCCATGCTCTCTTACCACACAAGTTAATCACTTGAATGAACATACTTTCTTTTGTATATTCCCAGGTGTGTGTATGTGTATGTGTGTGGGTGTGTTTTAACACAAATTCAAGAAGGTGGGAGTAACTGTTACATATATAATTATAATTTTACTGAACAATCACATTTCTGAAATGTGTCCAGAGATATACTGGTACACATTAACGTGAAGGTCTACAAAGTATTTATTGCAGTATTGATTGCTGTAGCAAAAAAAAAGAAACAAAACCAATTTCTATCAGTAAGGCACTGGCTAAAGAAATTATGGTACATCCATAAATACAATACCTTGCATTTGTGATGGAAAAAAGAGGGGAAACTTTCTATGCACTGAAATACTGTAATGGAAATATTCCAACAGGTATATATTGTTAAGGGAAAAAATGTTGCAAAACAATGTGTTTAGATGCTGACTTTTGCATTTAAAAAGAGGAAATAAGAAAGGCTTTTGACATGAAAATCAACTTTTCAAAAATATATTTTCTCAACAAAAGGCTGAAAGCAGAAACAATTCTATCACTGAATGAAACTTCACGGAGAATAGAAAAAAAATGCCAACTATTAAATGTATGAATCCCAAGTGGATAATTTGGTTGCATACTAGTTTTGAATAATGCAATAGTGAAAAATTGGGAACAAAACTAGAAAAGTGTTAAATAAATTATGGTATGTCTACATAATGCAATACAATTCATTAAAATAAAATTTACAGCAGTGGAATATGCTTTTAAAAAATATATAAATCATGTAAAGAAGGAAAAAAGTAGGCCAAGAATTGTCTAATGAATTAGTATTATTAATACATTTGTTAAAAGGTAGCAGAAAATATACAAAAAGACTCACAGCAATTATCTTTGGATATGGAATTATGGGAGATTTTGCCTTCTTAATTAAACTACTCTTTATTTGCTGAAATTTCAATGCTGATTTCACATTGCTGGAAGAGATGGAAAAATAAGCCTTATTTTAAAAGGTGATTGAAATCTTTCTGGGAGGTGGTAATTGAAGAAAATAACTCAAACTTGGTTCCTTTGTTAGTTAGGAGGAGAGGAATATAATTCATTCTTGGCATGAAAGGTGACTCATTCTCCCCCTCCTTTTCCTCTTCTTCTTTCCTAGGTCAAACAGTTTGAGTCTAAATATTTAGCTCAGTAGCTCAGTAGCTGGCCTTTCAGTAATATGGTAGATATTTAGAGTTATTATCCAACAAAAATCCTCTTATTTTAGTAATATTTTATAATGTACTTTAAAAAATATACTAAAAATATTGGCTTTGATTCTATTAATATTCATTATTCAGTGATATGTTAAATCTTCCAGGGTATAAAATATTTTGCATTCCTGCAAGGCTGAAATTGGTTGACTTAGGCAAGAAGATTAATGAATTTGAGGGTCAGTTGTCCAAAATTTTCAAGAAAAGTATGTTATTAAGTAAAATAATTTTGTAGCAGAAAGAAGAAATTGTTGTTTAGCTCTATCATGAATTTTTCTTTAATCACTGTTTAACTGTTCATTTTTATTTATTTAAATAGATTTATTTAAATAGATTACTTTCAAGTTTATCTTAGTGCCTATGAAATTCATCTCTTTCTTTGTATTTGTATAATTTGTGTTTAAACTTCTGTAATAGTCCTCATTACCTTTGATTTCCTGTTCTTCACTTCACACAACTAATAAATAACCATATGTGGTCATGTTACATCCTACACTTTTCATTCTATCCATTATTATGGTGCAGTGGTGTGATCTTGGCTCACTGCAAACTTTGCCTCCTGGATTCAATTGATTCTCCTGCCTCCCCTTCCTGTGTTGCTGGGATTGCAGGCTCCCGCCACCACACCAGGCTAATTTTTCTATTTTTAGTAGAGACGGGGTTTCACCATGTTAGCCAGGCTGGTCTCAAACTTGTGACCTCCACCCCCTCAGCCTCCCAAAGTGCTGGGATTACAGGCGTGAGTAACTGCACCCGGCCATTACACCTTAATTCTTTTAGAAAAGTGTACAAATTAAAAAATATATTTTATAAAAAGGTCCACAATCCAAAGCTATAATTATATGCATAGTGACGGATACAGAGTAATGAATCACATCCAAGTCAAATACACATATTTTATGAGATTCTAATCTTTCTTTGTAAAAATATTGTAAATAAGTCATTAATATTTATCTTTCCTGTTAGACTTCAAGCTCTGTGAAAATAGAGGCAATATCCTTTCAGTCATGTATCCTTGGTTCTTGGTTCACAGTAAACACTCAAGGTATGGTTTTTGAATGAGTAAATCAACATAGCTAGCAGAGTTGTTTCCTGTAACCCCTGTTTCGGATTCAACATGCTTTCTAAATTGTTATTTAATAAGTTTGGGGAAATTCCTGGGCACTTTTGTGCTCCATAATCTTCTCCTTATCCTTGTGACTCCAGTGACATATACGTTAGAGTATTTGATTATGTCCTGTTGTTTTTGTTGTTGTTCTTGTTATTCTTGTTTGCTCTCTGTGTGTTTTAGATTTGGATATTTTCTGTGGACTTTGACTTCTCTATTTCTGCCTTATGCTGTGTCCAACCTGCTATTATATTAATCAAATGAGTTATTAATTTCAAACAATGCATTTTTCAGTTCTAGAATGTCAATTGCACTATTTATTTGCTTTTATAAATTTAGGGCACACAAGAGAATTTTTGTTAAACAGATATATTGCCTAATGGTGAAAGCTGGGCTTTTAGTGTAACCATCACCCAGATAGTGTACATCGCACCCATTATGTAATTTCTCATGCCTCACCATCCTTCTGCCCTCCCACCCTTTGGAGCTTCTAGTGTCTATTATTTTACATTTTATGTCCATGTGTACACATGATTTAGCTCCCGCTGATAAGTGAGAATTTGCAGTATCTAACTTTCTGTTTCAGAGTTACTTCACTTAAAATAATGGTTTCCAGGTCCATCCATGTTGCTGCAAATGACATGATTTCATTCTTTTTTAAAATAAATCTCATTTTTTTATAGATCTCAATTCTCTATTGAAATTCTCCACCTTTTCTTCCATTATAATCATTTTTCCTATGTGTTCTTTAGCAAATTTATGAGTGGTATATTAAAGTAGTTTTTACAGAGAAGTTTGGGAACCATCTGTCTGTTTTTCTCTTTGTTGTTTCAGTGATTTCCAATCACTTAGTTATAGTTTTAAAGCATGTGTCATATTTTTTTACTGGATGTTAGACATTGTGAAAGATAAACTTCGGAGGCCCTAGAAACAGTTTTTCTACATAGAAATGTGATTTTTGGGAGATAGAGAGACAGATAAAGTAGCAGTGAATTACCTTAATCTGTAGAAGGTTGATTTTGGACTTTGTATGTGTATATATAATTTAACATAGCCTCCAGTATTAGAGGATGGCTTTTCTGGGGTGCCAATGAAAATCTAAGTTGTTTACCAAGATCCTCTAAGTTGATTGGACTTGAATTACAAACTTTATCTCCCAGAATTAGGCAGCTATTGAAATCTTTGCTAAGCTCTTTCGCTTTCTGGATGTTCCTTTCTTCTGGAGTGCATGTGCAGTTATGAAGTCAGTTAATGCTCAGTGGGAATGTATGTGCATATTTTGGGCTCCTTCTTGTGCAGTTACCTTTGCTTTGGATTTCTCCTCAATGTATAGCTACTCCTTCAGTCCTAAATTCCAGCTCTTGTTTGTTTCATCAGTTTACTAAGAATTCTCCCTTCCGTTTGAGCTCTAATACCTATATGGTGGCATCAAACTGAAAAGTGCTGTCAGAGGAAAAGTCAGATATATGTGTAATTTACCTCCTGTGCCTCTCCCTCTCTCTCTTTTTTCTTTTCTTTTTTTTTTTTTTTACAAATAGTAAATCCTAAATTTGCACCTGCTGTGGATGCTTTCGAATGCCTTCAAATTAGTTTTGCTATATATTATATCAGTTTCCTAGTGGGGCATAACAAAGTGCCAAAAATTAGGTGACTCAAAACAACAGAAATTTATTGCCTTGCATTTTTGCAGGCTATCAGTACAAAATCAAGGTGTCATCAGGCCATGCTGTCTCTGATGGTCAGACAGAGGAGTCAGTCCCTCCTTGCCTCCTGCAGCTTCTGGTGTGTGTTGGCAATTGCTGAATTTTCTTGGCTTGAGGATGCATCCCATCAATCAGGTGGCCGTCTTCTCCCTGGGGCTCCTCACATCATCTTCCCTTTGTGTGTGTCTGTCTCTGTATCCAAATTTCATCTTTCTATGAGGAAACCAGTCATATTGGATTAGGAACTGGCTTAAGGATTTCATTTTAATTTGACTCCCTTGCAAAGTCTCCATTTGTATGAAGTTTAAGAACAAGCGAAACCAATTGATTATGATAAAAGACACAACAGCGGTTACATGGAGAAGAAGGGGTAGGAGAGAAAATTTATGAGGTGAGAAAATATTTTGTCTTAATCTGAGCAGTGGTTACATAGGCATATACATATATAAAAATCATTGAATTTAGGATGAATGCACTTCGTACATCTTTCTGAGGGAATAAAAGTATCCCTCAATCTCTCAGTGACCCTCTCCAGGAATAGCAGCTATATTTAGAGGTAAATCATCCCTGAAATATGAGCACAGAATTTTTTTAAAAAAAGGTTCGGCTTTTTAAGTTGTCATCGGCAGGATAATATGTTAATTACTTTGCCATTTTGGGAACTAGACCACTATTCATTGGAAATCCTTATACCCATTGAGCCCCTTGGTAAATAATCACATTGGATCTATTACATCTAATCTTGGAATATTCTCACTGATTTTGAAAATTGAGTGAAAATTAGCATGAGTTTTAACTTTTTTCTGTATCAAGGCCTTGCTAAGTTTCTTATTTCCCCATTTAATTAGCCCAATTCCATAATTATTAAATTAGATGATCAGATTATTTGCTTCCATGTAATATTACAATTCTCTTCTGGAAAAATCACACCTTTCCTTGCTGCTTCCATTTTCTTTACTGTTTATGTTTATTTAACAATTTGAAAAATCAGACTTTTCATTTGTATGATTAAACTGGCCCTTCTTTTAAAATTATTTGTTCGTTTTATCCCTCCCTTCTCTTAACATACATTGCTAGTTCTTCATGAATGTGTTCTAATTTATATGTGGTTTGGAAATGTTCCTAAGAATTACTCATGTGCATGTTGTGTGGCAGCAACTGAGTTATAAACTATACTTGTAAAGGACTTTATTTTATCTCTCCTATATTCCAAATGTAACACAGAATGTCCAGCACAAGTTCTTATCATACAATAGGCATTCTAGAAAGTCTATTGACTGTGTGACATCTAAGACTATTCAAGTTTCTTTTCTTTTGCTGAACTCAGTGATATTATGTTTAACCCTTAGCAGCAATTCTAAATAGTATTCTGTAAGATTGAATAGCTGGGTTAATTCTGTGCTTTGCAAGGACTATGTTAAAGTGAAAATGTCTATCTAGATGCTTATATTTATGTGCTAACTACCTTTGATCTTCCATATTAATTTATAACTTTTACATTTCTAAAGCACACATCATTGGAATTATACAGAACATTTTTCAACTATGTTCACATCTGGCGTATAAAATTTAAAAAATTCAGATAAAACAAGCCAAAAGGGGGAATAAAACCTAGATTCTGAAATATCCATATAAAAATATATTATTTTAAAAAATGAAGTCATTCACTTACACATGAATTTAGCAAACAATCTATTGAAAGACTACCAAGTATTAAAATTGTTTTAGGCAATGATTTCTTGCTTTGACAGAGCTGATGTGCCAGTGACAGAGACAGAAAAAATCAACAGATTAACAGGTTATTTAATGTAATTTGTAATGGCTACACATTAATAAAAATAAATTAGTATAAAGGAATTACACATGAAAGGATGAATATCAAAGATGGGTTGGCCATGGAAAGCCTTTCTTAGTTCACGATCTTTGAACACAGACATGAATAAAATATAGGAGCAAGTTATGATAAGATCAATGACTTGTTCCAGACAAAAAGAATAGCAAGCATGAAGATATTCAGGTAGGAATAAGCCTTGATGTATTCCAGGAAGTGGAAGAAGGACATGGTAGACAAACTGTAGTGTGCAAGAAGGAACATATGAAGAAATGAGATTGGTAGTATTGATAAAAGCTAGATTATGAAAACAAGGATTGGGAGTTTTAATTTCATTCTAAATAGGTTGGAAAGCCAGATTTTAGTTAGGGAAGATTTTAGATAGGTTAGTAATAATATGTGGTATGATAGAGACTTAAAACTTTCCCTCTGGCTACTGTGTGGAAAAAAGAGTGGGAACAATGAGGTAAGTTATAAGCCATTATAGTAATTTAGAAGGCAGATAAAGGTAACTGGGAGTAGAGTGGTAGCAGTGGAAATGGTTAAGATGTGATAAGGTTCAGGTTATATTTGAAAGGTAGAGCTGGATAAAGAAAGGGAGAAAAACAAAATTCAAGGACAATGTAGATTTCTATTTTATGCAACTGGAAAAATAATGATGCTATTTACTGAGCTGAGAAACAATGGTAAGAAAGAGTAAGAAGATGGTGCAAGAGTTATGCTATAGTTATGTTACATTTAAGAACCTAAGAAGTATTCAATGACAATATTGAGGAGGCAGTTGCTGAAAAAATCTGGACTTCAGAAAAGAGGTTTAGACTGGAGATATAAATTTGTGAGTCCTTGAATTGGATGTGAAAAACTAAGGAGTTATTAGAATCTAGAAAAAGAAAGGTTGAGCCCTTGAAATATCTCAACATTTGGAGACTGAAAAAATATAAGCCAGAAAGAGATTAGACTGTCTCTAGTACAATAATGTCAAGAAAATCAAGGGGAAAAGTGGTCCCAAAAGTGAGATGTGATCACCTGCATTGAGTTCTACAAAGAAGTAATCATTCATTGATTATAGCTTGGTGGTGTGTAGGTTATTGGTAACCTTTACAAAAGAGGTTCAGTTGGTCTTTAATAAAAATGTAAATTTATTAATAAATATTACAGAAAGAGAGAGATTACAGCATGATTGTATGCTGATGAAAATGGTTCAGCAGAGAGGTTTACATCGATAATGTAGGAAGGAGAAAAGTAAGTGGGGATGTGAACTGGGCACAATATGGAGAGGTTGGACTTAACTGGAAGTAGTAACATTTCATTCATTTTATCAGGAGGTTAGTCATATAGACATGCTGCTAGATTTTCCATCATAAAATCAAAACAAAACAATGCAATAACAAAGAAAATCCTTTGATTTTTACAGTCTTTTCTAAGTACCTCTTCATTTCTCTACTCTCCTTACACCAAAATGCCTCCAAACAGTTGTGTGTATTCACTCTTTCCAATGAATCTCTTCCATTTCTCTTTTGAACTTAATACCAATCATGCTTTTACATAAGTGAATCAATGAAATAGGAGGATAGTACAAATCTTTGGTAGACAACTACAAGGAGATGTTATAGTCTGATGGCCTGAGCTGAAAAGCCCTGGGGTTTTTGAGGGAGAGTAGAAATTTTCTGGAAGCAGTAATGAGAGCAAAGGGAAGACCTCCTTCACTTTCAGGTTCTGTGTTTTGTGACATGTGGGATGGAGAACAGTCATTACTTGAGAGAGGTGCAGGGAAAAAAGAGCCCTCATGGAAAAGCAGCTTTTTGTTAGGATGAGATGATAAATGGAACGTTCAGAAATTTGTGGTCAGAATACTGTATAGGAGGCTCTGCTGATGGCAGGCCATGACTTTCAGAGGAAATATTAAATGAGTTTGCAGTTATGATGGGGCGGGGTATTAGGTTAGAATCAGATACATGGAAAAGAAAGCTTGGGTGTTGATGAATAATGACTCAGGAGGATTGTGTTTTTATTGATGACTGAGGCAAATAGTGAGAAAGCCATGAAGACACTGGCCTAGGCTGTCTCTCAGGGGAAGGTGAGTATCAATTATAACTATAGGTTTCTTTTTTGGGATTCATCTTTTAGAATTTCTGTAGTGGTGAGAATGGCAATAATATGGTGGTAACTGTGGAGGTAGGAACAGGGGACCAATAGTTCTGGTGTGTATTAAGAATGTGAGCTTAATAATACACCAGTATAGGGGCTTCTCCTAAATTCAGTTGAGGGTCAGGAAAGGGCCAGTAGAATGCTTGATCTAACTAAGAGCCATGGAACACTGAAAGCCTAACTTAATCCAAGATAGCCATGAAATTCATAGATGGTAGTGGGTAGCATTATGGCTGTAGAAGCACATGGAGTTTGGTGGCCATTCTTTAAATGCTGCTGAGGGGGCACCGTGGTTGGAAACACCTCCCTGTTTATATCTATAAACTCGTGGATGAGTTTAGCCTATGTTTACTCATGCATACAACGGGGATCATAATAGAACTTAGCTGGCAGCGTTATTATGAGAATTACACAAATATATGTGAAACAGTTAACAGAATGCCAAGCACCTGGGAAATATTAAAAAATATTAGATAGCTCATAAACAGTGGGTGACCATTATCACTGCCCTCTAATAGTGGGCTTAGTGAGGTCATTACATCTCAGAATCAGAAAGAGCTTATAGGCAACATAGCTCAAGAAAATGTACTTAGTTTCAAAACAATGTAGATTGATTTTATTTGTTTTATATCTAAGTCATATTGGGAACACAATCTCTAATGTTTATTTAAACCATAATTTAGAATATTCTTTGCTGATTTAACAGTGCATCCAAAATGTAAGCTCCACAAGAGTAAGGGTATTGTCAGTTTTGCTCATTGCCATATCCCAAAGGCCTTGAACAGTGTTTGGCACATATAGTAAATACTTAATAGTTTAAATCCATTGCCCAATAAATGAGAGGATATAAATATCATTTTTATTTGATTATTGTGCTAATGGAGATGACTATGGGCTAATTCTCTACTTGGGCAAGCATAATTTGAACAATGGCATGATAACAGAGTCTATCCTTAGGTGCAGGGAGTCAAGTATAAATCTGTGGCTGGTCATAAGAAACACGGAGCCCAGCAGTATCTGTTCAAATTATTTACTGCTCTGCTCATCAAAGGAAAAACATTTTTAAAACTCTACAATAAAAAAATTAAAAGGATACTAATGACAATAGCTAACATACTTATACCTTCCTTAATATGTGCTAACCCTGTTAATAGTAGTTTATGTTTATGAACTCAATTTTCACAACAATCCTGAGGAGCATCCTGTCATCACAGTCATATCCATTATCACCTTCATTACCATCATCACCATCCTCTTCATCATCTGCATTTTACAGATGAATAAATGGAGGCACAAGGCTAAGTTAGTTTTCTTAAGATCCCCCAAGTAATTCATAGATTTTAAACTTAGCCATGATTTGAATTCTGAAAGTTTGGCTTCCAATTCCTTGTATTTGACCACAGTATTGCACCTCCTCTCTAGATCACTGTCTAGTATGCAGGAGGGACAGCATCATGGTTTTTTTCTTCTTCATCATTTGTAAGGAAAGTGAAAATAACAGCTACCATTTATCGAGTGCTTTCTATGTGACAAACACCACACTTAGAAACTTATGTTATTCCTGGTCTTCATAAAAAAAATTTGAGGTGGAAATTATTATCTTCTCCTCTACAGATAAGAAGCTGAAGCTGTGGTCATAATTTCCTCAACGTCACAGATTTCATTTACATAGCTCCAAAGTCAGAAATCTATCTGAGACACGCCATATCATAAAATGTTTACTAATAGGAAAAGATTTCTTTCTTCAGAACTGGATATAAATTAAACACGATTGCTTCATTGCAGTTATTTCATTGTCTATAAATTTATATTGAAAATTTAAAAGCCAAAAAGACTCTATCTAATATGGAAATTTAGTGAACATTTGTTGTATTTCTTATCTCCTTATCTATCAAGCTACTACCTATTTCTTTTCTTTCACCATTTAACATCTTTAAAGGAGAGGTTACATTTTACTTCCATAGTTATCATCTCAATGCATGTGTTTGTATTTATGATGTATCTAGATACACATATAACATGTATGTATTCATAAATAATATATGCCTATATTATTTGTATGTTTAATAAGTAGAATCACATTGTATGTATAATTTTGCCATTTTCTTTTTTTATTCAATGTATTTTTGAAATACACGTTTTCTTATGTAATAATTTAGTCCATTTATTTTAATTACTAAGTAATTTTCCATCATATAAAGAAACCACAACGTCAATTTTTTTGCATGACTCACTTCCCAATCTTTTGAATGTTGGCTTCCTCCTGCAGTTATCACTTGAAACTGCTCCATTAAAAGTCACCACATCTACTAGATTTTAAAAAATACTCATCATTTTTAATCCATCCTTACATTTGGTGCTGTTAATTACCCTCATTTTCTTGAAATTTCCTCCTTTCTTGATTTTTGATTTTGTGAAAGTACACCTTTCTTGATATCTTTGTTCTTCTCCTTTTTGTTGTGTAAATGCAGGTTTTTCTCAGAGGTATATTCTTAATTTTCTTCTTTCTCCCTTGACAGTCTGATTCATATCATGGCTTCATATTGCAAATAACTCTCCAATCCATATTTGATTTGTTTCCAGTTGTCTGCCGGACATTGCTAGTTGGATGTCACATTTGACCTAAATATGCACTTTTCCTCTTAAATTTGTTCCTCTTTCTCTGCTTCCTATTTAAGTAAGTGGCAGTGGCACCATCTTAGCAATCATCCAGGGTGAAAAGCTTGGAATGATTTATAAGTCCCTTGGGTCTCATCAGTTGCCAGGACCTGCAAATTACTGTTCTATTCATTCTGTCAAATTGGTTCCCACTGCCACTACCCTAGTTTAAACTCCATGACTTCTAGGCTTTTCACAATAGTGTTAACTTGTTTTCATATTTCTAAGTGTCTTTCCGCTTCCTAGGCATCCTCTATCCTGCTTGATTAATTTTCCTAAAGGACAATTCTGTTCATCATATTTCCCTCTTTGAAAGCTTTTAACAGCTCTCCATTGCTTATAAAATAAAGTCCAAACCCTTTAAGCTGAAATTCTGCTTCTCCACAAATTGATTTGTTTACCCCTCCAAATTTATTATTTCTCTATTTAATATTCCTCATACGCCTGTCAAATTGGACATCTTGCTCTTTCTGTTATTTGCTTGCATAGTCTAGATTAAATTGTGGTAACAAGCTGCTAAGTTGTGTCTCAAAATAACACAAGTTTATTTCTTACACAATTGATGTAGTCATTTCAGGTCAGCAAGAATGTTCTCTGTTCACTGCAGTCACTCAAAGACCCAGGCTAAGGGAACAGCCACCATCTTGAATGTTGCTGCTCTCTATCACGTAGGAAATAAGTTTAGAGGGTTTTGCACTAGCAAATAAACATTATGGAACAGAAGTGATAAACATCACTTCAATTCACAACTCCCTGGCCAGAATTAGTCACATAGCCCTAACTCATTGTTAGTGAAACTAGAAAGTGCAACTGAACATGTGGAACAGGAGAAGAAAAGCAGATACTGATGAACAGCGTTGAAGACTGACACAGTTCCCAATATTTACTTTTGTCATTTTTCTTCTGTAGACCAATGCTCATGAAACTAAAAATATTCTCCATTCTCTTCTATTCTTGTTCAGATCCTGCTTACTCTTAATTCCCAGCACAGCTATCACATCTTCAGTGAATTATTTCCTAATCATCCCAGACAGACATATTCTCCCTCTCCTGTAATTTCTCATAGTCCTTTATTTTTGAGATAATCATTGTTATCTGTGGTTATGCATTATTTCCTAGAGGTCTGGATACATGATTTTATACAAAAAGCTCATGTAGTCAAGGGTTTTATTGACCCTTGATGACATAATTTTTTCAGTGAATACATAAATCCCATAAATTGAATCAGAGTGTGTTTTTATTACTTGGAGATTCATTTCTTTTGAAAGACCGACTTCTTCTATTACCTATTTATAGGGGAGATGTTTATTCCTCATTATATATAAGGTTGGATACTTTGTATAAGTGTATATATATGCGTACACACATACACACACATATAATCATTGTGTATCTACATGTATGATATATGTATATTTATATATCTTATGTATATATACATATAGTTAGCAGCTCCTAGCTACTATGGTATAAATATAGAGTAAATTAATTATGAATCTGCCTTATTCTCACTCTTCTCACTCTGAAATTGCTGGCAGTGCTATTATAACTCTTTTCAGTCTTCTTTTTCGATAAATGGCTTATTTGACCATTGCCCTTTGGTAGCAATAAGATAGATAGTCTAAGGGCTCTTTCCTGTGTGAAATACTTTAAGGAATGTCCATAAGGGTAAAACACAAGTGACAAGATAAAATTAAAGTAGTGAAATCCTGTCCTTCTGTCTTTCTTCCTTCCTTTCTCCTTTCTTTATCAAAGATTTATTGGACATTTGTTCTGTATGTGATACTATGATAAGATACAATATTGGAATAGACACAGACCCTGTCTTGGGGGAATCTTACAGTACAGAAGGAGTAATAACATACAACCTCCCTGCAATAACTTGACTTGAAATTACTACTTCCCAACTATACACCTGGCCAATGCCTGCTCAAGCTTTAAATCTCAGATTAGGTGTTCTATCCTCTGGAAAGCCTTCCTTGATTTCCCAAGTTTGCTCTAGCACTTTAATAGTGTTTTAGATGGATTAATTAATTATTTTCTGAGGAAAGAGCTCAGGGAAGTTTTAACAGAGTAAATGATTGAAAAAAAAAGTCTGAAAAATGAATAGGAGTTTGCCAAGGAAAGCAAGAAGGGAGAAAATTGTCCTTATCCAAAGGTGACAATGATATGTTGAGCACAGGAATCTATGAGCAGATTTCTATTACTGGAGCTTAAATTGTAAAAACTGTGCGAAAAGAAGTTGGGAGATATACAGGAACCCGATTCTGAATGGCTTGTTTGCCATGCTGTGGGGAACCTCTAACAAAATTCAAGAAGTGAAGTGGCAGGGCCAGATTTACTTTTTAGAAATTATACTATTGATGAAGTATGCAAAGTAAACTTGAAGGCAGGGGAACTATTATAAGACATTTCCAAGGATGAGATAATTAGATTTCAAAGTAACATGATGGAAGGGGGTTCAGAAGAAGAAAATAGACATTTGGGAGAATAAATAGAAAATATGCGGTAACAGCCTGCTTGTAGTAGGCAAAGGAGAATAAGAAATTGAGAATGTTATTTTGTTTTCTGACTTGCACAATTGAATGGCTAAAGATCACAGATGAAGAAAGTACAGAAGAAAAAGTTGGTTTTGAGGTTGAATTAGTTAAACTGGGAACCTCAATTTTCTCTCTTGAGAAGGAGGAGTTGACATTCACTGCAAAGAATAAAAGCATAGGAGTTGGCTAGGGGTTTTGAGTGGCATGACATATGTTTTGAATTATAAGGGAAATGAGAGTGGGAACTGACAGAGGACAAGTAAAACCTTTATGAGCAATTGAAAGAGGCAAGCTGAAGTTGGAGGGTATACAAATTTAGTAGTCCCAGTCTATAAGTTTGTATTACTCTCGTCAGCCAAACTCAGAGGTGAGTACAGGGATGGACAATTTGTATGATTAATCCAGGGCTAAAAATATGTGACAAATGATGTAGTTGTGAAGGAATTGAGGGTGTTTGTGAGCTTCCATAGGGAAGAAAATAAAGCAATTAAGGAATAGGGTGGACTCAAGGGGTTCTAAAGATTTTATAAGAGGGGTGTCCAATCTTTTGGCTTTGCTAGGCCACATTGGAAGAATTGTCTTGGGTCACACATAAAATACACTATCACAAATGATAGTTGGTGAACTAAAAAAAAAGCAATCACGAAAACATCTCATTATGTTTTAAGAAAGTTTATGAATTTATGTTGAGCCACATTCAGAGCCATCCTGGGCCACATGTGGCCCACGGGTTGGACAAGCTTGCTCTACAACATGGAGTGGCATGTACAAAGAAAGTGGTTCCAGAAGGGAAGCAGAAAGGTAAGGTGTGGTCAGAGAGCAGGAGAGCAGAATTTCTGATTTCCAAAGTAGGGAGGAGTTTTGGTTCCTGAGAAGGTCTAGGAGGAGACATGAACAAGGGTTAAGGCGGAAGAGTGGAGGTGAGCCCTCTAGAATTGAAGGGATGGTTGACAGCTGTGAAAGGATGGTGAGGAGTTCTTTCATATGGACATTGAAATTGTTCAGGATAATAAAGAGGCATTCAGGCAGAAGAAGCCTGTAGTTTGGGTGACCTCCGTGATGAATATGGAGGCTATAACCTGGAAGCCACATGAAGACGACATAAACAAGGAAGGTATGTTTTGTGAACAAGTAAATTGACTTTCGTATAGAAGAAGGATTTTTTTTTATTTTTATTTTTGGATTATAGTGTAAGCATAAAATGGTCTCATAGGAGAAACCTGAAATCCCTTGAAGAGAAGGTCAAAATGAGGAGGGGGTGAATTGGGGACAGTTCATCATGCTCCCATTTGCACGGTACTGAAGTGTAAAAGAATGAAAGACCTTTACTAAAAAAATGCTGCAAAGAAAGTTCTGCCTTTGGGGAAAAGCCAAATTTGAATTGGAGCAGGCAATCGGAGGGGCATTGTTCTGTAAAGAGGACTAAGGATGTAATGTTTATGTACTGATATTATTTCAAAACGGAGAGGATCAAGAAGGAGACAAGAGAACAGGGTAGATGTTACGTAAGTGGCCAAAGATGGCTTCTGTGCATCTCATACTGTTCCCTTATTTACAGCTGGTGAGGACCACTAGCCCAAAGGCTGCTAGCACGAAATTCAAATTCCTACACACCTAAGTGATTTAAATATAGCCCAAAGAAGACTATGTTTAGCCATTTAGAACTTGCCTACTTTACATATTCCGTAAATTTTTACCTGAGTGATGGTAGTCAATTATAGGCTTGGGTGGCATGAATGTAATTGACCTTAAACGTCCAAACTTTAGGGCCCAGTTATCTTGATGCTAGAACCAGCTGAGACCATTAGTTGCAAAACATGAGTAGAAATCTACAGGGGCTTCTTTTTTACTAGATGTAATAAAATATGAGTACCAAATTAATATAACTAAGGAAATATAATGATGAAAAACAAGGATATGTTAACTCTTCTTAGAGAAATGAAAGATAATCATGGGGGAAACGATTGCAATTAACACTATATCCTTTAACTAAATTGATATGTTTCTAATTTTTTTCAAGTAAATTTATGTGTTTCAATATATTACATTTTATGAACAATCTGTTTAGACATGTGTATGCCCTAGAGAAAACTGTATAATTTGGGGAATCCTAAAGGGTATCCTTTTGTAAAACAGAACTTGTGTATTGTATTTGTTCAAATCAAGTCACATATGAAAGTTTTAAAATAATACATGGAAATCAAGTGCTAATGCAGTGATAGGAAAAGTGCATTCATATGTGGATTTAGATCAAATAACCAGTTTGACCCTTTGTACAAATGTTTAACTATTGTGGTTCTCTTTGAAAGGATTTCCTTCTCCTCCAAACTTTCAACATGTGTAGTTGAGTATGTCTGGGACTCAGAATTGTATTTAGAAATAGAATCTATAAAATTATGTTTTTCTAAGGAATTTAGGTTGAAGTTTGTGTATATGTTTGCATGTATGTGTACCTATATGTGTGTCTGTATTGTGTTTATGCAAATGTGTGAGTGAGTGTGCATTTGTGGTGGGTAAATATGTGTGTCAAGGGGGCATTATAAAGATATTTTCAGATGCATTTAAGATAGGAAGGAAGAGCTAGAATTCTCAGGGCTGGAATTCACTCTCATGAGACTCACAGCCTGATTAATGTCCTCTTATACTGCAAGGGTTCCAGTTATTTTACAATCTGTGCTGGCTGTGTTTCTTTTGAGTTTGAAACTTCTATTGCATTAGAGGAGAGCGAGACAATCTGACCCAATAGGTGGGGCAAATAGGCTTTAAATCATATATATTCTCAAGATAGTCAGCAAGTCATTTTGAGATGACAGATGAGGGCAGACAAAGCTTTTGTGTTTACCAGGTGGAGATGAATTAAGCTATGGCAAGAAGGAACAAGATGGAGAGCAGCAGTGCAGGGTCAGGAAGTATTTCTCAGCTTCATTTTTTTTAAGTTTTTAAAGGGCCACCCAAATTTAAATTAAATCTCATAAATCTTGGCATAAAATTATATAATGTAACACTAGTCGTTTTAACCAAAATTGGAGTTATTAAGTTATTGCACGATCCTAATCAATACCCTCTGGTTCACTTTGGTAAAACAGCAGCAAAATCATAAATCAAGCTCTTTGCTTTGTATTTTAAATTAAATTGAGAAAATATGGTTATGAACTTTCCTAAACTGATGTATTTTGAGAATTTAATTTAAAATTTAAAACTGTGTTAGATCAAAATTTTAATAGGAGAAAAAGCATTTTTTAAAGAAAATGTATGCATGGGTCAATGTAAAGTATTCTGTCACACTTTTTAAAAGTTTAATTCTTTGTCAGTCATGCACCATTCTTCCTAAGAATAGAATACTAATAATTTCTGCCTGCAGAGAATCATGAAGACTTGGTAGTTAATGAAAACTAACCATGGGAAAGAACAAATCCAACACTTTCTGCTATCTAATTATCTCAGCATAATTAACTGTTTTCTAGATTTAGTGCCTAAATCCTTTTTTTCCAAACTTGAATTTCATAGTCTTTTTGATTACACAAATATGGTAGTCTATCATATATGTGAACTGGAGAGAGTGCATAAGGAATAATTAAATTCACCTGGATTTCTTTGTTTCTTTTTAACTTCATCTCCACCCCCTAAGTTTTGAATGCAAATTTAAAATACTCCTTCACTGCAGACAATCACATCATCACCATTTCTTCCTTCTCACTAAAATGCAACTTCTAAGATGTGTCTAAATAAAAACAAAGAAATCACACATTTAAAGATAATTAGTGCTTTTGCTTGAGAAAGATTTATCCATTCTCGAGACATGTTTCTATGTCCATATAAATCAGTGTTAATCATTTGGGTATCTCCAAACACTTGATTGAAGGTTCAGATTTTGCCTTTCAAAAGTATTAGTTCATAGTTCATTAAAAATTTTTTTAAGTCTCAGGGAGCAAGAGAGCAAATAGCCTTAGATACTTTCTTCTTGACCATTATTATAAGTATGGTTAAAGCCAAAGAAAAGGCCAGTAAATGAGAAAAATGCAAATGTTCATCATATTCCATTGCTGTTTTGACACAGCAATTAGATTTGTGCAGAACAGCAAGATTGTTCCAATTCTATTCTCCCAAACATAAGTCTTAAAAAAAGAGGTTACATTTGTGACTGTAGCTCGTGGAGCATCCAATCTGGCATCCTGAAAATCCATATGTAAGCCACACTTATATCTTAAACCTGTCAAACAAATAAATGTACAGAAGCAGTAATTTATGTACTTTATAGACTGTTTTGCCCTTTTAGAGCAAAAGCCTAATTTTCAAGTGTTGCTATTTTAACTTCTGGCAGTGCCTGGGAGATAACTGAGGTTCAAAATGTGAATTTTACAAGTAAAATGTGATTCAAAAATTGATTTACCCTGTTCTCACTACATGTGAGACAGAGAAGAGAAATGCTGGGTGTTTGTGAGCTTTAGGCAAGGGGAAACATATTGCTAAGTACAGAAGCCACGCAAAACTTTGCGGGTTTTCAGTTTAGAAGTGAACTTGAGCCTTTCCCAGTTCAAGTTCTGTTTAGGGCCGGCAAAACATGACTTTCTGATTCAAAGAAATAAGGCTTAAAAAGGCTTATAAAACAGGCTCACAGGCTTCTTGTACATCAAATAGCTCTTACACAATGGCATTTAGATGATTTAACTGTAAATGAATCAAAGACATATGGATTGCATTTCCCTTGAAATACGCATGGGTTTTAAAATGAAGGGAAAACACACTTGCCAAAATCCTTTTTGGGTTGTGCTGCATCAAAAACATTTGGAAAATGACTTTAAATGTTTGGAAGAACCCCAGACATCGGGTTCAGCCACCCCTGGAGATTAAATCAGTGTCCTTCATCCAATGATAACTAGTCCCCTGTTTTGCAAAGACATTTCTTAAAAATGTCAAGTCCCAAACCTGACACTCCTGAAAACTGACTTTCTTAATGCTTGAATTGCTAATTCAATGATAGGGTCTTATTATGGAGTCTTCCCCCAGAGATCAGGAATCCATTTTGTGTTAGTTAAGCCACCAGAAGTACATTTCAATTTTACCCAATTTTTCAAGTGTGGTTAAAATTGTAAGTTCTCTCTGTCCTGGAGGTAAAAATTATGTTTCTAGGGAGCTGAAAGGAAATCGAGTTTTCAAGCTGAATGAAAGAACTAAATGATCAGAAGATAAAAATGGAAAACTTGTTTGTTGTAAATGTATTCAGGCAGGAGTTCTGACATCACTTAGCTGTTAGCATATTTATTTAAGAAAAAGAAAAGGAAGAAAGGAAGGAAGGAAAGGAAGAAAGGAAAGAAGGAAGAGAGGGAGGAAAGAAAGAGGGAAAGGAGGAAGAAAGGAAAAAAAACTGGGTGGTAAAGTGTCTTTGGAATTAAGAAAAGATTGAGTGAAATGCAAAAATAAATTGGGTTTAACAGAAATAGGCAGTTTCATGAAATAGCTCAGCAGCAATAAGAACAAAACACCAATTACAACAAATTCAAACAGACTAATACACAGGAAGGTGACATGGTGACATGAGTGAAAAATGGGTTGGCGCAAGTGATGAACAAGGTATCAAAAGGAACTAGAGAAGGCGTGCTATACTGTTGAAAGAAAATGCATTAAATGTTGAAATTGAGAACAAAGAAAAAACAGAGGACAATAACTAAACTGAGAGAAAGGCTACAAAGGCACTCAGTAACTGAACTGAGGGGAGTATAAGAAGAGATCATATAAAACAGGTGAAGGGCTGTTATTTAAGTCTGTGCTGCCAAATAGCTTATATTAAAAAGACTAGATCAAATTTTGCATGCAGTTATGATGTGAGAGGAAACAGCTTTCAAAATTGTTTAATGACCTCCTCATAGGAAGGTTAACAGGATTATCACACAGTTCACTGGAGGATGGACAGCAACTCTCAGCATGTCCCTCACTCAACGTGTAATTCCAGTATTCTCCTTTACAGGGAGGTGCAGTATCATTGTGCTACTCAAAAGCATTAGTTGAAAAGTCAGGATTCTTTTAATGAGGGAAGTTCAACATAAAAGGGAAATACGGAAGGGAAGAAAATGGGTACTAAAACCTGACCTCTTTTAGCGTAATTCTGCCCAACTAACTATGGGGGTGTCTGGGAAGGCTGAACCCGCTAGAGATTTTAGTTTGCTCTGGTCTCCTCACATCTGACTGGGCTGCCTGCATCCTAGGTAACTAGTGTGACACTCTTTGCTTCTCACATGTTACTGCTCCTCTGTTCTGCTCTCCAACCATTTCTTGTTAAAGTGGGGAAATATTCTCCACCTTCTCTTCTGTTATGCAGACCACAAAACAGTACTGCTTTGTATTGTCAGCGTGCTTTGGAGACTCTAATGAGAAGGGTCTTTACGATAGGTTGGCCTCTGCTAGTTGTGGCATTAGTACCAGCTGGGTGTGGGAAAGCGGTGATGGGGAAGGGAAGACAGCAGTCCAGAAAATACTCTGAGCAATGCTCATTAGTTGTGTAAGAACAAATCATAGTTTTTCTCTTTGGACCACCCATTATTTTTACCCTAGACTTAGATTCTCTGACTCCTGAGAAATTGTATTAGTCAGGGTAATTAGTGCCAGGTGCTATAACAAAACAACCTTAAAATCGTAGTGACTTCACCCACTAAAGGTTTTTCTTCTGGCAGCTTTCTGTTCCATGATTCTGGAATCCCAATTCTTCTATCTTGTGGTGGAATTATTTTCTAGGGCCTCTGCAGAGTTTTCTGCTGTATCATCTGTATTTAGCTGGCTGGCTAACAAAGAATGAGGAAGATCACATGACACATTTTGTGGCCATGACTGGATGTGGTGAACATTACTCCCATGCCAGGGCCTAGCCTTAACTGCAAAGGATGCTGGGAAATGTAGTTTTCCTAAGTGCTCAGGAAGAAAAAGTGTGATTGGTGAATATTTAGCCAGTCTCTGCCATATTCACGAAGGGGCTTTTCCATCCCCAGTGTAAATTAACCCTCAGTGGATCTGTCTTCCCAGCCTTTTCTATATATTCAGATATGTCTGAATTCATGAACATTATTTAATGTGGAAACTGAGACAGATTAAAGTATACCTAGTTAATAAGTGACAGACCTGAAATGTAATTCAAATTTGCCCGAATATCAAGTTATTGTTCTGCCTTCAAATTTTATACTTCAGGGAGTGGCATCAGGAACAACATTAGATTGGGAGGAAGTTGACTCCTTTGCACCCCTGGAGCCCTCTGAGATATCAGACCTTCAGAGGCATCAAAGGTTTGGTTCAGTTGGTACTATAATTAAGGGGAGCTAAGGGTACCTCTCCTGAGGTTACAGAGGAAACTGAGATTGATATTGTCTTGCAGTGGCAAGGAAGTGAAAATCATTAGGAAATAGAGAACACCTCCTCCTCCAAGTCCGATGCAGGAAGATGGTCATGTTAAATGGCCTCAGAAAATATCTACACATCTTTTTCACCTTTCTTCAGAAGGCTGAGGAAAAAGTTAAGAGAAGGCCATTGAGAAGGAAAGACAAGATATGGCTTGGATTTTAGCATCATGCTTACATTGTAGCTTTTCTTTTTTTGGCAACTGCACGGGTATGGATGTATTTTTAACCTCACAGAGCCTCAGTTTTCTTGTCAGTAAAATGGGGAACGTGAAATGCAAAGTAGTAAGAATTAAATAATTTATACTAGTACTATGCCTAAAAAATCAGAGGCATTGCAACTAAAGGTTTCTCCATTTTTCTTTTTATTGACACTTTTCTTTCATAAATGCGCCATCAAGGGGAGGCATGATGGTGGAAAGGCAATTATCCCAGATGCTGTGGAAGATATATGAGACAAAATGGTAAATAAATAAATAAATAAATAAATAAATAAATAAATAATCAGTGTCTTCATTTATCCATCCATTCATTCAACAGTTCCTTCATTCTTTCACACATCTACCAATATATACTCACTACTGACAAAACATCACAGTGGACATTAGAGAAATCTAAAATGGATAACATGACCCTTGCTCTCAAGATCTGTGTCCTCTAGTGGAGGAGCAGGCGTATGCAAAAGTCAAGGAGATTATAAGGTGAAATATGATAAATGACATATTTAAATTAATTACTGTGGTAGTGCAGAAGAGGGAGACTAGAACAGGGAATGTGAAAAGTTTAAGAGAAGCAGCAGCATTTATGTTGGAACTTGAAGAGTGGTAGTTCTGGAATTTTCTGTTATTAGGAGAAATTTCAGGGCAATAATCTTATTGGCAGGAGGCAAGAGTAAGTCTTTTGAAGCTAGGGTTGCATAACATGAACACCAGTTTTCTTAGAATGTTTATTACAGATCAATAAAAATGAGTTAATTTTTAAAGATGCTTTTATTCAGAGTCATAAAATTATAAAAATTAAAAAATTCTTATAAAACATTTCTTACTTCTTTATACATATTTACCAAAATGTTAATAATAGATACTATTTTAGTTAGTTTGCGTGAGGGCCTGTATTCTTTGGCTGCCATAACAAAATACTGTAGGCTGGGTGGTTTAAATGATGGAAATTTATTTTCTCACAGTTCTAGAGAATAGAAATCTGAGGTCGGGGTGCCAGCCTGGTCAGGTTCTGGTGAGGGATCTTTTCCTGGCTTGCAAGTGGCCACCTTCTCACTGTGTTCTCACATGGCAGACAGAAGGCTCTGGTGTCTCTTTGTCTTCTCATAAGGGCACCAGTCCTATGGGATCAGGGACCTACTTGTATGGCCTCATTCAACCTTAATCATCTCCTTAAAGGCCCTATCTCCAAATACAGTCACATGGCGAGTTAGGGCTTCAACATGTGAATGTGGGGTGAGGTGGGAACAATTCAGTCCATAGCAGGGGCTGATAGGATTCACTGGAGGTGCTTTCTCTGCCTTGGAAACGTAGGTACAATCCTATTTGAGGGCAGATCAGAGAGGTAATAGGAGCAGAATGATTTGCTCTACCCAGTAATGCCTCAGAGTTGTCACAATTAAGCAACTCAAATAGACAATGTCGGTATGATTTGTATACTGGTAAGGCAATATCTATTTGAAATAGTAAACTAATTGACCTATTCTTCACTTTTAGAGAAAGCTTTGAAGATTCTCATAAGACTAGATATAAATTTCAGAATTTTCATTGCTAGTTTGCTGGAAAATCCACACAAATTTTTACAGGTTGGCAAATATTTTTACAGCTGTGTTGCATTTTGTTTTTTCTTGCAGGTAATAGGTATTTTTCAGCCTACATAATTTAATCATGATTAATGTCATGTTCTCCAAAACAAACATATATGGCTTGTAGCAATAAAAATAATCACTCTTAGTTGACTAAGGAGTGTGGGGACATCTAAATGTTTGCTAGAAGTTGAGAGTTAATTTCAAGGAGATGCCATCTTTCAAGAGTAACTACCTATTTGGCAAAACTGTTGCCAATAAAATATAATAAGAAGTTCTTATTCTTTTCATGTTTAGCTCATGTATCATGACTATAATTCTGCTTCATAATTCACATTCAATTCTCACTTTACTTGTTATGTATTTAATACAGCTACATTGTGCTATAAAAAGAGAATTTGGACAGGATATCTGTTGATGTTAAACTGCTTGTTTTTGTGTCCCCTCAGTCAGAACCATCCCTGGGGAAATGTTGGCCCTGGGGAAATCACATGGTGCGCTCTTTTTCCTCTACTTTGGCATTTTCATGCAACAGAAAGGATGTTCAACAGAACAGCAATGACTCTGGAAAGGGAAAAGAAATCACAGATGGGCCAAGTGCAGTTTAGGAGGTGTGTGTGGAAGGAGGAGCAGGGCCAAGACAGCCTTTAGCCCATAAGGGACTTTGTTAGAATTAGAAAAAAAATATTACTTCCCCTGGGTAGACACAGCCAACCTCATGCCAGGGTATATGGCTTGGCAAACAGAGTGAACGCTGGACTTCAGCTCTCATTTCCCCCTTCAGGTGGGCAACTGTCTGCAGTGGTTTGGGTCTGGGCCAAGTTGAAGACTAAATGGAGAGATGAGCTCTTAACAGTACCCACTATTATACCTTGCACATATTAAGTAGTTGGAAGGTGATGAGTGAATAATTTAATCACAATTATATTTGAACAGTACTCATTTCTTTGTACAAGACAATATTCCAGAATGAGCTTACAAGCTTAGATTCCAAAGCTTTTCTATTAATATGAAGAAAAGCATTTATGAGCAGTGTGGTCAATTTGTAAAATTTTCCTCTTGAATGAGATGAATGATAGTCTCAGAGAAAAACAAACAAGAATTTGTGTTAGTCCATTTTCTGATCCATCCAGGTAAATTTGAATATGGGATTATCTACGTTTTTGTGTAAAATAAAATGATGTTTCTCTTTATCAAGTCGGTTCAACACACTTTTATGCAACGTCTCCTGAGAGGAGAGTGCTGTGCAAAACCAGAGGCTGAGATGATGAATGATGGACCCTTTGCCTTTAGAGAGTTCCTCTACAACTAA
Organism: Hylobates moloch; assembly: GCF_009828535.3. NCBI lineage: Eukaryota > Metazoa > Chordata > Mammalia > Primates > Hylobatidae > Hylobates > Hylobates moloch. Next base: position 58,919,151 of record NW_026652281.1, on the reverse strand, counting down.
GAGAGGGATTGAAATGTATGCTCAAGGGGCAACACAATGGTTTCTTCTTTAGGTCCAAGACCAGCTACATAATTTTTAGGGCTCCAATGCAAAATAAGGTGGGTCCTGGCACTGCACAGAAGTCAATCTCCCCTTCCCACTGGCTGCTGTCCCTATTCTTGGTGCAAAGGTAACCCCCAAGGGATCACAACCTCTGAGCTGGGCCATGCTCAGTTCCTGGATCTAGGGTAGGCAAGAAACACTTTCCCAATCCCTAAACAAAGCCCAGGACTCTGTCAGCCCAAGGGAGAGACAGACATCCACCTACTTACCCTGAGATGCCACAGGCACCAGCATCTCACTCACAGGTCCCATTCCAGGGGAGTCATAACAGATACAATTTTTGAAGTTGGCCTTAAAGACTCATTTCAACAGTTCTAGAAGGAAAAAAAAAAAAAGGCAATATAGGCAGAGATTGTTCCCTGAGGGAAAAGTATAAATGTGAAATCCAGTCTTGTGTAGGGATTTCTGGTCAACAGAGGGCTCTGCTGATTCAGGGGTGGCTGGAGATAAGTATAGGATGACATATTTTCATTCAGTAATCATTTAAGTGCTGACTAGGTCTCAGGCCATGTGCTAAGTGATGCTGTTATAATGTCAAGAAAAATCAGATGTGTTCTTTACCTTCACGAGTCTTATAAGCTCATGGAAAAATTAGGGTCACGTTGGGAAGTTCTTGAATGTCCTTTACATTCAGGGTTTCTCTGCTTACCTGAGAATCTCTCACGCTAGAAACATTTGTCTTTTGTCAAATGTAGAAGTTGTCAAATGTGGGCAACTTCCACCACTGCCATCCCTAAATTTAAATTATTTTTTTCTACATTGCATTTATTACTATGTACTCCTATCACTCTAATGCTAAAGACTAATACATTTTAAACTTATTTTTTACTCCTTTTCACTGTTTATTGTTAGTAATAGTGAAGACAGGAATATGTTACTGAGGATGACTTTGCCAGAAGGTCACTTGTAGTTTGGTTGGTTGGAATTCAAAGCATATTATCCACTGTTGAACATCGCTCACCAGCCCCTAGGAACATATTTAGTCCATATGTACCTGCAATAAGTTCTATCGAATATGACTACCACATGAGAGAATGATTCTAAGGGAAAACCCACTAAAGAAATTCTGAGAAAATAAAATTTGTGACTTACCAGAAACAGATATTTCCTGGTGTAACATGTAAGAGCTTTTCTGTGGTCATTTCCCACAACATGTCAGGGCTGCTTTCTAAGGAGGAGAATGGGAGCAAAGATTAATCCTGAGGCTTGGATGTGGAAGGAATGAAGGACAAAAGTAGAGATACATGAGACAGTAGAGTTGAGGGCAGGTCTGGGTTGGCATGGGTGAGGAAGAGGGATATAGTAGTGGGTGACTATGGACAACCGAAGACAGGGGGTACCTGAATGATAATAGACATGAAGACTGAGAAATTGAAAAGAGAGGCAGAAATTAGGAGGGAGGGGCCAAGTTGTTATTTCTTAACTTCAGCAGAATTGTGGTAGTGCCAACATTTTGCCCAGCTACTGAAAGCCATCCTGGAAACTGTCAGGTAATAGGAGCAGAAAAGAACATAAGATTAGTGAGAAAAAAAATGAGGCTATGTTATGTGGAATATATGATAGAATGTATGCTTCACATGGATAGAGAATATGTCTTGTTCATTGCTTACTTCCCAGTGCTTAACCCAGTTCCTTGCACTCTGTAGGGGATAAATATATGTATTTGTGTATTATATAATTAATAAATAAATGGGAAGAGCTTTATAAGTGGAAGTGGAGTTTTAAAAAGTCAAATCCATGGGCTGTTTGCAGCTGATTAAGCTACTCTGATGGTTATAAGTTAAGATTCTAGAAGAGTGTGGTTGTTTTGAATTCAGGTGCCAATTGTCACCATCTCTGTAACAATGGGCAAGTTTTGGTGTCAGTTTCTTCTTTCATGAAATGTGGGCAATTATAGTATTTGCTTCATGGGATAATTGTGAAGATAGGATGAGATAATGCAAAGCGTTTTGTGCCTAGCACATAGTGAGTGCTCAGTACCTTGTAGGTGTGGTGATGAGGATGGTGACAACTTTGCTATTGAGAGCAGTTCCCAGCTCTACAGACAGGTTTCAAGTTTTCCAAAGATAAGACCACACTCTGCCCTTGCCAAATCTGAGGCAAGAAGAGAGTGATCTCTCTGAGAATCTTCTTTAGCCATCTTGGAAGGGTGTGTGTGGCCCCGAGTCTGGCAGGGACAGAGCTGAGCAGAGCTGTTCACAGCAAATCTGCGATGATGATCTTCTCATCTGTCTTCTAAGCTGTAGGCGGCTCCTTCTTTGGGAAACAAGTTATAATCAGAACTTGGAACAAGCTACCCTCCAAACAATGCTCTCATTGCCTTTTCTGCCATTTAATTAATGCCAGTCTAATTTTATAGAAAGTATATAAATATGATTTATGCATATTTGTACCTATATTTTTCTGTGAGGTTTCCATGAGGTACATAGCCATGTAAATCATATTCTTCTGATAAATACCTCTGGCCTGAATACTTAATGTTATTTTTTATAGCCACATTTGGGTAATTTAGCAAATAGAGAGATGGATATGCTTAACCTTCAAGTTCTCAATGACTAGAACTAAGAGGTGAACCTCTTATTTTTTTCAGATTTTTTTTGCTGGGGGATTTAGGTAGATTTCAGCTGATAGCATTCAAGATCCCTTTTGCTAATGCTTTCTTTCCAGTTCTTGTCAATCTAACTCAAGAAACAGACAGCAGTCCATGGGTTGCCACTTGAAGGTTATGAGGACATGATCCATACATTCTATTTTTAGCTTCACTTTTAGTGAATATAAAATTAAGTCAGGCCATGATTTAAATGGCCTCAAATCGTGAGTAAGTTTCCTTACAGTTTCTGCAAGTTTAAGCCAGGACCAATTGGGTGTAGTGGAGTGACTTTGCTGAACTTCCCTTGCACTGTATCTGTAAGCATGGATATCAATGAGCAGATTTCATTAGAAGTAACTTTGGAGAATTGGGAGAAATGTCTTTTCTTTTTACCAAACATGGATTTTAAAAATTACACAGAGATAAGCATTGTCAAGTCTCACGAAGTGCAGTCATAAGCAGAAGGCTTGAAACCTGTTTTTGCTTAAAACCTTTATTGGATTTAGTAAAAACAACAGTAATAAATCGTATTAAAAAGCACTTTGATCCCTTTGCAATAGTATTATTACAAAAGCAGGGTCTACAAAACATTCCCCCTTTTTCATTTGGGTCAGTTTTCCATAGGCTTCCCAAATCATCTAAATCTGTGTTTATAATTCCAGAGACAATGCTGTAGTGCCTGACACTTGAAACTTGGTATTGTTAGACAATGATTGTAGCACTAATCTTGCATTTGTTTTCTTGAAATTTTCTGTGGGAATAACAGAATCCAAAAGATGAAAATGCAAAAATGTGTCATTAAAACATTTAATACAAACATACCTATTCTATTTTCCTACTAAAATTTTCAGATTTATTTAATATTTTCCCTTTATTCTTTGTCTCCACAAAATAATATTTTAATGTTTGAAATGCTAGTAGTCAGTATCTACAATTGATACTCCATAGGGATGTAAACAGTAATAACAGGGCAATAAGTTGAGGGATACATCTTTGGCTAAAACTTTACCATAAGAATAATTCTTGAATGGCTGTAACTGCATTTGATTTTTTTTCTGATGTTACCCTGTCACATAAAATCTAGTACCTCATTGATTCTTCCTCATCCGTTTGCCAAATTATTGCCCCAGAATAGAAGATTTTAAATATTCTCCAAATTATTTAACAAATTCTTTATTTAATATATAATCATATTTGTGATCTACATGACAGAGGATGCATGCAAGTTATAAAGCTGTAATTTTGCTTTTATTTTTCAACAACCCCTCAAGAAGTCAAGGCAAATAGAAGAATCTATTTTAAATGTGACAACATTGAGATGTAGAAGGTTAGATGGCTGACTTGCTTAGATGGTCTGTGACATGGCAGCTAGAGGGAGTCAGGTCTCCTGATCCCTATGTACAAGATTGTCTTTACTACCCTGTACAAAATGTTAATTGTCAGACAGACCTCTAAGAGGTAGAGAGTTGGCCAATTCTGTGATGAAACAGCTATAGGGAGCAAAGGATACTCATTCTTTGAAGTTTATTATGGCATTCCTGGACATCTAGCTCCCTGGATGCTTCCCTGAATTAGTCTTAAGGTGTAATGGTGATTTCAGGCATTCTAGAATATAGCATCGGAGACCTGGGGAGGTCCAGGTAGTGGACTGGAATAGCTGCAGCTATTAAATATCTAGGTCATCCTTTATATAGGGTTGCAATGTATACTCTAGCTTCTGACTTCATTGCTGATAGAAAGGGGAAAAAAATCCATCCTGGTAAAATGTAGTCAGACAGCAGTTTGTCTTTCCAAAACATTATTAGGTATTATTACAAAATGTGAACACCTTTCATTCCTGACAAACAGGAAATGTATGCTGCACTACTGGTATGTCAATCAGAGTGATAGCATCAATTTTATGGTTTTTAATTCATCCCCACCTCCTGCCGAGCCTTTTGCTCATCCCAAATTATGAATCTTAAAAGGTGCGTGATTAAGAAGAAAAAAAAAATATGTCTCTGCCTGTGTGAACTCCTATGAGAAGAGCATGGAGCCAGATGTTTAAGAGATTTGTTAAGCAGGTGCTGACCACTCAGTGACTGGACAAGCAACTTACTTTTTCTGAAGCTGGGAGTGCCCCTGCATGCTTTCACTGTGGTACTTCACTAGTAGTTCAAGTCAATCTTTTTTAATATGCATTGCCACCTTTGAATTTGTAAGGAACGGAAAGAAGATAATGTATTTTAAATGCTATATTTATCATTCCATGATGCTTCAGAATTACATTTTCAATTTAAGTTTTGAGTGTCTATTTCTTTAGCTGTGATGTTTTGTTGCTTTTTGATATATTAAATAAATACAAAGCCAATCCTGGAGCCTAGCTTTGAATGAATCAAAGCAATGTCTCTCACAATTCTTTTCTTTCTACCCCTTAATTCTTTTCTTCAACACATAATGAAAATAAAGAGCATTGTCAGTTTGGTATAAAGTGAGACTGTTTAAAAATAAATAACGTGTGCTTATGTGGTGTGTGCACACACATACACACACAATCTACTTCACAACAGGGGGTTTGGGAGCCTGGGGTGTCTGAATCTGTCCTCCCATGCTCCTCTCTTGTTTCTGGTGAGGAGCCATTTTTCTTGTTTTTCCTATGCAGCTCCACCTGGACTCCATTTGCTGCCACAAACTCTGCAAATATCACACACTTATTTAAGATTTAGGAATGTGATCTGATAGTTACTGATTGGAAGGTGAAGCAATAATTAACAGTTGGTCAAGGTCAATTTTCTCTCCTGATGCTGACTCCTAAGAGAATATTTCATTGTTGACAGACAATTCTCTATTTGCTGATAGCACATGATGACATATTTCATGAATCTTTAATAAGAACGCTCACTGTGTGGTGGCCCCCATGTTTAAATCACTCTTGGCCATGTCAGCCTTAACCTTAACATTTTTAATGCTTGAGTGTTCCGGCAAGAGTACATGGAGCCTTTAAGTAACTCACATGGCATTTTCTTGTACAGAATTTCTCATTCTACTTTTACCACAACTTCTTTATGATTCATAATTAAAGTATGCTGGTTCTCTTCCATGCAAGACAGCAAATATAAAAAAGAAGCAAGAACACTTCTTCTTCTGGTGGGGCACCAGCATAAAATATTGAGTTTTGACGGTGATGATAACTAAGTATGTACAAATGTGATTAATGCAGTAAGGCCTGCCTTATTGGGAGGCAATGCCCCAAAGAAAAACTGCCTTCTCCATTTGAGAAGACAGAAGAGATCAAGGATCCTGTCAAAGGAGTCTCCTATGAGGGCTTGGTCACACTCTTCATATATGCAGTGTTAGCACTTCCAAAGTGAATTTATATATTCTATCTCATTTGATTCCTCCGTTAGGTATTCTGCAACTGTGTTATGGGCAAGAGAGCTGAAGCTTACAGATGTTAAACAACTTGCTTAAGGTAACGTAGATGGTAAATGTTGCAGCTGGATTTTGAACCCATGTTTCCTGACTCCAAATTTAATACTTTTTGTTCTATCCTATAGTTGCTAACTGTTAGTACAACTTATTTGGCACTTATTTGTGTTTAAATTCCAATTAAATTATTTTATTATGGATTCCTCAATAACACTGACGTGTTCTATAACAGGGATTTGCACATGGTGCACACAAAATGAGTACTTTTGATTAACTAATGGATTAGCCGGTTTTCTTCATTCTCCCTTCATGTGGTATAGCATTTAATAATGTCACAAATGTTTACAGTCATTACAAGGACTTGTTAGATTTTGAGAACATAAGGTGGTTGTTATGAACTAAAGGTTTTGTCCCCTCAAAATTCGTGTGTTGAAGCCCTAACCCCCAGTGTGGCTGTATTTAAAAATGAGACCTCTAAGGATGTAAATTAAGGCTAAATGTGGTTATAAAGGTGGGCTCTGATTTGACAGGATTAGTGTCTTTATAAGAGGAATGATCAGAGAGTGGTATCTCCCCCCACTCCCCACCACGCACGCATCGTTAAAAAAAAAAAAAAAAAAAAGCCGTATGATGACAAATGAAGCCATGGAGACAAGAAAGACTTCTACAAGCCAGGAAGTGAATCATCTAGAACCTTGAACATGGCTGCCTAACCTCCAGAACTGTGAGAAAATAAATTTCTGTTGTTGAAGCCATCCAGGCTGTTTTATTTTGTTATGGCTCCCTTAGCAGACTAATAAAGTGATTAAAGCCACACCTCATTCAAGCAGCTTGTTTTTCTGTGGAGTGACTGGAGAATAGCCCTGGAGTTATAGGTGAGTTGAATATATACTCTTGTGCTTTGTCCTTTTGGAATTAAATATCAAGGTTATCATTCCATTGGGGTCAAAATACCCTCAAAGTCAAAACGGCAAAGTTAATGTTGTTCAAAACACTCTATACTTTATAGAATTGCATATAGTAGTACCTGAGTCTGCATGGTCCTGGGGTAAAAGTGAGAATGATGGCAGAAAGCACTTCAAAGGGATGAATCTGTGTCTTGAATGAATAGTAGTTTTCCAGAAAAGTGGAAAGAAGTGCATATTCCTCAGAGAGAACAGTTATGTAAAAGCAGTTGTGTAAGTGAACATGCTAGAACCCTAGATCCTGGAGACTTCAACTTGTTATGGCCAGAGCTCAGGATGTACATAGAGGAGCTGTAGAAGACAAGGTTGAAAAGACAAGAGCCAGTTTTCTAAAAATCACTGTGATGTTTAAAAGTCAGACTTGGTAACATGGTGGAGGACTAGGGGAGGGATAGCATTAGGAGAAATACTTAAGGTAGATGACGGGTTGACGGGTGCAGCAAATCACCTTGGCACATGTATACTTGTGTAACAAGCCTGCACATTCTGCACATGTATTCCAGATCTTAAAGTATAATTTTAAAAAATAAAAGAATTGTAATCTGAATAGTTATACAATCAAGTTTGCAGTTCAGAAGGTTACTCCCAGTGCACCGTTGAGATTATACTGAAACCTGGTCTTGGGGCTAGGGCTTGGGATGGAATTTCAGGGAATAATGCTGGATCATAAATTCTCTGTGGATGGTAACAGAACCTTTGTCTTTGACATTACCTTCTTAGCTAAAAACTCAGTTCAAATATTCAGCCACTTCAGAATTCAAGTAACACTTCCTTCTTTTAGCTATGACATTTAAATAGCTCTTATTTCTGGGATAAAAGTGACTTTTGTTCTTGTGGATGCCACACATCATGGATGATACCCATGCTGTGGATCTCATCAAAACCTGAGTAGCCCCAAATGAGTGAGCTGGTGGCCTGGTGAGAAATCCAGAATTCTCGACTTCTTCTTTTTAACACTCTTAAGTTTCATTTTTATGAGGTGCCACATTTTGCTATGCTTTTAGCTGGACCTGCCTGAAATTTCTTAATCTGATGTTTCAGGGAGCAGTAAAAATAATAAGTAAACATGTTCCCTGAGCAATTACTAATGCAAGCCCTGAGCCCAACAGGATTCATCAAATACATAAACTTATCCTCTCCTGGTCAAGATGCTTTAGACTGGAAGTAGTTGAAATATGGGAGGAAGCTCATGATTTTGTGGTGTGAATTAGATTCTCTGTGTATCTGTGTGCGCTTAGTGCATTTTTAAACTATTGTAAAATCACTATTCTTAGACTCGCCTGAGAGTAACCCACTTGTGGAAAAGGTGGGCAATTCTGTCTTGTGATTACTATGCCTTCCCCCTAGGTCATCTGCTTATCTTTCTTCTTCAAACAAATTAAAATATTAGTCCACTAGAGAGGGACTGTTCTACTTTTATATGTCACACAGAATGCTTGGAGCTGACTTTACCTGTTAGTGCCGACAGCAGTGATGATGTGGTTATCATGACACCTGCAAATGCCTCTCTTCCTGTGTACTTATTTATCAATCTGGGAATGTCGTCACGCCAGTCACCCCAGAATGCTTCCTTATGACTGCATTCTTACTGGCTGTAAGTAACTCTTTTACTCAACAAGGAACAAGGGCCAGATGGCATGCAGATATATGCTTGAGACTGGGTGAGTCTCATTTGTTCTCTATTTCTTGTTACTTACTGTCACTCCTTGGCTAACCACACATAAGGAACTCACCCTGTGGGCTGCTTTTTGCTGTGCATATCTAACACATGATTATAGTAATGTGCTTTTTATTAATGTTTTTGTTATTATGGGTTTCTTTTTGTCGAAGTTGTTTCAATCTGCCTCATACTTTGTAAGGTGAAATACAAATAAATTTGATGGTGCAAACAGGTCATCCAGTATACTAACATATAAATACAATGAGTGTTGTCCCCTTCTAATTAATAACCTTGAACTTATTCCAACAATGATGTTACAACTGGAAAATAATTTTATTTAGGAAATTCTCTTTGAAAAATGATTTTAGAGCCTTTTCCTACCAAACAAAGCAAATTATCATTCTCTGAGGGTTGGTTTCATCTTCTATTAAAAATTCATTGAACAAATAATTATTAGGTGTATAATCAGTGGCAGGCAGTATACCAGGAGCAAGGAGTAAGACAGACATGGTTTCTGCCTTCAAAGACATTTAAGATAAAATCTGAGATGAATGTCTGAGCCCTGGATAATGCCTTTACTGATAAAAACGAGATGTGACTATACAGTGACAATCTGAACTGCCTCAAATGACAATTTTAAAGAAGAGATTTAAAACATTTTGAGTAATGGCAGCATCTCTGGAGTAACTCTCAAACATACTACTCAGAAGACAAATAGTCATTTTTTAAATGCATACAGTATGGTGTATAGTTTATAAAACATTTTTATATACATTATATTACTCTCTTGCCACAAGAATCATGGATTATCAACCAGGTTTGAGTACTAATTTTCTTCACGGTAAAGTGAATGATCTCTAGGAGAATTCAAGGCCTGAAATTTTGTGATATTTATGTTGCTAATTCTATGCTTTTACACGATATTGTGAGTTCATTATTTTATAATAGTTCCCTGTGTTCTATCTGACTGAGGACCATCCTAGCAGAGATGAGTGCCCAATAACTTCTCCTGGGGGTGGTGGGTACTGGCAGGAGGCCTCGGGCATGGAAGCTCGACAAGGGATATACTAGACTCACTCTCAGTAACGGGGTCAGGAGCAAAGGGAAAATGAAGGTAAAGTTTGAGGTAAGCGAGCTTCCCGGGGAGTGAGGGAGGTTCTAAAATATCAAGTTCAAAGGATCAGGCAGAGCAAGAATTAGACTCAAAGAAAAATGCTGGCTAGACAGTATAAAGAGGTTGAGGAGGCAGAACCTAGAAAGGCTACCCTGAAGAAACAATGTTTCTTTGTATGGGGTGATAGAGGTAAAGCCCAAGAACCATTAGAGTGAAAAACCGAAAGAAGAAAATCATTTTGAAAAAGGTGGCTTTCCCTGCCTTAATCCCATCAGTGGTTAAACAATGAAAATAAAGATAAAATGCAGCCCTACTCTAAAACTTCACCTCCTCCGCTTTCCCAACCAACAGCCCACTCTTTGAGAAAACAGAGTGTTCATCAAATAGAAAAACATCTTGATGATTGCCAGATAGAAAAACAAACATTTAGGGATTGAATTTGAGATTTTTCTTTATATTTCACTCAACATCTTGGGACCTTCTTTGTCCATATCAAAAGTAAGTTTCTAAGTCCAATTATTAAGTAGATCTAAAAATCTCTCTTTTTTTGAGATGTATACAGTTAGTAAAGATTCCCAGGAAATTTGTACTGAGACTTTGGCGTGCATGCAAGCACGTGCGCGTGCACACACACACACACACACACACACGAGGGTATAAGGGTGCAGGAGTAAATGGTGAGCCCTTCTAGGAGATTAGTGTGTGGCTGGGACCCTTTTTAACGTCTTTTACTTTGGGCCCAGTCTTTCAACTCATTTTTACCACCATGTATCAAGTTTGTGCCCGAGTCCCTCCAAGGTTGCCCATCTGTGGGGGCAGCAGATTGTTCCAGGTGAGTTGAAGATACAAGGCATAAGTGTATGCATAAATAATGTGCAAAGGAAGCTGCTAAAACCCTGTTTCTAGAGTTTTCTACTTCTATTTTTGTGTCTTTTTTGCCCCTCCACACAATTAGTAGTGGTGTTTTGAACTCATCCAAAATTTGATTTTGCATGTTTTCTTGTTTACTTTTTAGTCCTTTACTGAAAGGTTTCTAAGTAGCTAGGTGTTTTTTCTAGTCTGCCATATTCCAGAGTTTTCACACCAGTAAGTCTGCTTACAGACCCTTTTGCTGTGCTGTTGTTGTTGTTTTCTTTTCCCCAACAAATTTATGACATTAGGTCACACTTTATCCGAGAAGCTTTATTTTCCATCTGCTCTCCATTTTTGCTCTATTATTAGGCTATGCTTCTGGTATTCTGATCCCCCTTCATTTTCAGAACTCTTGTTGATGTCAGTGGGGAACCTAGGCAGAGGAGAGCATAATGCTCAGCTTGGCTTCACAGTCCATTTTGGGAAAATCGTCTGACCTCCTTGAGATGGAACTTCCGTTGGGTGGCCCCCTGCTCATTTTCTATAGACAGTGGATCCTATGCACAGTATTTAATGTAACCACCAGTACAGGATGATGTACTGGCTCTACCACCCAAATATATTGACTTTCTGTTAAAAGGCTTTTAACATAAATTTTAAGAGATTAACAGAATACATCATAGGCTATTGCTGAGAATGCAGGGTTTTTAACTACGTTTCTCCTACATTTATTTTAGTTCATATATTTTAACCACCGCCTTATTTTACTGTGCCTTTTAATTTGTTATTCATTTGTTTGAAACCAGAACTCTGCCAAGGCACTCTGGACCCACAGGAACTGAAATAGTTTGCCTTCATTATCTGGTAGACCTGCTCGAGTCTGTAGCCCCTGACAGAAACCACAAGACTGTACAAACTGGCAACTGTGGGTTTGTCTGTTCTCTATTGATTCTATTTCTGGAAAAAAAAACATGAACCAATGGGTGAGCCATGTGACTGTACAAGTGACCCAAAGCTACCATCAGAAGTGGGATGGAGACCTTTATAGACAGGTCATGATGGGATCTCAACACTTTCCTGTCTGCTTCTTAAGAATGGCTTTCAGTAGCTTTGACTTGAAACTTAACTCGTTGTGTTCTGAAGTATGAAACTGGAGGAGAATCTTCATATTCTATAGCTTGTTATTTAATTTGGGAGGCCATAAGTCAAAATGTTCCAAACATCTAATAAAATGTATAATAAAGACCAGATATAAGTTAACTTACAAAATAGCTTGCTTCTTTCCTCCATGTGAATTGCAAAGCAACTCCGTCAGAAGACTTGAACACACAGACACACACACACACACACACACACACACGTACTTTTCAGACTATGAAACTGCAACTGCTGTAGTGTTTCCTTTTCTTGGGCTTTGGTATTTGCGCTCAGTACTGATCCTTAAGTAAATAGAATGTAGGACTTCTATGTAATCAGGCCAAATGTAAGAGTTCTGGTCTTGGCTCCAATATGCTATGTGTCTTTGGTCTTCTCTCTTCTTCTCCATTAAATTTCAAATGACTAAATGATCCCCAATGTCTGTTCTAATTCTAAGAATCAAAGTGATTAAGAGTCTTTGATAGCACCAGAGAGATCCAGGTAGTAGAGAACACAGGTATGAGAGAACACATCCTATTAAACACACACGTGCATGGATGCATGCACGTGCACACACACACACACACACACACTCAACAGAACAACCAAAATAGCTCCCTTCTCTTCCTCCTCCAATAATGACAATGCAGCCATCTGTTGGACGTTCCATTTTACTTAGCAGCTGTTCTCAGATACAGAAATCTGCATTCCTCTGGCTTGTGCTGGTATGCAGGCAGCATGTGTGGGTACTAGCATTTGACTCTCCCACCCAAAGGAATGGCTTTCATTGAATAAAAATGATTGCAGAGGTTTCTTATTCCCCCATAACACAAATGCCTTTTTTTTTCCTGATAATAGGCATTTGAAGCCATCTCTGCTACTCTGTGTATTAAAATATACCGTTAGAGATATTCATAACAAGCAGTCATCTAAAATTGAAGAGGACAACCAGGAAAGGCTTTAGTGAAACTCTTGCCTTGCCAGAAACTTCTACTTTGAAGGAAAGTGGGAGAGGTTGGAATATAAAGTTCCATTCTACTTTTATTTTGTCCACACCCCCAGCATTGCACTTAAGCAATGAGGAATAAGTATTGTTCAAAATGAGACTAGGAGGCTTTCAAATGTAGCATTAATCTTAACACCAAACTGAATGAAAATATATGAGAGAAATATCCAAAGGGGATATGGAAGTAAAATCCTTTAAATATTCCATGTTCCCGCTGCTCCCAGCCCGAGCCTCTTTTACAGGCTGAAATTTTGTCTTCTGTGTGGTATATTATATAAAGTGGTATATCATTAAAAAAAGAAGCAATTGAGTTGGGGGTTGGGAGGAGCTGCAGTTATAAACAACAACAAGAAAGTGTCCTACAGGCTCTGTAGACGAGAACCTTGGGTAAAATTGGATCTGCTTTTGAGTACATAATTTAGGACATTTGTTACAAGATTACTGTGGTTTTCTATAAATGTTAGTTTGCTGTATTATTTTCCATGAACTAGTTTTCCAAAATGCAGAATATTTTGCCCCCAAAACATGGAAGCACTAAAGCTCGATGAGGCACTGATTCATGGGGTGTCACCCAGAAACAGCTGGTCAGCCATCTGCAGCCCCAGAGTCCTCTTATTTTTACTTTATTCAGCTAATTCTTTATGTAGAGGGGGAAGAAGATGCATAAATCCTGGGAGAAGAGCACGGCTCGTTTAAGAAAATGATGACTAACGCCTGCCCGAAACTGGTATCTGGTGGCCTGATGTGCTGATTTGGAGGGGTCCGTTTCCTATGTGCATTAGGCTTTCAACTCTCTACTACATATGCATTATTTTCTGTGTATCCTGTTCTTTTGGAAAAGGAAAGAAATGATGATATGCCATTGATTGTTGCACGGGAATGGTTCCAGATTAGAGCACCCTTGAGAGCCATAACCAGTCTTTTCAAAGCAAGCAGAAGAGCCTGCAGGATCAAGGATGAGCCTGGAAGTTAGACCTGTATGTTTGTCCATGGGTCCCTCATGTGCTTCTAAATTAGACCTTGTGACTGCCATGGATTCTGCGGTCAGAAAATGTTGGAGGTAAAGGCAGTATTTGACACAACTAAAAGATATATCATGATTCATAGGCAAAGTCATGTTAAATAAAAAATGCTCAGTAAATATTTAGGCAATGCTGTTTCATTTTAAATTTGACATTAACTGTAGTAAAGTTGTGGACAATTCTATTAGAATAGTCTTTTGCTTCCCTGAATGAGAAGGGGCCTTGTTGATAGGAGATGGATTGTTATGTTATCCCTTCCTTGTGCTACCTAAGGCGGTTCATTCAAATGACAGAGCCAGATGACTACGTAGGAAGGAAAACCTTCTTCCAATAACAGGAAGGAGGCTTTTAGGTGCACAGGTGTATGCTGCTTACACGTAGGCATAATTATAGTTTAATCAAATCCTTGTGTCTCTGGAGACCACTTTTGGCATACCTTTTAATATTTTTCTTGAATCATCAAAATCTTTTACCCATTCTCCCGTATGTATTGGTATGTGTACACACACACACACACTTCTTTCTTATTTTATTTCTTTATCTTGGCTTGTGATCACTAAGGTTTTCAGTTTCTTTCATGACTTACATAGCCACACTAGAAGGTGAATCATTTTATTTTTACAGTTAAAAGGGAAGATAAACTTTCATTGCTACATTTAACCTGTGTGGCATTATTAAACTTGGGACATAATTTACTGATCTACTCTAATTTTTCTGGTTGTATAATCCTGAAAAGCACCCATGACAATTGACTAGAACAAAAGGTAAATGCACCTTTAATTGATAAGACAGACAATTTTTGTAAAAGAATTGGAAAGCCATCTGTACTGTAAACTTTTGTGTCTCTTTTTCATTCCTGTTTACTCTGCTATTCAATCCAAATAAAGATTGTTTTCACCTCAGCAACACAAAAATCACATAGACGATCCTTCAGGCTGTCAGTCAGAGGAAAGATATACATATGCCCAAAGTATACACTTGTGCTTGTTCACAGTGTTATTTGGGGAAAATATGTTGCATGTTCTCCTGGCTCTCCTAGTTTTACATTTTGAATTAATGCAATTTATTCTAATTTATGACAACTGTTTGAAAGACTTGCTCTCCATTTTTCCGTTTATAAAGAGGTTGTTTACTTAGAGGGGAAAAAGCAGTAGGAAAAGTGGATTGCCTTGCACATTCAGGTGGAAAAAGCGAGTGGGCTTCCTGTCTTGGAGTCAGTGACGTGCACGAGAGTTGGGATTGTAAGGACATCTTTTGTAACAACTTTTTCTGTCTCTTTGGAAATAGGAATGAAAGTATGGAGAACCTTTATTCTGCTTCTTAAAGAAAGCCTTATACAATTGAGATAATTACCTCCCCCTCTTCTCTTGTTCTCTCTTCTTGTATTTATATAGCAGCCATCACCATAGTACCCTACACACGTTGATAAGAATGCTATTTTAGAAAAAAAAAAAAAAAAGGAAGAAGAAGAAAAAAAATAAGCACATGGTAGAAAAGAATGGTTATTTCTTGTGATAGTACAAGATTCCTCTAGGGCTCAAAACCAGTAAAATAGGTTGGCCCCATTGTACCTAGAACAGTGATTTAAGGAATATTTTTCAGTTGGCATTACTAGAATCCATTCTTCTGTCCTTGTTTAAAAACAAAGTCTCATCCCAGTGTGCTGTATCCTGCCTTCATTCTTCTTAGAAGGGCTCTCTTGTGAAAGGACTGCTTGCTGGAGAAGAAGCTGAGCAGAAAGAGAATGACAGGGAGCACGTGTAGATTTCAGGGCCAGCCTAGGATCCAGATATCCCTTGGGGCTTTCATGAAATTCTGTTTCCTGTTGATATATGGTACTTATCTTGTTAACTGTGTACGTGTACATAGTGTTATGTGGATATGTATAACTATAGCCACTAATGTCCTCAAAAGGAATCACAAGTCATAGAGGTAAAAACATTATTATGTACCAGACACTTATAATCCCCTTGTGTGTATTAACTCAGTTAATTTTCATAAAATCTCTAGGAGGTATATCTATGGGTTTCAGCACCATTTTAAAAATTAAGAGGCTAGACAATGGCGAGGCTAAATAATTAGCCCAGAATCATGGTTATTAATGATCAGAAAAAGGGGTTTGAACCAAAGTAGTTTCACTCCAGCTTCCATGTTCTTAACTACTATGCCATGCTGACTCTTTCTCAAACTACAAATCAATTCCATACTGAGTCAGTAATCAGGGCTTGGAATAAACTTTTAGGGTAATATTATTTTAAGACCTGGATCTTACCAGCACAGTAATGATCTGCTGAACCTCAAATCTAATCTAGCCTTGGAGTAGGCAACTGACTACAAGACTTTCGAGAAAAGACTGCTGTAACTTATTCTTTGTTTACATGGGTTTACAATTTTTAATGCAATGCACACTTAACCTGTAAAACCCTTGCCCTTTCACTAAGAGCATGCATCCATGCATTCATGTAAAGTTATTGATGATTCAATGAGAAATCATTTTGCTTTTGTATATGTATTAGTCAATTGGGTGGGAGATAATTCAAACACATAAACAGTTAAAATATTGCTTCAGTATGACTGGTGACATTTACAAAATATTATGGCAGCAAGGAAGAAGGGTTTTGGGGTTTAAATGTTGGGGTTAGTGCAGAATGTGTATGGGGCTAAGGATATGTACATGGAGAACTAGGTTCTTGAATTAAAGTCTTGAAGGCTTGATGAAGAGTTATGCAGCCAGGGAGTCAGATGAGGACAATCTAGGAAGAGGAAGCAGTTTGTTCCAAGATTTGAAGGTATGACAAAGCATGATGTCCATGAATATGATGTAACCAGAATGAGATGTCAAAGTGATGAGAGGTGGGGCTAGAAGAATGAGTAGAGATCAGACCATGAAGAACCACTGGGTCTCCTATTGTGTGGGTAAAGGCAAACCATGAGAGATGAATAACAGTTATGGGCTCTTCTGACTTTTGTTTTTAGAAATGCACTCAGAAGTCAATGGCCTGGATGAGGGTAAAACCATGGGGAAAAGAAGTAGTGAAGGGATCTTAAGGCATAGTTATAGACAGTACACTATAATCTTAATACTCAGAACAATCCTATATACAAGACACTATCTCCATTAAGTAGATTAAACAAAACCAAACAAAATTGAGAATTGTTGAGTAACTTGCCCAAGATCTAAGGCAAGTAAATGACAGCTGTTTTACTTTCCCATTAGTCAGACTCCAATCCTGCCCACTTCCTACTATGTCATGCTGTCTCCTATTTCAGTGTCTTAAAAAGTCAACACTCCTAGTCTCCACTTAGAATTACTCAAAACTTTCCTGCAAAGTCCAGATTCTCTCTCCAACCCTCTGACCATGCCTGTTCAGCCTCTTCTGTTGCATACCTTCTTCAGCCTTCCTGTCAACTGTTCCTGTTTCTCAAAGTTCTCTCCTCAGTCCTCTAACCTCTCCTCTTTCCTATCATGCCCATCTCTCCCTTGACAAGATCTCTCTTTCTGCAGTAATCCCATCCATTTTGTGCATCCCATGCAGGAACCCTGCCCCCTTAACTTCTCTCTCAACCCTGAAAGTGTCCCCATGTCCTGTTGTTGCCATTTTATAGTATAAACAAGTCTCTTTATTGCAAGTATGGTAAAATGATCATTGTGTTTTGCCTATACTATTGAAAGAGCAATTCGACCGGTTTTTACATCTGGCTGTCAGATTGATGTTTCTGGGCAGAAGTCCGGCTATACTACTCCCTTGCTTAAAATTTCATTGGCTCCCTATTAAAAATAAAACCAAATGTAATTTTCCAAGATGGTCAATAAGTACCCCTAAATTGGGCCACCAGTTTTTACATCAAAGCTTATTTCCCATTGCTTGGCACATTGCTGGCTGCTAGTAAGTTCTCAACACATCTGTTGAGCAAATGAATGAGTGACTCCAACTCACGTAAACTGATATATATTTTTTAAAAAATTAGAGGTATATATAGTCTAAAATAAGAACTTCATTTTTATTTCAGTTAAGCTATCCCAAGGTAGCTGGTCATACTAAAAATATTTATAAACAGACAAAGCATTGGCACTGAACAGTCAGAATGGGCATGGGCTATGAGTCACTGTACATGTACACTGAAAGGCCTCTAAGTTGAATGTGCTTTCTTTTTTTTTTTTTTAATTTTATTTCATTTTGTATCTCCATTTTTTTTGCTTAAAAAGAACATAAACTTTGAAAAATTAAATCTACATAGAATAAAATGACAATGAACCAAACTTCGGTGTGGAGATGGAGATTGGGAATTCTTGGTTGAAGTGGAGAGCATGGGCTTGTATTTTTATTTTTATTTTTGTACCATATTCTTTAACTCTTTACCATTCATCAGAAATTATTGGTGTGACTTGTTAATGGAAAACTCTTTGGACTGTGTTGATGGTAAGTGGGAATCAATGGCTTTATGTCATGGTACACTGACTTCTACTGCCAAAGGCTGTCAGCACTAGGTGCTTGCCTGATACAAAATGGTATCTTCCTCTCAGATTTGCTTTCATCACAAGTGCTTTTAGGGGCAGGCACAGGGCTATATTGTGTAGCAGCACTTTGTTTTCAGCCATTTATTAATTCTACAAATATTGCATGCCTAACATATGCCAGGCTCTGTACTAGTGGGGGACTAGTATTTTATTTTATTTTATTTTTTTTATTATACTTTAGGTTTTAGGGTACATGTGCACAATGTGCAGGTTTGTACGAATGTGCTTTCATTTACACAAGAACTGCTTCTGCATAGAGTTCTCTGACTTTGGACGCCTTTCTAGTGGCTTCTTCTGGTTCCTATAGGTTTCGTCTCTGAAGCAGCTGAACGACTCAGAGAATGGAAGTAGGATTTATAGATGGGGTCCGGGGCTTTAAGAAGAGAGCAGCCCTTGCACTCCTGGTGGGTGTGACTCAGAGAAGAGTACCACCCTCCACATTTGCCCTTCTCTCCTCTCAAAAGCCCTGTAGGAAGATATTTGAGAGTGTGTGCATGCAGAATGCTCCTCCTTTTGAGCCATTAGCTTTCCAAGAATTTTTCAGTCCCATGACCACTTTCTGCTTCTCTCTCTCTTTCACCTTTTTCTGTTAGTTATGTGTGTTTTTACTCTCCCAATACCTTTTACTCTTCTTCCTCCCTCTTTTCTGCCATGAGCCACCTCCATTTTCTTAATCGAATAAAATTGGAATCTGTCATATATTTAGCATACTCAAAAATAAATGTTACTACCTAAGAATCAAATGAATATTGCTTTTATGATTATTTTTTCTTACAAAACAAAGTTAAGCCAATGCAAAAAATGTTGTTTCTTACTTGGATAAAACCTTGAATACATCTATTTTTGTTGTTGTTCTAATAGGGCAGTGATCTATTACAACTAAAAAAAAAATCTACTCAGGTCTGAGTGCTTAAGTAAACAACAAAAGCAAATGAGAAACTGGTATTAATAAGAAGAAAGACGAGAAGAAGGGAAGAGAATGCAAAAGAGAAAGAGGAGAAGATTTCACAGACCAAAAGTTTAAAAGGAAGAAAAAAAATAACCTAGACAAGCAAATGAGAAGCCTGTGATGACTACACCCTTTTTCTGGTTCAGTCTTTCCCTTCTAGACATTGGTGAAATGCCTATCTAGCCAAAGGAAGACTAGCCAGAATAGGGGAAATCACATCTGGTTTTACTCATTAAACAACTGTTTGAGGATCCACTATGTACTAAATCTTGTTCTAGGCAGTTTAGAATCCTAGAAGAATAATGTTCATCGGTGATCATTTGTGTTTCTCTCTTTCTTTTTTTTTTTTCTTTCTTTCTTTCTTTCTTCCTGTTTTTTTTTGTTTGTTTGTTTTGTTTTTTTTTTTTTGACAGAGTCTTGCTCTGTCACCCAGGCTGGAGTGTGGTGGCGTGATCTCGACTCACTGCAACCTCCGCCCCTCCAGGTTAAGCAATTATCTGCCTCAGCCTCCGGAGTAGCTGGGATTACAGGCGCGTGCCACCATGCCCAGCTAATTTTTTGTATTTTTAGTAGAGACGGGGTTTCACCATCTTGGCAAGGCTGGTCTTGAACTCCTGACCTCGTGATCCACCTGCCTCGGCCTCCCAAAGTGCTGGGATTACAGGCGTGAGCCACCGCGCCCATCTGATCATCTGTGTTTCTTGTCAGGTTTAAAGCAGTTTCTTTGGAGGGGAATATGCTTTTACTTTGTCAGGCACCCTTGTAAGTTGCTTTGTGTGCCACCAAAATGGAAAGCAAAAGTAGGCAAAAGAGAAAATAACAAAATCATGCACATAAATCTCTTATAAAGATTTGTCTTCAATTTACTGTGGAGAGAAGTTTCAGCCCTCTTATTGTATGTGCATCTGTTTCCCTATCCCCAAAAGGCATTAGCGGAACAAACCCTGCTGTACCTGGTGGAAGTAATGCACAGCAGCAACTTCCCTTGTGTGGCTGGATATTAATGCTAATGTACAGGAGTTAAATATAGCACAAAGCTAGTGTGTTGGAAAGAAAAGACAAAGCAACTAACATCACACTGCAAGGGGTGGGGTGGGGGAGGTGAGGAGATGATTATATCCTTAAGCACCAGGATAAACTGCAAAAGTGGTAAACTGATAAGAGGAGAATGCAACTAGTGAACAGAACTCAGTCATGCTAACCTAATATCCTCAGTGGCAAAGAAAACCCAAGAATGTTGCCTAGATGAGTGTGAATGAGAGAGTCTGGAAAAGTGACAGAAAACTTTGGTGATGTTTATTAATAAGTGCGTTCAATAAGAAAAATGGGAGTAAGTTTTCTAGTTTCCCCCCACTTCTAACAGGAGACTGTATTAGATCATACACCATTAGAGTAAGTAGAAACATGTGCAAGTCCCACATAGTTCCCATTGCCTAAATGTTGGAAACCACCTTGAAAAACTCTAGAAGAAATGCTTCATGGATAATGGCTTAAATGAAGGAGTTTTGTTCTGAGAAAGTGATCCAAGGTCATGAGAATTTTGCCTACAGCCATGGAAAATTTTGGTTTCAACATATGCTATATCTTTCTCAAGATGACAGTGTGATGTATTGGTGAAAGTACTGGGTGGGGATTTGGGGCAACTGTATTTAAGAAGTGAGTCTTTCTCTACAAATCTATGTAATCTTGAAAAAGTTGAATTCTCAGCATGTTATGATTATTTTTATTTTTTCATTTCTAAACCGAGATGATTAAATGAGATGACCACAACTGTTCTATCTGGTTCTGACATGCTAGATTCTCCGTGGGCTGTGCCCAGCTGTGCTGTGAGGCCTGAGGTAGAGGAGCCTTACCTCCCTCAGGGCATTAGACACTTACTTTGGGGGAAGATTCTTCTTATACCAGAACAACTGACTCTATAACAGTGTTCTGAATGGCTCCTGTCTCTTTAATTAAGGGATATGTCTCCAGGGCTTAGGACAGCCATTGGCACTAGGTACTTAGAAATCTTTGGTGAATGAGTGAAGTACTATCTCCAAGGAAACTGATACTTAAATGGGAGTTAAGGAACACTCCTTTCAGGGCATACAATACCGATTGTAACTGGGGTTAAAGCAAGGACTCTGTTCAGATCTCCACTTTATCACTTACTTTTGGCTAACCACAGGAAAATTACTTAATCTCTCTAAGCTAATCCTCTTACAGTGAAAGCATGGTTAGAATTGTGTTTCTGTAATGTGGATATTGTGAGATTTAAGCCAGTGTTGCGTTATTAGCACAGTGACTAGTAAATAGTGAGTAGTCAATAAACATTAACTATACTTAGGTCAGGTTTAAGTTTTGAGCACACAAAACAAATGGTGGGGAGACTTCTTCCAAAATCATGGTGGATACAGGTGTATTTTGTTAAGAGTTAGCTAACTAGTTATTGAACGAAAATGAAACAGAGATTTTAAAAACCAAGTTCTCCATTAGCTGGATTGTGTTGTGTGGTAAGGGGATCTAGGGAGGTGTATTTAAAAGGGCGATTTAGAGCAAAGAAGAAATAAGCTGGTTGCCAGGTACTATCTAGAGAAAAGTAAATTTGGCAGACAGAATACACAGGATCCAGATTAGATACTGTGATTTGACCTGTGCTTTGGCTGGACATATTAAAACAACATCATCTAAAGACAGTGGGGTGGTGAGCTTGAATCAAGTCTTATTCACTATGGCCAGGTTGCTCAAGTGTCTGGCTAAGGTGAAGGCAAAGTGCGCAGAAGAAATTGTCTAAGCTCACATTGGATCCCAGCAAATATGAGAGCCAGCAGCGATGGTGATGAAGTTCAGGAGTGTGCACAGAGTTTTCTAGAGCATTTTCTGGCACAGCCGCATTTGGGTTTGAAGATACCTCCCCATGTAGGACAGGATGAAAACAGATAATAACTAAGGGGTTGGAAGCAGGGCATTAGCAAAAGCTGGGCAGGACCATAAAAAAGTGAGGTTGGAATGCAAACATGGACCCAAGCCCTAGAATAAAATTAGGTGAGAACCTCAGAAAAGTCAGAAGGATATGCTCTGCTTCAAGGCAGATGCTGAGACTTTCTGTTCGAGTTAAATAGCAGGAAAGGGAATGGAGAATTAGGGAGGGAGCTCTTTAGAGACTTCAGGGCCACCCAAGTTTTACTCTGCTCATGGGTTAAATATCTGGTAGGCATCAGAAATTAATTCCAAGTTGTACCATGTGAGATTGACAGTACCCATATGTATTCTGATTTGATATCATTGGCTCAGAAAAGTTAAGCTGGCTATAGAGACAGATGATAAAGAAACTTGGCAGGGGCTGACACTAGTGCTGTAAGAGAAGAAATAAAAGCAAAGAGAGAAATAAGGAGAAGAAGATGACGCTAAACAACACTGACCACAAAAAAGAAACCTAATCTTTTTAAAAATGAGTAAAAGACTTATTTCTCAGATCCAAAGTTTATCTGAGGCAAAACTGTCTGATGCAATGACTGTGAAGAATTTCCATATTTTCAAAGGCGCTGGGTCTGAGGCCTGCAAAGAAAAATAAATAAGCCACACTTCCTTTCCACATCTCCTTCTTTTGGTGACCTCAAAGGTTAGAAAGAGTGCTCATATTAAAACAGGATGGAAAGGGGCTACTGTTATCTCAAGAATCCCTGGGTCAGTGCTCTAAGAGAGATCTGAAAAAAGTACTATCAAGAATTACCTGAGGCAAACTGCTGGAGGCTAAAAAGCAATAGCAAGCATTAAGATAAGAGAAGATAGAGTTTATGTCTATGTAAATAGCCCATAGGCATATTACAACCTCCTACAAGCTAAAGGTCTGCAGAGCAATTGCCATAGGAGAGATTCTGAACATGAAGTAGTGGGGCAGTACAGTCTGGGTAGGTCCCCACCAAGACATGTAAAGAAGGCAAAGACCTTGTAGTCTGGGGTGTAAGCCTTGTGGTAGGAGCCTCTCAAAATGTCATGGGAAGGTAAACAGGCTGTGAAAATCCAGATAGGGTATTCCCTAGGGTTGCTCTGTTTCACACCAAGTTTAGCCATTTCACTAAGTGTTAATTCTTTAATCTGATCTTTACTCTTCCCCATTTTGGAACTTTACAAACATTGAGATTGTCAGTTAGAATCTGATATAGGCCCATGTATTCTTCACTTCTTATGTTTATTGCCTTTCCACATGACCTCAGGTACTCTTAGATGCCTACAACTGGTATGATTCATGAGGTATCAGTGACACATAAGTCACTCCATGTTTCTATTACAGTTCAGCTGTTTTCCTCTCGGTGCTACTCACTGGGAATTATCCCTCATGAACAGAGTTTTGCCAACATTTTGCATGATAGGCTTTGGGGGCTGAGACCCAGAAACAGAGGAGTCATAAAGCCTGCATTTGAGTGATTGGTGGAAAAAGCTTAAAAATTATCTAGTTAGTGATAATGTTGGAGCACCATTATTAATTAAAATAGGAGGTTAAATATTATAAGGTAAACACTTACATAACCATCCTCAAATTTATTAAATCTGACTCCAATAAAGTACAAACCAGCAGTAGTATTAGTACTTACCTGCTCATCATATCTGAGGAAATTCCCAATGGCACCCTACGTTCCTTTCAAGTTGGTCCCTTTTCTCTTGCATGAGTTACAGTGGTGAATTAGACATTCTTTGACCAAATATTGGACACAGCTTAGTGCAGGTAAATTGTCTTCAAGATATAGAGCAATCTAAAAATTGATTAAGGCCTGGAAACCATTTTTGTTTTCAATTATACTCCTTTATTTTGTATGGATTTACAAACTTTTATTTATTTACTCACTAATCAATTTAAAGAGTTTTATAGGAATAACATAGTTAAAATAAATTTGAAAATTGAATCACTTAAAGCATACTAAGTATGTTGTTTAATTACTGTCTGTTATAATAGCCTTTTCTAAGCACCATGGGAAATTTTCACAGTGCAGTCAGGGGATATGACTTGACCATGCAAAGGATTGATGTGATTTGAATAAAGAATAGAGAATAAAACATTTGTTTGGCTTAAATTGGGCAACTTGATTTAAGAAGCACCAGAACAATACACAAAACTACATATGCCATCCAACCCTGTCAAGAAATACCATTCCAATGCTGTAGGGCTGTGCCAATTCATTCAGAATGCCATCTTCAGCCTGCCTCATATGGCAAGTCAGTAAAGAGTCACAACCATTTCCAGTTTCCTTTAATCCCTGGGAGATGGATTCAAGAGGCCAGTCTGCCTTTTTCACATTGCTGGGGAAATAAAGCAGAAACCACAAGTTTCCCTGATTGCTTCTAACTTTATAGTGCTCAGCAGTTATACAGAGCAAGTAATCTGATTTTTATTGAGGACTGCAAATATTCAGACTCCAATTCTTTTTGAAATAAAGTAAGACAATGAGTAATAAATGGAAACTTCAGAATAGGCAAAACTAATTCTATTTTGAGGCTCCAGTAGTTTTTTTTTTTTTTTTTTTTCTATTGTTTAGGTCAGGCAACCATCATTGAATGGTTGTAGTTGGTTCTTGCCAGCTACTTGCCTACTTCACCACTAGGGATCCTGGAAACTATTTGGACAATATGATGGAGTCTTATATTCCACCTTGAAGGGTCTTATTCACATGACCTTTGGGAGATTAGTAGCAGGAAGTGTACTTATTTCTCTCAATTTGTTCACTAGTGACCAGAATCTTATTAGGTAGCACAACTAAATTCAGTGGCAAAGTAGAAATGAATAAACTTTGATTTTTACTGGCACTGACACAGTTCAGCCAGAAAGCTGGGGCATGCTCAATTTCTTCTTTCTAATCTCCTGAATGTAGTTAATCACCAACCCTCCTCTACTTTGCTTTCTAAGTTGTTCCCTCCTCTCCGTCATCACCACCATTGCCTTATCATCTTTTCTGGAATGCCATTTTTGCCTTTTAGTTGGTGATCCTGCTTCTCTGTTCACAGCAATCCAAATCAGTTTACACATTATTGATAGTACTGTTTTTCTAACATTCTTATCAGATAGCATGAATCACCTTGATTAAAAACAAACAATAATGACAACAACAACAAATCCAGGACCAAACTCCAGTGGCTTTCTGTCGCTTCAATGTCAAAGTCCAGTTTTGAACAGGATTTTCAATACATTTACATTTTGGGCCCTACCTATCTTGCTGGCTTCATCTTCTGCCGTACTTCTCCATGCTTCTAGTACACTAGCCAGACTGAACAATTTGCAGTTCTCTACCCCTGCTATGGATTCTATATACTTTGTCCACCTTCTTCCTCATCCATTTTCTCCCTTATCCATGTTGCAAACTCATCCTTCAATTTTTTGCTCAAAAGTTACATTTTCATAAAACTTCTCTAGAAAGTTCTTACCTCCAAAATGAGCTTAAATGGTGCCTTGCTGTATGTGTTCTAAGCACATTGCACATTTCTCTATAATATCATTTTCTCTCATTGTATTGCATGCATACCTATACTCCCTTATACATCATAATGTGTTGAAAGATCATAGTCCCTGATTTTTTCCTATTTGTGTCATTAGCAGCTGACATAGTGCCTGGTACTACTGTCAACAAGTACTTGTAGAATTGATTAATACATGGACCTACTGGTTTCTTTTCCAGTTATAACTGGTAAATGGGCATTTTTCTAATATAGTCGTTTTCAAATGAGTTCTTAAAGGACCTGTGAAAGTTGTTTGGGGTCTTCTTGGTTGTAGGAAATGAGATAGGGAAGCTCAAAAACAGCGGTTCTGGGTTTCCAACCCTGCGTTGGTCAGAGTGGCTCTTCTGTTACTTGTCTCCTATCTTAGGGGTTAACATAAGACTTTATGTCAAGAAGTTTCTACTTCCCAAAGAAGTTTGAAAACCACTGTAAATGATGTGGCCCTTGTCAGCTCTGAGGTCACCTCTCCCCTCACTGCAAAACAAGAAAAAATAGCCATTTCTAGCCAAATATTAAAATGCTATTTATTTGTCAGAAATTTGGTACTGGGAGGATATATGTAGCTTTCAAGTCAAGTCATTAAAAAGGACTTTGAGGGTTCTCCATTAAATTATCTTCTTTCTGAGATGCTTCACTGAGAACAGTTAAAAGTTGAAAGTTGAAGTTAGAAGCTTTGGACTTGTGACTCTGCTCCTTCACCACCTAGCTCTGCTATTTTCAGTGTACCATTTACAATCTTTGAATCTCGGCCTCACCATCTGTTAAAAATTGAAAAGGAGGAATATCTCTATTTACCTAGTAGAAATAACATCTATAAAGATAGCTTCTAAACTATGTGGCACTATGGTCATACATGTTCACAGAAATCCATATTGTTTCTTCATCATATAGCTGGACTACATTTCTTGCCTCTGTTTCTATGATGTAGAACCATCTGAAAAATATTAACTAGTAAATTAGGAGTAGAACTGCTGTGTGTTATTTCCGAGCCAAGGATTTTAGAAAGGAAATATGCTCCTTCCATTCTTTTCCCCTAATTTTTGCATCTAGATGCAGGTAAATTATCAGATGTCAATGAGTGGTGAAGCAACAAGATTAAAGAATGCTAGGCCCTTGAATTACTGTGTGGAGGAGAGCTGCCTGTCACCAAGAGTATCCTCTTTGAAATATTATGTAAGCAAAGGATAAACTTCATTTATGTTTGAGCAGTTATATAGTCTTGAATCTATTTGCTACTGTAGCCTGTCCTGTCCAAATGAATTTGGGTGCTTTACAACCATAAGATGCTGTTGTTTGTATGATCATGTCACATTATCGTCAATCATCACTATCCCATGTGATGTACTTGGTGAAGGAGGCTGTCAATAGAAGAGGAGCCAGGTTTGAGTTCTCTACTACAGACTCATTAGCATGTTTCTGTCACAAGTCTGTGACAATGTTGATTTATTTAATTAAATTTAAAAACCTATTGTGAGTGTCCAGGGTCACTGCTAACTGAAACTTCATTTTTGGTAAGAGTTAGAAAAAGGTGCTTCTCCTAGAGGAGGGAGGGCTTTCCTGTTGAAGGGAGTGAAAGAATGAGGCAATCCTCCTTGGCAGATTCAGGGTAGATTGATTAGAAAAAATCTTCCCCTGTGTGGTGATACAACCAACCTTACATGGCTTGACAGACAGAGGATGGGCTATGAATGCTTTCATATTCAGAAAAGAAGGAGCATAGGAACACATATTCAGAAAAAAGAGCATAAGAACATTCCATTTAGATGGCAGAACGTGGGCAAAAAAATATTAAAGTGCCAAAATGCACAGCTAATTATCTGGTTGACCTAGGGCATGAGGATGGAGAGAGAGGAGAAAAAAGATAGGTTGAAACCTTATCATGAAATTATTGAATGTCATCATGGGTAGTTTAGATATTATTTTGGGCAAGGAGTATCCATGGTAGGATTCTAACAGGGATGTTCTATAAACTGTATGAAAGGTGTTTTGATGGGAGTAGCCTGGACGCACGAAGGGTTATTGGAATTATTTGGGCAAGGATTAAAGAGAATCTAAGTTAAGACAATTGCAGTATGAAGAGAGAGAAGATGGATATTGGAACAAGACTTGAATACTTTCAGATGTGAGAGAGAAGAGAATGTGGAAATAAAAATTAAGACTAAGATGTAGGGTCTGGGTACATAGAAGAAAGTGATATTCTCAATAAAGATTGGGATGCCATGAAAAGGCACACATTTTTATAGAAGATGGGTTCAGTTTTTAACTACTTGAGTTTGATTGGACCTGTATAGACACAAGTTATATATCCTGTGTCAATTTTTATGTTGTAAATTTCAAACACTTAAAAGGTCTCGTTCTATTCCAGGCATTACTCTAAATAACTTAAATATATTAGCCTAATAAATATTCAAGCAACCATAAGACAATAAGATTATCCTCATTTACGGGTAGTTGATATGTTTGAAGTTACACAGTTAGAAAGTGGCAGAATGAAGATTTTAACTCAGGAATTAGACTCAAAAATTCATGTTTTGAACTTGCATGGTATGAGGCTTCTTGTAAACTCACTTAGGGAAAGAAAACTTCCATAACCAACAAAGAAAGTAGAGTGTAGATTGTGGATATTTAGGATATTTTAAGTAATTTTTACAAATCCAAAATCTTCTAGTGGTTTTTTTTCTCCTTAATTGAGCATTCTGCATCTTTGGAAGCTTCTA
The DNA here is from genome assembly GCF_009828535.3 of Hylobates moloch. Taxonomy (NCBI): domain Eukaryota; kingdom Metazoa; phylum Chordata; class Mammalia; order Primates; family Hylobatidae; genus Hylobates; species Hylobates moloch. The sequence goes on along the minus strand of NW_026652281.1, from coordinate 58,890,642 downwards.
TATCAATAGGTACTATCTAATAGATAGTAATGCTTTTTCAGACAGAAATATGTTTCAGGAAAAATTACACAAAATTATATGAGAATGAGAAAAAAAGTGGGATCTGGTATTAGGTTCTGTCATAGACAGAGGAGATTTTCAATCATAATAATATGTTAGTGCCCTGTGAAGAAAGCTAAGATAGTTTGGCAGCCTGGGCCCTCACCCCCAGCCTTGTTCTGTATGGTTGGTCTTTAGCCAGAGCAAATCCTCCCAAATGACAGCTGTCAACTGTCACAGGTTACAGATTAAAGTGACAAACTACTCAGAATAGTGGATAAAAATACTACAAACTCAGAGACACTAAGCAGAACCCTTTATAACTAGATTCTGAGCACTAAGAGTGGATTTCCACTATTCATACCCATTTCTTGGGACAATTTTGACTTCACAGTAGCATGAACAACTGGAAATAGTTTCTTTTACATATATCTATATATTATTATACTTTAAGTTCTAGGGTACATATGCACAGCATGCAGGTTTGTTACATATGTATACATGTGCCATGTAGGTGTGCTGCACCCATTAACTCATCATTTACATTAGGTATATCTCCTAATGCTATCCCTCCCCACTCCCCCCACCCCACAACAGGCCCTGGTGTGTGATGTTCCCCTTCCTATGTCCAAGTGTTCTCATTGTTCAACTCCCACCTATGAGTGAGAACATACATGGAAATAGTTTCTTAATGCTACTTTTCAGTTCATCTGGTCCTTTTAATTGAAGTCTCTGCCCTTCTGTACCCAATTCAGAGATAAGATGTTGCTATGGTCTGAATGTCTGTGTTCCTCTAAGATTCATTTGTTGAAATCTAACCCTGAATGTATTGGTATTAAGAGGTGGGGCCTTTGGGAGGTGATTAGGTCATGAAGGCAGAACCCTTGTGAATGCGACTAGTGCCCTTATAAAACAGGCCTGACAAAGTTTGTTTGCCCCTTTGCTCTTTTGCCATATAAATATGCATAGCAGGTGCCATATATGAGAAATAGGCACTCACCAGACACTGAATCTGACCATGATTTGATCTTGGACCTTCCAGCCTCCAGAACTGTAAGCAATAAACTTTTGTTGTTTATAAATTACTCATGTGAATGTATTTTGTTATAACAGCCTAAATAGACTTAGAGAGTTGTGTATGATAATAATCCAATTCTGTTATGTTTTCTTCATGTCATAAAACATTTTCAATGAGAAGTGATTGGTAAATTAACAAAAGTAAACTGATGTCTCTATAAGGTTTGGTATGTGACAGGCTTCAGTATGCAGGATGAGTTGGGTGGTCATATGCCCCAATTTTCCCTGGACAATCCTGATTTACCTCTGATATTCCAGTGTTATTATCAATAAGTTCCCCTTTCACACTCTCAAAAGTGTGAGAGATCACTAGTGAGGAAAGAGTCTTGGGCTATAGATCTAGCCTTGATTTTATATTTGTTTAGGTAGATAAGTGTGGCTGGTTGTTTGAAGGCAGTCTCAGAGCTTCCTGTATACATAAACAGAGTGTAACAGGAGCTAAGGTACTAATTACAATACAGAACTCTTCTCTACCCATTTTAATCATCACTATCTATAATTTGATTATTGAATGATGAACACCTGGATTATTTACCTAAAACAAGTAGAAATATAAACATGAACAAATGTTATGTAACAATGAGCTATGATATGACCTAGTGAAATGAAACAGAAGCTGGAAAGTGTCTATCCCAACATCTAATCTCCTCTTTCTTCTTCGTATAAGAACTCTGAATTTATTTTGGGGTGGCAATGAGTCAAGCTAACGACTACATTTCCCAGAGTAGCAAGATTTGCAGCAAGACATGCAATGTGACTAAGTTCTGGTCAAAGTAATGTATTCAGGAATGTGTGTTACTTGCTGGAAGTCTTTTTAAGAAAGGAGGGAGCAGAACTTTCTTCTTCTTGCTATTTGGAATGCAGTGGAATGCCTAGAACTGAAGAAGCCATCTTCAACCATAAGTCAACACACCCAGTCAACATGTGTGTTGCAAGAAAAAAAGTATACTGGTTTTCTAGTGATCCTGGAGCCATGAAATTAGTTCTAGACTGCCTGCTTCTGGATATCTTCCCTGTGAGAGGAAATAAAACTCTTTTCTTGTTTATAACACTGCTACTCTGCTTTTTGGTCACTTGCAAACAAACAATTCTAATTGACTCAGGAAGAAAACGTGAAATTTCATATATAAACTTCAGAGTGGTTAGCAGGGAGCATTGAGGAAAGTGGGAATGTGCTAGATAGGAAGGGCAGGGTACAGAAAGGGGAGAACTTCTTTAAAGTGTTCATTGAACTTTTAAAAATGCAAATTGCCATTTGGCAGAAATTTAACTACTGAGAAAATCAGATGTATCTTATTAGCATTGGTGTGTTGCAATTGTGATACTGCAAGTGTGAGCAGTAAAATGCACTGAGTATGTCAGAAGTAGCCTTAGCTTTCTTAGCTGGATTAAAACAATAAAGTATCCAAATGCCTGTACTTCAACTTGGAGTCCTGGAATGTCTGGACAACTTTCTTTAAAGGAAGGCTTATTATAAAGTAGTGTAGTATCAATTGACTACAAAACGCTTTCACAACTTCCCAGAAGAGTTTCAGCTCAATTCAGCACAATATGACCGGGTATGACTACCCATTACAATATGCTAGCACGTGAATTCATTATGTGCAGTATCTAAGCCCATCAATGTTGATCTAAGCATTTTGATAGCCAGAGCTGATAGATCCATCTTAATACAAACTCTAAAGTTTGGGCTTTCAGGAATACATCAAGAACACGTTGCTTTACCTCTCTGTGGAATCAGAGGGCTTACACTTGGGTATCTAAGGGCTTGCTAGGAGTGGGAGCAGATGGTAGTTTTTATATGTTCTTTTTATAAATTCATTTTGAGCAGGTTTTTTTTTTGCATGAATATTTCATTTATGACAGGGTGCTGCTTAGTTATATAAAAAGTAAATACATAACGAGCGAGGTGTAAGTATAGCAGCAATGTAGTGTTGAGGCTAATGGGTGGAGAGGATTTTAAAAATACAAAGAATTCTCATTTTCAAAAAGTACTTTGCAAACTTTAAGAGATAAGTAAGTGTTTCTTTCCTGTTTCTTTATCCCCATCCCCCACCCCCCTCCTCCCCCACATTCTGTTGTGTGCTTGCCCAGGAAAAGAGGAAGGTTTTTTTCAAGAAGTCAAGCATTGGTTCTTCGATCTTTATTAGGAGCAATATTTTAACGAGTTTGAGAAAGGACAGAGCTATTTTAAAGTGAAAATAGCAAGGGCAAGCAGCACAAACAGAAGCAGCGTAAGGTTAGGAGACCCAGGGCGGCTGTATATACAATCATCAGCAGGAGGAAGGGAGGATGGAAAACAACAGCTGCCATAAGCAGAAATGATGGGCCTTGATCTTCACACGGGACAGGTGGCCAAGATATGCCATATACTTCCCATTGTGCAACATCATGTATATTGTCACAATGTTCTGGGATTCAAAAACTGTTTCCAAGCTTATTCTGCCTAGAAAAAGTATTTAAGCCAACTTGAGAATACATCAAATCCCACTTCCCTATGATGTTGTTTTAACCTAGGCGTGTATTATATATTGATGCTATTAATTGGAAGGTTTTTTTTCTTATTCATAGCTTCATTTTAACCTAAGTTGTATTAGTTGTGACCTAAAACTAAAAAGAAATAACTAAGTAAATAAAACTTCTGTATTTTGTCATTATTTCAAATCTTGTATTGTGAAAGAGTAGATACTGTGGTGATTTTCTGCATGATATTCAGCAAAATACAAATAACAAGAATGTCTTGATCTTAAAATGTAATTAAAATGACATTTATTTCTGCAATGATCTAAAGCTAAGGTGGGTTGTAAGAAGGTAACTTTGACAAAGCAATTTTGTGTTATTCTAAATGTTCCCTAAAGTTAAGGACTTTATTTTATATGGCAGATCCTCAGTATTCCTGAGGGATACCACAGTCCCAAATTCATGAATGTCAGTTTAACATGTAATTGTCTCCATAAAGCTTTTATTTCCTGGATTAGAACCATCACTTTCTTGGATAGTTTTTCTTCCACTTTACTTTTATCACCAGAACTAGTAGCTGACTTCATTTGCTGGAAAAGTACGCACAAAGAAAATATTTATTTAAAAAATCGTATCATGAGAATTATTACATAGTAACTTGACCACAAGCAGAGAATATCTAAACCACTGTGAGAAGATATGTGGGTCAATCACATAGGCACATTCTAGCTAAAGGATTCCTGCTAGAAACCAGCCTCTTGACACATGTAATTCAATTTTGTGCCTCAGCAAAATTACAAATTGCTGCATGTCATGAACCCGTGATTATTGCTTGAGGGTAGTCAAAATAACAATGTTAAATCCTCTATCAGTAACACATTTCTTTGTATTATCAAAAAATCACTAACTACAGTGACTTCCATGTAATAGATTATTAATGAACTTTTAGTTTGGTTGATCATCTGATTGATTAAGTATGTGATTTAGTAAGAGCAGAATGGATAACTTGTTGGGTAGGACAATGGAACTCCACCTGAGTTACTCTTTGGCCCTCTCTAGTGCTTCTCTGAGATGTAATTTAGTAGTTTTAGTTAAGAGTAGCATTAGACCGGCTGGGCGCGGTGGCTCACGCTTGTAATCCCAGCACTTTGGGAGGCCGAGGTGGGCGGATCATGAGGTCAGGAGATCGAGACCACGGTGAAACCCCGGCTCTACTAAAAAATACAAAAAAAATTAGCCGGGCGTGGTGGCGGGCGCCTGTAGTCCCAGCTACTCGGAGAGGCTGAGGCAGGAGAATGGCGTGAACCCAGGAGGCGGAGCTTGCAGTGAGCCGAGACTGTGCCACTGCACTCCAGCCTGGGCGACAGAGCGAGACTCCGTCTCAAAAAAAAAGAGTAGCATTAGACCAATGGGCGCTAAGTAGTGCTACAGCTGTTGTTAGGAGGGGAAAAGGATTACACGGAAAACAAATGTGGTCTGCATAGAAGGAGTGGATAAAAACGTTAGGATGCCTTCTGAACATTGCTAACTTTATGTTGAAAATATTTTTAGATATTTCCTGAAAGTTGGCTGTAATAAGTCATCAAATCAACGTCAACTTCTCCCTCAAGCCAAAAGTTTATTTATTACAAACCTCAAGAACATGTATCATGGAGATTCTTTTGGTTCAGCCAGAAATCTTAGGTCACACATAGAACAATTTGTCATTTATGAAGAGTGATGAAAGATGTATATACTGTACTGAATGTAAAAATGATCAGCTGTACCTGGACTTCCCATCTGCCCTACAAAGAATTTTACATATTTGGAAATATTAATTGAATGCATAATATAACCACATAATTATTTCATATTTTCTTGTTTCCAAATGTGTATTTTGCTCAAAAATTCAGTGTGAGTACAAAATTGGCCCTTCCCAAATGGAATTTTCTTCTTGGTAATCTGCAAGTTTGTTCAATTTCTGTATCAGAGAAGACATAGTTTTTCACAAAGTAATATTTAGAGTTTTATAAAAACTCAGATTTCCATAAAAATCAAACAAATGTTTTTAATGAAGAGAAGTATGTTTAATTTTTTGTTTCAGTTCCACTTTTTGATTCTCACTAGATCTTATTTTATTTCTTTCAGGCTTAGGGCTTGAGGGGCTATTATCTGTTTTTAAGGCTGATTTAAATGTATGAGATTTCTCTTTCCCTCGCTCTGTCTTACTCTATTTCTCTCTCTCTCTCTGTCTCTCTTTCTCTCTCTGGTACTATAAAGAGCAAAGGGGAAAATTTCCTGAAGAATATAGAGTGGATTAGTGGAAATGATCATTGCATTTAAATATCAATAACAGTAAATTGTTATATCTTGAGAGCTCTGTGAATTAGGGGAAAGAAATAATTTTGTATACTGGTGAGAAATTTTAAGTGTAAGTTAGAATGGCAGCCAGGAGCCTGTAATCCCAGCACTTTGGGAGGCCTAGGCGGGCGGATCACGAGGTCAGGAGATCGAGACCATCCTGGCTAACACAGTGAAACCCCGTCTCTACTAAAAATACAAAAAAAAAAAAATTAGCCGGGCGAGGTGGTGGGCGCCTGTAGTCCCAGCTATGCGGGAGGCTCAGGCAGGAGAATGGCGTGAACCCCGGGGGGCGGAGCCTGCAGTGAGCCAAGATCGCGCCACTGCACTCCAGCATGGGTCAAAGAGCGAGACTCCGTCTCAAAAAAAAAAAAAAAAAAAAGAATGGCAGCCAGGAATAAGATTTGATTGCAAGGTAGGTAGACTTTATTGATTAAAGGACAAATATGGGAATGGAGGAGAAAAAAGAGAAGTAAAATCAGGGCAAGTCAGTGAAGGAACTTGAAACTGAGGGTTAAAAAATCTTAGTTTTAGTGTTCAGGACAAACCAAGTATTTAACAAAATACTATACTCCCTGTATGTTTAAAGTGCATCATAATACAATGGGGGGTTTAAAAACGTTTATGAGACAATTTCCTGGGCTCAGTTTACCTTCTGTTACGTGGACAGTGATTTCCAGTGCTAGAATGAAACTACTGAACTCTCCTCACAAATTGTCACTCTTTCAACATCAGCATGAATAATGTATATGAGAGATAGTATAGGAAGAAGAATTCAGATTTGTAAAAGAGGAACAGCAGATGCTGGAAACCCTAATTGTGGTTATTGGGCAATGTTGTCTAGTCCATAGCTCAAGGGTTTGATATTTACTGACTTTAACAGGGTTGTGCAATTCATGGACATGGGAATTTAACTTGGCTGAAAATGAATGTATTTTACCTGATAGTTTTCTCAAGGAGGTGATGGTTCCCAAATGTCTAAATTAATATTTTGACTGAATTCCACCACATATGCCTCATCTCTATAGAGCACAGTGGAAGGCTTGTGTTTTGGGGTTGATTAATGGAGGACACAGGATTAGCACATAGTAGACTAAATTGTAAATGGCTGAAAAGAAGCTCATTTGTGTCTATTTATTCATCCTTATTAATAGTTTTGGGCACTTAGAAATGTCTCAAGGAAAGGCAGAACTGCAAGTAAATAAATTTGTGAATACTACCATTAAACTCTGGGTATTTGAAATACACAAAAGTGGCAAAAATTAATGGATACCCAAATCTCAAGAAATCAGATTTTCTAAAATACGTTTATAATTCTAAGTTAAATTATTGCCTCTTGAATACCAAATATTTACATGTTAGCATGTAGGTCATATAATAGCTCAATAATTATTTGTTCAAATGTTGATTTCAAAAGTTATTAAAAGAGTTTTGTTTAAGTAATCTTCAGTGAAATCCTAATGCACTCAAGCCACTGAATTTTAAAGATCATTACTGAGCAACACTTTTTATTTTCTTTTAAAATATATATTGAAATAGCTGGATAAGGACCATAAAAATGGTAAATCAAATACTAATTAAAAGCAATTTAGAACTTCAACTTTTTAACCATGAAACCTGTAATACTTTCATACTTCTTGGAAATTTTTAGAAAAAAGTTATTTTCATGAAAGAAGAGGGCAGAAGAGACTGTTGAGTAGGGAAAATTGTGCTGAATGAGGAATCAGAATACCCACGTTCTAGAGTCCCAATTCGGTTGTATGTGGTTATAGAACCTGGAAATTCGCCCAATTATCTGAGCCTCATTTTTCATATTCCTAAAATTAAAGGATTTGTATAAATAATGTATAAGCTCTGATTCATCCCATATAGTCTGTGGTTTTATTACTTTGTGATATAGTATAAAAGTCTGCAAGCTCTCTTCTAAAAATTTTCCTTAAGGTTCCATTTGTTTCAGTGATAAAGTTAATGTTTTCCCAATTTATTTGAAAAAAATAGATACTAAGTTTTTCCAATTCAATGTTTTCTTTGAAAATCTTTCTTAAAATATTGGTAACTACCACTACCTATTTATATGAGAATAAAATACAAGTGTTACCTGATTTAGCATAGATCTTAGGTTTAGATATTTTTAGTTTAATACACTATGATGGCTAAGAGGTGTTCCACACCAAATCTGTCAGGTGACACTGTTTTGGTTTACTCTCTTATTCCCTGTCTGTACCGAGCAAATATCTGAACTTCTCAGGGACGCATGTCTTCATCATCAACTGTTTCATTCTAATAACAACATAGCATGTCATATAACAGCACATACTCAGTGGGTTTACTAGGGAATTCGAACTCAGGACATCAAGGAAATAGGAGAGTCCCCAAGGCACTTATAAGGTGAAGAGTTGGGGAAAGGGGACAGGTGTTTATAGTACCTTTCAAAACATATAAACAAGGTTGTAGCTGATAACTGCTAGACTTGGTAGAAAAAGTAATTTTGGATAATATTTTTTGTTCCAAGGAAATTATACAAACCAATAACTAAGTATCTTGTGAAAAAAAAAGTGACCAAATCTTGCAAGGCAAGTCTGTATGCTGAGGAAGAAGGTTTCTTATCAATAGTAATTTATTTGCTGTAGGAAGTAAACTTTCTTCAGCTAATCATAATTGTCCACTAACTTTGCATTGTTACTTAACTATTTCTTAGGTAAAACATTTATAACTTGTAGAAAATAAATATTATTTTTATCATAATTAGCAAGTCCCCATACTAGTACATAACATACTTTTACAATAAATATGTGCATCACAGAAATATTCTGAGTTGAAAAGCTCTGATTGATATGTTTAAGGATTTGCCTATGACTGTTTTTATGTACACACACACACACACACACACACACACACACTCGACATTGACACAAATAAGACTGTGCCAAAGTAAGAATGTTATAAGCAAAGTTTCATTTTTCCTGATCTTAAAAAACCTGAGAAACGGGCGGGGAGCAGTGGCTCATGCCTGTAATCCTAGCACCTTGGGAGGCCAAGGTGGGCAGATCGCCTGAGCTCAGGAGTTCAAGACCACCCTGGGCAACATGGTGAAACCCTGTCACTACTAAAATACAAAAAATTAGCTAGGTGCGGTGGCATGCACCTATAGTTCCAGCTACTTGGGAGGCTGAGGCACTAGAATCGCTTGAGCCCCACAAGTGGAGGTTGCAGTGAACTGAGATTGCACCACTGCACTCCAGCTTGGGCTACAGAGTGAGACTTTGAAAAAAAAAATAGCAAAGACGAGAAAAGAAAGAAAAAACCTGTGAACCATCTCAAAGATAATTTGAGGAATTGGCAGATGATGGAGTTCTAAGGATGTAGAACAGTTTCCCCTCATGTCTTGAGGCCCAAAACCTACAATTGATACTCTGATGAAAATGTCTGTTCTGTAGACATCCTGACATCTGGAGAATGAGCAAAGGAAAGGTGTCAGGGAAAGCATGGTTGGAGAGATAGGAAGAAAATCCCTGGGCATACCATGTCGTCAATTCCAAAGGAAGAAAAATTATAAGTGGAAGTGGTAGTAAATCATGTTGCATATTGCAAAGAGAATTTGCAGGTTTCCTGAGAATTCTCAATTGATTGGTCATAGTGAGATCCAGATTGTAAGTACCAAGGGATCATGTCACAATTAGGAAGTAGCATAAAGTGATGACTTTAACAAATTTATCATATATATGGAGAAAAATATTACTGCAGAATTAGAAGAACATAGCCTTATCAAATTGCAAAATGCCATCATGGTTTCAGTACCTCATGAGGTTTGTTTATGTTTATAATTCTGTTTGAATGCATATCTTTTTCTCATGTGTGAACTATTTTTCTCCAATCAATCAGGCTTCTGAGAGCTCTAGATTTCAAATGTGACTCATGATGTCATTTCATCAGCCACTGATGCTTTCCTGAATTTGGTGATATCTGTGGCAATCTTTCATCTCCTGTATTCACAGTGTCAGGTGGTCTTGGCCATTCTGCCATACAACTGTGGGGGGAGGCAAGTTCACCTCTGACCTCAACTCTTTTTCTTTGGTGTGGGTAAACTATGGGCAGGATACTGCTATTTCTCATACATTTCTTATAGTCATAGCTGTGTTTCACATGCATCACTGGAGAAACTACAGAAATGTTTTATTATTTCAGTATTGTGATTCTATTTGACAGGGACAAAAATTGCCCTAAATCATTCCTCTTTGTTTTGTTTTGGATTCTTTGATGCCCATTCTGTAAATTCAAGGCAGACAGAAGACACTACTCTAGCAATCTAGTTTACTTCAGCTCTTTGACCTGAGAATATGTCCTGCCTATTCACTAATGATGGATCTAGATGAGATTTCTCTCTGATTTTCAGAGATGATCGTGCTATAATTATTTAACTCACAGTATATATTCAATGATTGCTTTTGTTTTTAATATCAATTAATTTTGTGGATATTCCTTTAAAAGGCCTGAAATACGCGGTGGCTCACGCTTGTAATCCCAGCACTTTGGGAGGCCGAGGCGGGCGGATCACGAGGTCAGGAGATCGAGACCACGGTGAAACCCCGTCTCTACTAAAAATACAAAAAATTAGCCGGGCGTGGTGGCGGGCGCCTGTAGTCCCAGCTACTCGGAGAGGCTGAGGCAGGAGAATGGCGTGAACCTGGGAGGCGGAGCTTGCAGTGAGCCGAGATCGTGCCACCGCACTCCAGCCTGGGTGACAGAGCGAGACGGAGTCCTCGACAAAAAAAAAAAAAAAAAAAAAAGGCCTGAAATAATAGAGTGAATTGCTGAACATTTCTCTCAAAACAAGATTTTCTTTAAAACTCATTGCAAGACACTTTTCTTTATTCCTTTGTAAAATATCGTGCCTTTTTTTTTTTCAGCTACATAAAAATAACCAGTGTTTTCCAAAAAGCTCTATGGAAACTTTCTATGATCTCTTTTCAAGAATATGTTCAAAACATACAATTCTTTATTTATTTTGTCTTATTAAAGTTTCTTCATGTTCATGTCATACATTTTTTTCAGGGTTTCTTGAGGCAACATTTTTTAGAGTAAATGCTAGTTCTGATTATTAAGGCACTTGCCAGCTATACTTTTTTGCGGAAATAGACAGTAGTGGACACTTAAGCAAAAATATTTTGCTACTAGTCATTGACTAGTCTCTTGGGCCTCTGAAAATAACATATTCTGCTTTTTTTGTAGTAAGTGAACATGTGCACATATATAAATTTACTCTTTGAACTTTTTTGAGGATATTTCCTTAGTCTTCTCTGGCTTTGTGAGGTGAGTTATATGGTCTTGTCACCTTCTAGCTTGCATGCAAGTGCGGAATGGAGAGTTCTGAATATTTATTTATGATGAAGTAGTAATTTTTCTGGACATTCATTTACATAACATTATATACACTCTTTCTTTAGTTTTAATTTGCTCATAGTCTATAAGAATATAGAGTAGTTATTGTTTTTGGCAAAAAGAATGTACAGTATGATATATAGGAGACATGGTAAACAAGGTTGAATCAATGGTCAAAATTTTAATGACCAGTATTTTAATTTTCTGTATTTTAGTTTTAGATGTTTTAATAGTTTTTAACTTTGTATCAGCCAAGAAAATGGTAGGAAACATAACTCACCAGATGGCTCAAATAAAGAGACAAGAAATTAATTACAGAGGTGTGAGAGGAGCGAAGGAGCAAACAAAGAAATAGTGAAGACCCAGAGAATAGCAACAGTGGAAAGTTGTTAGCTGCTAGGACCTGAACAGAAGGAAAAAGTGTTACTAGAGTCCAGTGACTACTAGAACTATGGAAAAGGAAACCAAGAAGCAGATGCAGCTACTGCTAGACATACAGTGTGAAGGCAAGTAGGAACTGGAAAATAAACTATGGCTTTCTTCTCTTCCCGTGGTCTCATCTCCCTCCAATGCGTCCCATTGGTTGACCTTGACCAGACACCAACTAACAAGGGAGACCAGTTGATAAGTAGAAAAGGGGAGGAGACGGATTTGGGAACACAAAAAAGAATAATCACCAACAACTTTTAGGGGTAAAAGCATCTTTAATTACAGTAGTAGTTTTATTTCTTTTTACTGTAGTTTCAGCAGCAATACCATAGATTGAGGAGTAGGTATGCCAATATATAAACAAACCAATAAGACAAAAATGACTAAAATTCATTTTAGATTTCACACAGTTATTAATTAGCTCTATCGTATTTCTACAGGATTTAAACACCTTTATATTATTGGTTTTAAAAAACATTGTGTTAATTGTCTGAGCTCTTTTTTTTCCAAACAGTATCCTATAAAAAGTATCTATATTAAAGGAGAAAATTGGAGATGGCTAGTTGAAATAGCAGTCTGTAGTCATTCTCCTCAAACACATTTTTCTAGCCCTTATCCTAGAAAAGCCACTAAAGATCATATTGGGAACCCTTGGACTCCAGGAAACTAATTTTGAGATACTTTGTTTTATACGAAGAAATTATAAATGGAATTTTATATTCCTTTTTACATACATCTGTGGAAAGAAATGCTATGTCTTTAGTTTGTAGAAATGGGAACTGTATTAAGAAAGTTTCCTTAAGTATTCTAAACACACACACACACATACACACACACACACACACACACACACAGATACACCAAAAATAACAAATAAAAGGACATAAGGAAACTTTTGGAGGTGATGGTTATATCTATTACTTTGATTTCTGGTGATGGTTTCACAGGTGTATGGATATATCCATCATCAAACTGTATACCTTGAATGTGTGTAATGTGTTGTGTATTAATAATATGTTAATAAAGCTGTTAAAGAAAATAGAACATTTTTGTGTTATACTCAAGATGGGACAGTCTTGTTTCTCCCATCTTTTCTTTAATATGGAGTCTGTCATTGATAGTTTCAAGACTGAGGGTTAATGTTTATAATACATGATATATAGATAGTCTCTAGTGGGAAATATGAAGAATGTTTGATGGCTCCAGATTAGTGTATTCTCACCTCAGAACAAATTTGATCAGTCAACTGTTCAACTTATTTCTTCATCAAACAAATATTTAATAAGCACCTACTGTGTGCCAGATTCTGCACTAAGCACTTGCAATATAGAAAGAACAAGAAAATGTTTCGTTCTCTTATAAGGATGACAATTCAGCAGGGAATACAGATGACATGTAGTAAGCAAATATGTACAAAAATAAATAAATACATTTATCATATGTGGTTAAAAATTATGGTAGATGTGTCACACTTAGTCAACACTTAAAAATGTCTACTTGTAATATGTGTTCATGTATGTACATCTGTGTGTATATACATAAAGGATAGACATAGATGGACAATATAATGTATATACTTTATAAAATTCTGATATATAACTATATACTTATGGTGGTGAGTACTCAAGAAATTTAGCAATAGAAGAGCACTCTAGGAGACATGGAAAACACTGGTCTTCAGAATAAGGTGTGAGGTTCTCAGTGTAACAACCGAGGCCTTTGTAACCTGGCTCCAATCCATTTTCTCCCATTACTGCTCTACCTACTCAAATAGAATTGATCTCCTGGATCTCCCTTATTCCCATCCTGTATTTATACCCTACCCTTATATGGTCTTGTTCTTTTTGTTCTCTCTGCCTGAGACTTCCTCTTTTATTTTTGCCAACCAAACAATGCCCTATCTTGAACTATTGCCTAACTAAAATCTTCATCAGCTCATACAACTCCATGAGTTCTTCACTGATCATTCAGCTAACAGTGATGCCCCTTGCTCTAAAATCCCATAGGAATTAATCACATTTGTGGCTTATATCCTAATGTTACATTGAAATTACTTGATCTTATGGTTTATATACTCATTCAGTATATTTGTAATAGATGCCTCATGTGGGCCAGCAAGTAGCAAATATATCTTTGCTGCAAATAAGCTTACACTTCTTCTCTTTGGTGAAATTTTGTTTCTGAAGAATAAGATTATATTTATGTACCTTTGCATTTATATTCAGAACAGACAAGATGTCATGAATTTAATAGTTGCTGAATAAAAATTGGTGAATGTGTAAAGTGATTTCATTTAGCTGTTGGTGAATACGTGTAGTGATTTAGAATGTAAGAAGAGATTATACTAAAAGCTGCCATATTTTTCATCCTTATAAGCAACTATACCTCTTCCTACTATTTTCTGTATGTAACATAAGCCTAGATTAAAACTACTGAAGATTTTACCTTTTGAAATATATGCTGAGTTAATCTTCACATATCTGCAAATTTCATATAGAGAATTATGAGAATAAAGCACATTGACATGTATTTTTTGAAAGGAAGACATTATTATTTTACTTTGCATTATACAAATAAATATGGCAAAAGATTTTTGGGAAAGCTTCAGTATTTCAATAGCCCAGTTCACCACTTTATGATCTGTCTGTATACACGGAGGCTCAGTTATTCCTCCATCAAAGCTGACTCCAGTGAATGCCCTATAGAAAGAAGAAAGAAGAAAGAATAGAAAGGAGAAGTAGATATTTCAAATTTTGCTTAACTCTGCTGGCAGTTTTCCATGATGTCAGCCGAATTTTCTTTTTGCTCCAATGCAGGAGTTCATGGGGCTTATTTCTAGGTTTCTTTAAACCTGTTCTCAAGTCATGATGCTGAGGATCCCCCCAAATACATGGAGGACCTCATTCCACTTGTAAAGCAAATTTTTGAAAACAGGATTTTATATCTTTATTTTTCTTTGCAGTTGATGTGGCACTGAGTTGCATTCTGACTGAGCTCCTGAAAAACAGTACTGAGAAGCTGTCTATAAATAAGTAGTTTTGTTTACAGGAACTTACTGGGGAACTGGACTTGTACCACCTGCCATTTGGCCAGTGTTGAGATGTGAGAGGAAGGGGTTTCAGATAATTCAAAGCAGCCAATCTACCTCAATGGAGGCTACCTTCTTTTTCTTGTTGTCCTAAACTAGGTGTACATACCTTTTCCTAACTAATACATCTTGGATTAGAGCTGTCGGGCAATGTTCTTTTACTTTCTCCTATTATACCTGGCCCTCTCTTCTTACAAGCTTTCTAAGAATGTATTTTCTTTGCCTATTGTGTCGACTAAAAGAGAATTGGGTAGGATGAGAACTACATGAAAATAAACTGCCTAGAATTATGAAAATAAATATATGCAAAGTTTTACACTTACCCAAAATTCTTAATTTAAGCCAGCTAAGAAACTTCAATTCTGTGGGCTAGTGGCAAACTGGAGTCCATATGGAGTTTCTCAATTGGTCTTTCGAGTAGGTGGAATATAAATATCATGACAGCATTTCTGTCATGTCCCTTCCGTGGTCAGAGATGCTGTCTTTTCTATCTTGTTGGCCCGATGAATGGTGTGTCATGACAGAAATCATTAGTGAATTTTGTTTAATGAGGTGGCCACTCAGTTGATAAATAACTAAAGCCAGACACTTGTTTCCTGAGATGGGTTTTGTATAAACCTAAAATGCCATTAGAAGAGGGAGGCAATTCTATTACTAATTTAAGGCTCACTGAAAGCTTGCTATTAAGGCAAATAAGAAATGAGTAGGCAAAGTTTTCTGTACATTCTGTAAAACATAAAGTAATATGAGGTAATTGGAAGATAGTCTGAAAAAAAAGCCTATCATTCTTTCCAAAATTTTACCCATTTCACCCACACTTACCAGTGTCATAGCCCACGCTGACTCTGATGGCTGAGAACATCTGTAAGATGAAGAACTAGTACTGTATTCTGAGTCACATATTCTATTTTTATTTTAAAGCCTATTTAGAGCTTGGCTACTATTAGGCTTGTCCTAATTTTCCTCAGTTACTGTGATTTTGATTACTTGCAAAATACACACTAATAGAGACTGTTTTTAATGGATGCCTAGGATTAGAGAAATAAAGATAAGTTAGCCTATAAGTCGAAAATTTAAATAGCCTTAAATATATAGGAAAAGACAATTGTATTGTTTCTTAAATGCCAAATATAATTATTAAGAAATTTTCAGAAGATGTCATCTATTAATACAAACAACAGAAGAATTGAAGATCTAGCCACTGCTCTGCTCATCACCCTGTTTTCATTAGCAATTATAAGAAAGTAGATCCGGAACTAGAGATGCATGATAACAAGACATCAGTGCAGTAACCAGTACTTTCAGACATCACCACAAAAACAAAAACTCAGTATTTCACAACCCTGTTGCATTGGCAATGTCACAATGCTACCTCGGGCAAGGATGTTGTCTCTTTTTTGGGTAAAATAGGGTTCCTTTTTCCCTCCCACAACCTTCTCCTGTAAATCACTTTTCTTAAAGGACAAACCTAAAGTTTCTTGGTTTCAAAATCATACTCATCATGGTGAGGGAAATCCGGCTCATGCCATTAGAAAGTCAGCTTAATGTGTTTGCTTAGCTACAGAAAGTGATTAAGGGCACCGTTCCTTGGCAAACTGCTTGTGGGTTCAAATATAAAAAGCCCTAAAAACACAATCCCAAGTGGTTTACTAATAACACAATTTACATCACTCTTGTATGTTTTCAAAAAAAGAACATTACACCATAGTTTAAAATTTTTAAAAATGTATTAAGCCCATGGTGCTGTCATTGTATTCACTGAGGATGGCAAATTTCATCACACAGAGAGCCTCTCCTTGCCAATATATGCTTCTTGCCCTGATCATTATAAAACTCTCTTGGGGCCCCCTTTCTCACCTAACAAATGCTAAGTGAAATGGAGAATTAATACATTTAGAAATTTAATTGAGGTTAAAAAACATCCTAAAACATACTCCAGACTTTCACCTTGAATATTTAGTGTGTTTTGTTTTTACACTTGGATTAAATAGGTTAATAGTTTGAGTGCAGCTCCACTGAAGTGAAAGGCCAAAAAAAGTGGTCATTTTTCATTTCTGGCTACGAGTATAGTTCTATAGAAAACTTTTACTAGCCATGATGCTTATAAAATTAAAATACAATGGAATATACACAAATGGCCAGAATCTGGGATCGTAATCCTCACCTTCGTGGGGTGGTGAAGGCTGCAAAGATCATGAGAGGAGGAGAAGAATTTAGGGCTTCCTAGCATCAATTCAGGCAGTGAGTCCTGAGCAGTAACTCTGGAAAGTCACTGCCATAGAATCACCGTGGTAATAATGTGTCTTGTTTTGGGCAAACTTGTCAACTCATGAAGAGAAAAGAGAAGTCTATAAAGGGTTGGCAACTTAACTCTAATATTCAACAAATGGCAAGCTACAAATCTGAAGAGACTCTTCCTTGTTTTCTTGTTTTTCCAATTGTGTTTATATATTGATGATAATATCAACATAACATTCATTTTATAATGTAAAGCATTAATGTCATAAATATTACATATATGGTACTAGCGATATATTTTCAAAAATTTCCCTTTAAAAAGAACTATGATTCTCATGTTAAAAAATAAAGAACAGGCTACAGATATATCCAGGACACACTGTAGTATCAAAGATTTCAATCTGATGAAAATTTTTTGTTTCTCTTGCTTCATTACATTCTCTAAGAATTTAATTTCCAAAGAAAGGAACAACTATTAAGATTTTTAGACTTTCAATGAAATTATTGTTGATTTACCTGTGTTGGGATAAACCATACGACAGAAGAATAGGAGAAACAGATAATTATGGGGAGCTTCCTTTATATTTGAAAAGGATTCATTCCTTAACAGATAGCAGAATGAAAGCAGCCATGGCTGCTGCATGGAGTCATAAACCTCAGAGGGAGCTGAGAATGAGATGAAATGTATATGTAACCCTTGTGTATGGCAAGTTTGGCAAGAAATAAAAAGTGACTTGGCAGATTATGATAAGGTTTCTCTCTGTTTACTGATATAGTCTCAGGTTTGCATTGTGTGATGAATAATAGGTTGGGGGAAGATATCCTTTGTTTATTCATTCATTTCATCAACAAATATTTAATGAGTACCTACTATATGCCATGCCACAAAGAGTATAAACCTAGAGACAGAATGGTGAGTCACAAAGAGAGTGCTCCTGATAAAATTATTTGAACTGAGTTAACAATACTTCAAGGGTCCATGTCTAATTTACTGGCTAGGTTCTCAACAAAATTTCTGGATAAATTATTTGGCAATAGATGAACTTCAAGTGAATCTCTTATCTTCATTATCACAGAGAATGAGTTGTCTGGAATATTGGAAATTCACTGTGCTGTCCAAATTTTCTAAAGCTATACTTTGTGAAATCCCCAAACAATATGGATACATACTTGTCTCCTTCTGCTCTTTGCACCTATAATTGATACATTAAGTGTGCTATTTGCTACTTGTTTAAAGATTTGTGCATGTGTGGACCTTTGTGTGTGTTAACCATAACCACAAGTAATGTTTTAAATTGCTATTGAGAAATAATGTGAGAAAAATATCTCACATAGAACCTCATGCAGAGAGAATGTTCAATAAATGATTTTTTCCAGTGATTAAACTATACTATTTATACATTTTTCTAAATGTACAAATAGTACATTTGTAGTGTGAACTACAAATAAATATAGTGTGAACATCAAGGACCAGGAACTAGGGGAGGAGTGATTTGTGATTAGTCATCTGAGGTCATCTAGGGAGACAACTGCCCCATATCAAGAAATTCTACTTCAAGAGAAAGTCAGCATTTAGGTGTTTGTCTTGGAGAGGGTATCTACAGTCAAGAGTTAACTACCAATAGTTGCTGTTAAGTGAAGAAACAATTGCTTCTTTCTTCTAAGCCCACTTCTGCTTTAACTCTCAAGGAGTGAGGGGTAGAAATGATTGAGGGAGGAGGAGGAGTCAGAGAGTAGATTAGTTCCTCCACACCTTCCCACATGTCCTTCTGTCCACTGATCAGGCCTAAATTTCTGGGAGAGATGAATCCAGTTTTTGTGGGGCCTTATGAAATTTGGAGAATGCTCTTTCAAAAGCAGAACACAAAACATACAAATGCAACATTAGGTACAGGGTTTGTAAGAGGCCCTCCAAGTTCAGAGTTCTGAAGCTTAAAATTCATTATCTTTGCAGGACAACTAGTTCTTATGGGAGTGAGAAAAAGAGCCATGAATTAGATATGATATTGACACCTGTGTTTAATTAATTTTTAAATATCCAGCCCCCTGTCCCTCTTGCTCTCTTCCTGTCTCTCTCTCTCTCTCTCTCATCATCATTGACTTTTCCTGTGTTCTAACAACTGAAAGTGATTGGAAATCTAAGATATGCCCAAATTATTGTCAAATAGCACAGAAAGCAGATCTGTCATAGAATATTAAAAGGCAATGGCTAGGGAACAATAAAGTCACTTCCTGCCTGTACCCTGAAACCATTTAATATCCTCAGCTCTAATTCTTTGTAAATTAGGAAAAAGAAGAGTATTTTATAGTTACTTTAAATTAAACTCATTAATTAGAAGATAATCAATTACAGATAAATAATTAAAGATAAAAATACTCCCTTTGGGTGCAATAACTTCAGTCTCTGGGTGTGGACAAAAGTGCCAGAGGAATAAGTACCAGAAAGTATATTGTTAGAGCATAGGTCTAGCTTCATTTTATTTTTCATCTCATGGAGGAAGTAACTCTTTTGAATGAGCTGGCTTGAGTCTTGTCAGAACAATTTCAGTTCTGAATAGGAATTTTTGTTTCCTAAAAAGGAGTCCCAGTTTTGCATTCTTATAAAATAAAAAGGGATTGTGACCAGACACATGATATCTTGTAATATTTGACTCTTCATTCTAGTACCATTTTTCCTCTTTATATTTCAATGAGAACATAAAAACTCCAGAAACAACTGTCTAGAAACTGATGCCTTAAATTTTTGGGAATTTCTGGGAGTAAATAAATGAAGCATTAAAAGTTTGGCTAATGGCTGTCAAAAATGTTTGGATGAATAATATTTAGAAAATTGATTTGTGAGTTTCTGTTACCAGGAAATATATATATATATATATAATACTTTAAGTTCTGGGATACATTGCAGAACATGTAGATTTGTTATATACGTATACACATGCCGTTGTGTTTTGTTGCACCCATCAACCTGTCATCTACATTAGGTATTTCTCCTAATACTATCCCTCCTCTAGCCACCCACCCCCCAACAGGCCCTGGTGTGTGATGTTCCCCTCCCTATGTCCATGTGTTCTCATTATTCAACTCCCACTTAATAAGGGAGAACACGTGGTGTTTGGTTTTCTGTTCCTGTGTTAGTTTGCTGAGAATGAGGTTTCCAGCTTCCTCCATGTCCCTGCAAAGGACATGAACTCATCCTTTTTTATGGCTGCATAGTATGCCATGGTGTATATGTGCCACATTTTCTTTATCCAATGTATCATTGATGGGCATTTCGGTTGGTTTCAAGTCATTGCTGTTGTGAATAGTGCTGCGATAAACCTATGTGTGCGTGTGTCTTTTTAGTAGAATGATTTAGAATCTTTTGGGTATATACGCAGTAATGGGATTGCTGGGTCAAATGGTATTTCTGGTTCTAGATCCTTGAGGAATTGCCACACTGTCTTCTACAATGATTGAACTAATTTGCACTCCCACCAACAGTGTAAAAGCATTCCTATTTCTCCACATCCTCTGCTTTATAGCATCCTCTGCTTTATAGGTGTTAACCTATATTGTTTTAAGGGTTCATTGACTGCCTAATAAGTATCTTCTCAAAGTCTGGACAAAAACATTCTCAAAAAAAGTATATGTTCCTTTCTCTGTCCCTAGACAATAAACCACTTGAGGATAAATCTGTGTCTATATTACTTGTGAGTCCTCAGAGCCTACCACATTGCTTGGAACTTAATAGGCACCCATTTATATTTTTAAATAAATGAATGGAATCATCAAATCTACTACCAAAGTGGTATGTTGGAAAAATATTATTAATAATTAAGATGGATAAGAGGGAAGGAAGATTAGTACATGGTTCTGCTTCTGACTTCATATAACTGCCTGAATGTCCATTTTAGTAGTTGTCAAAAATTCAGTTAAACTGTTTTGTGTTCCATGTGTAAATGGGATCATGTAGTATTTGTCTTTTTGTGCCTGGCTTACTTCATTTAACGTAATGTCCTCCAGTTCATCCATGTTGTTGCAAATGATAAGATTTCACAGAAACAGGGTGTAAAACGGTGGTTACCAGAGGCTGGGGAGTAGGGGATAGGAGATTGGGAAGATATTGGCCAAAGGAAACAAAATTTCAGTTACAAAGGGTAAATAAGTTTAAGAGATTTATTTTACGTATCATATTGCATATTAAAAAATTGCTAAGAGAGTAGGTTTTAAGGGTTCTCACCACACAGAAAAAAAACAAGTATGTAAGGTAAATAGATAGATTTGATATATATATATATATATATATATATATATATCTCAAAAGCATCATATTTTACATCACAAACATATACAATTTTTATTTGTCAATTAACAGAATAAAAACAATGAATAACAATTCAAGTTTGCACAATTAAATCACTGTCTGTGGTAGAATTGATGAAGCCTAGATTTCTAAATTAAAAATTATTATACTAAATGAGTTTGTAACCAAAATGGCTAAAACAGACTTAGAGTCCAAGTCTGTAGGACACAAAATCACCTGCATTTTTTCACTACAACAAAATGGAATGAGAGTACAGAATTGAGCAATGTAACTGTCAATCACTGAGCAGTGACAGCAGTAAGTGGTCACAGTGGTCGGCTCCATTGAACCTTCTGGAGAGAGTGGCATGACAAAATGCTGTACTCTCTCTGACCTTCATTTAGAAAGCCATGAGCCTTGTCAGCCTTGGCTAGAAGACCGTTCCCTCCAATTTGTGCGAGGGGCCCTCAGAATGTACTAGTGTTATCAGAAAACACTCAAGCCACAGGAAATATCACTCTCAAGTAAGAAGAACACATCTAAGTAACAACAGCAGCACCTTAAATTTGAAAGCTCGCATTTACCTAAGCAGCACTTTCATCTAAAACAAAAGAAATTTGGAGGGTATTTTTGGTAATGGTCCTGGTCAAAGAAAAGCATCTGCTTTCATGATTTCAAGCAGCAAATCTACTTTTGTGAATATGCTGTGGGGGCTTGAAAGGATCTCTCAACAGCCTCATACATGTTAAACTGCCTGATGCTTAATGTTAGGCTTATCTTTTTTTTTTTTTTTTTTTTTTTTTTGATAAATTCTCCTTGGGATGCTCCTCCTACTCACCAAAGTTTGAAAATTCATCTTGAAGAGCTCACAGTTCTTAACCCAGGTTTTAAATCTAATCAGATGACAGAACCTAGAAATTCATTAACAGTGACTCACAAATCCTCTCTCTCCTATTCCATTTTTTTTTCTGTTGCCCTTCTAGCATCTGTGGGTTCCTCACTTTACTGTGGTTTACCACACACACACCAAAATCTGGATTGGGTTTTGCTATCTCTCATGTTTCCTCTGGCTTATCCATCTTACAAGTCACTACCTGACATAATTGCATAAATGGCAACTCCAATTACACAATTACCCTCTTCAAAAGGTCTTTTACCTTGTAAGATGAAATGCAAGTTAGCTCATCATTTTCATTTTCAACTCACTTTTCTCACCTTAAGTTTTTAAGGCATTGTATGCTCTTGTCAAATAGGTCTCCTCACTGTTTTTCCTATGGATGTCATGCTTGATTATTGGCTTGACATTGTTTCTTTCTCTAACTCATTCCTTTATATGGCTGAGTAGCATTCCATCAATTCGTATATATATATATGAATTCCATATATATGATGGAATATATATTCCATGTGATATATATATTTATGATGGAATATATATATATATTCCATGTGATATACATATAGATATATGATGGAATATATATATTCCGTGATATATATATACATATATGATGGAATATATATATATGATGGAATATATATATATATTCCATGTGGTATACATATGGTGGGATATATATATATATATATTCCATGTGATATATATACATATGATGGAATATATATATATATTCCATGTGATATATATACATATGATGGAATATATATATATATTCCATGTGATATATATATATATGATGGAATATATATATATTCCATGTGATATATATATATGATGGAATATATATATTCCATGTGATATATATATATATGATGGAATATATATATTCCATGTGATATATATATATGATGGAATATATATATATATTCCATGTGATATATATATAGATATATATATATGATGGAATATATATATATAGACCATGTGATATATATATATATATATATACACGATGGAATATATATATATATAGTCCATGTGATATATATATATATTCCATGTGATGTGTGTGTGTGGGTATATATATATATGTGTATCACAATTTCTTTATCCACTCATTGATTGTATGTGCCTTGGTCTATTTTTCTTTATTTTATTTTTTATTTTTATTTTTCCATAGGTTATTGGGGTACAGGTGGTGTTTGCTTACATGAGTAAGTTCTTTAGTGGTGATTTGTGAGATTTTGATGCACCCATCACCTGAGCAGTATACATAGCACCCTATTTTTAGTCTTTTATCCCTCACTCCCCTCCC